>NC_133419.1:18100000-18400000 GCF_049350105.2 Macaca mulatta
GTATCTTTTAAAAGGACAGATCTGATCATTCACTTAATCTAAAATCTTGGAATAAACTCCAAGCCTGTCTATATAACATGGAAAGCCCTTCACTGGGTCTCTCTGACCTACCTCTTTATTCTTGTCAACTTTCTAGTATGATCCCCTCTGTTTCTGTACTCTTTCCACAACTTTCTCAAGTCCTTTTTCTCCCTTCTAATGTTATCCCACTCTTCCAGTATCTCCTCAGTCCTTACCATTTCTTCGTCACCCTTAGGCCTCTTTCCTCCATGCCATGTTGCACTTTTTCTACTTACCTACTCTATGCAGCTGAAATCTCTGCACACACACCTCCCCCTCCTCCAATAAAGTAAAATCATATTAGCCACTTCTTTCATAGAACTTTTAAACATTCCTTTATAGGATTTGTAGAGGATTATAGTTGTGCCCTTCTACTTTTTCAGTGACATTGCCTCAAGGTCACATATTGCTCAGTCTTATAGAGCCCTGTAGTGTGTAGTATCTGGCACCATAGCAAAAGCTTGGGTATTACAGTTGAGAATGATATTAAAGATGATTGCAGAGATAAGATCTCCAGATCTTCATACCTCAGGCAAGAAGGCTGAAAACCTTTAAAAGCATATTGTTAGCTATTCTATTGTTGGATGGTGAATTTAAATTATTATTGTCTTTATTGTGCTTAGAGATAGCTTTTTCTAGTACCTAACACCCCACATGATAGGAAGATTGCCCTTTATCCAAATGAAAATTACTTTCTCACAGCGTAAATGTATTATTCTGTCTTGTTCTCACTAGGGAGCAGCTGGTAAGTAACACAGGCCAGTGTTTCTGGGCCCTTTTTATTCTGATGCACTTCTGTTCCAGTTTTTCCACAGCACTGTATGTGAGCCAGAGGGACCTTGTATATAAGGGTGGGTGGTGGCTGAAGTTTGGAATGCAACAAGTATTTTTGCCTGCTGGGGAGGTGGAGGGATTGGTAAGTATCTGAATTTTTTCTGTTTGTATAGTTTAAGGGAAGTCAACAGGTAATGGAAGGGGGGGAGTGAAAAAATTAATAATGAAAGGTTTCAGGAATTATTTTTAAACAGGTCCCATTTGAAGGTCTTGTTTGGCTGCAAGGAACAGATGTCCACTCAAGCTAGCATGTATGAAAGGGCTTTCTTATAAGGACTCAGGTGGACTGAACTGTCATCTAATCAGGAACTCTGCAGCTAGAAAACCTAGAAACTGTATCTTTCTGACCCCAGTATACACAACTGCTCACTCTACATGTGCCTCCTTTCTATTCTTAACTACCTTATAACTTTGGTTGCAACATGGCCTTTCTTCAGATCCCTTCTCCCTCCCCTCCACATTGAGACATAATTCACATCCTATAAAGTTTACCCTTTAAAGTGAGCAATTCAGTGATTTTAGTATATACAAGAGTTGTGTAACCATTTCCACTATTTAATTTCAGAGCATTTCATCACCCCAAAAGAAACCCTGTACCTAAAAGCAACCATTCCCCTCTTCCTCCCCACATCACCCTTCCCCCATCCCCATTCCTAAGCAACCACCAACCTACTTTCTTTTTTTTTTTTTTCTTTTTTTTTTTTCCCCCTTGGAGACGGAGTCTCAGTCACCCAGGCTGGAGTGCAGTGGCCGGATGTCAGCTCACTGCAAGCTCCGCCTCCCGGGTTCACGCCATTCTCCTGCCTCAGTCTCCCAAGTAGCTGGGACTACAGGCGCCCGCCGCCACGCCCGGCTAATTTTTTTGCATTTTTAGTAGAGACGGGGTTTCACCGTGTTAGCCAGGATGGTCTCCATCTCCTGACCTCGTGATCCGCCCGCCTCGGCCTCCCAAAGTGCTGGGATTACAGGCGTGAGCCACCGCGCCTCGCCACCAACCTACTTTCTGTCTGTAGATTGCCTGTTCTGGGCATTTCATATAAATGGTAACATATACTATGTGGCCTTTTGTGACTGAGTTCTTTTACTTAGCATAATGTTTTCAAGGTCTTTGTTGTAGCGTGACTCATTATCTTTTGACCACAGTACTTTGCACTTCTCCATTTAACCCATGCTATCTCTAGTTGCAACTAAATTAAATTTAAATAACTTAGTGGCTGTCGTATTGCCCAGTGCAGCTGTAAAGGAGCTTGATTGGCCAGCCGTGTTTTTGTTTTAAGCATAGGTCAAGGGTCTTAAGTTTCTGGCCAGCCAATGGATCAGCTTGCCATTGGGTTAAGACACACCTCCTGGTTTAGTCACTTGGGGCCAGAGGATGGGAAAAAAAGTGGAATAGAACATTTGTGCTGCTCCTGAGATAGGCCTGGGATGGGGAAATTTTGAGAGGGGAAAGGAAAGGAGAAAGAGAAGAGAGTGTTCAAGAATTTTGAAGAAATACATACTTTGAAAATACGGATCTTTGTTGTTCCTTCGTGTGTCTCTTCCCAATTGTGTCCCTATTGTATTTTCTCATAGTATGTGTCAGCAGAAATCAAGGTAGACGAGATAGCCTCTCGTCCTGAATTTTCATAGTTGCTTATTCTTAATAATGGCAGCAGAAGCAACAGTGAGAGCAACTACCTCCTCAGGTATTATTACTGCTTCTGCTGCCAGTAGTAGAAACATAAAAAGAGAGGGGATAGGTTTCATCCCTTTCCCCTAAAACACTTGCCACTTTCTCATCTTCCTCCTTTTCACATTCTTGCAGGCCGTGATTTGCCTTTCTTTTATCCTGTTCCCAGGTCAGGGCTGGCAGTACTGCTCCAGGAAATAGGAATTTCCGTAGACTGGCCTCTTAGGAATGACAGGGACACTATAGATACCTCTCCAGGGAACTGCTGAATTCACTGGTTCTTGAGTGGAGATGATAAATATATATAACTCTCCATCGAATGGGGAAGTAAAGTACAAATTTGAGAATGTATTTAGTGATACATAAAGTAAGTGGCTGATGTGGTGGCTGATGTGTAGCCAGATGGCTTTTTTAATACAATGGTTACTTTTAATGACAAGATGCATATTGGAAGTATATGTGGAAGAGGGAGAGTGTTGTTGTTTCTCTTCAGATACAATATCAGAGAAAGTTTGTGACTGCTTATTACATACACATGGGTATACATGCAGTTGTTGCTATACCTGGATAGTGCTTCTCAAGCTGTGGTAAAGGACCATATCTCTCCCCACCCCCATCCCCCACTCCCTTGAAAAATACAGTGAAAATGAAGTAGGGGAAAAAATAAGGTACAAGCTTGTATTTTATATTTATTATTATTAGATTGAACAAATACAAAATTGCTCAGTCTAATTTCTGTAAAAATTTCTGTAAGAGTTAAGTTTGAAGATTGCCGCTGGTCCTTAGGCCATACTTTTGGTTTTTTGTTTGTTTGTTTGTTCGTTTGTTTTTAAGATAGTCTCGCTCTGTTGCCCAAGCTGGAGTGCAGTGGCGAGATCTTGACTCACTGTAGCCTCCGCCTCCCAGGTTCAAGCGATTCTCCTGCCTCAGCCTCCCAAGTAGCTGGGAATACAGGTGTGTGCCACCATGCCCAGCTAATTTTTATTTTTTTAAAGTAGAGACGGGGTTTCACCATATTGTTCAGGCTGGTCTCAAACTCCTGACCTCAAGTGAGCCATTGTGCCCAGCCTCTTGGGCCACACTTTGAACAGCACTACTCTACGGGAGTCTTCTGGCTATTGAATTGGTATATAAACAGGGAAGGGGAGGTTCATGGTGTAGGTAGACATGAAAAAATAGAGAAGGATTTGGAGAGCTAAAGAAGAATCTAGAATCTTGAGTCTCTGCTAAACTTGTGGGTAAACTGTAATCTACGTATATTGACTTGTGCTTTAGCACTAAACAGGATGCAAAAGTTTAGAATTGGCACACAAACAACAGAGGGAAGGGGCATGCTGAGAGCAGTTGCCTCCAGTGTAATACAGATTGATAAAACTGCTTTTCAGAAATAGCCGTCAGCTTCCTTATCAAAACGTTTTCTGGGCACCATTGGGGTTCTTTGTTAACTCTGTCTAGAATAGAAATATAGTGAAAGATTAGCAACATTTTAGTAAAATGCTATTACAACTGGTAATTAAAGTTGTCGGGACAGGTTGTAGGGAGTAACAGCCAGTGTTTCACTAGTCATAGGGCTGCCTTTTTTTTTTTTGGAGACAAGATCTCACTCTGCCACCCAGGCTAGAGCGCAGTGGCCCCATCTCAGCTCACTGCAACCTCCGCCCCCCAGGTTCAAGCGATTCTCATGCCTTAG
Organism: Macaca mulatta; assembly: GCF_049350105.2. Classification (NCBI taxonomy): domain Eukaryota; kingdom Metazoa; phylum Chordata; class Mammalia; order Primates; family Cercopithecidae; genus Macaca; species Macaca mulatta. The sequence continues at coordinate 18,104,254 of NC_133419.1, forward strand.
CCTCCCAGGTAGCTGGGATTACAGGTGCACGCCACCACACCCAGCTAATTGTTTTGTATTTTTTGGTAGAGACGGAGTTTCACCTTGTTGGTCTCAAACTCCTGACCTCAAGTAATCCACCTACCTCGGCCTCCCACAGTGCTAGGATTACAGGCGTGAGCCACCATGCCCGACCATAGGGCTTTATTCATCATGGTAGCTGGTTTCTGTTGCAACATTAGGATTAAGCATTTAAAAGCAGTCACATTATGTTTTTGCCATGACCTGCCACACGTTTTAAATTAATAGATTACAGGAAAACCAGTAAGATGATGCCATCTAAAACACTCAAAAGAAAATAGGCCAGGTGTGGTAGCTCATGCCTATAACCCCAGCACTTTGGGAAAATGAGGTGGGAGAGTTATTTGAGCGCAGGAGTTTCAGACCAGCCCTTGCAACATAGTGAAATCCTCTCTCTACAGAAAATGTTAAAAACTAGCCAGGCGTGGTGGCGCACACCCGTAGTTCCGTCTACTGGGATTGCTGAGGTAGGAGTATCGCTTGAGCCTGGGAGGTCGAGGCTGCAGTTAGCTGTGGTCATGCCACTGTACTCCAACCTGGGTAACAGAGCGAGACCTTGTCTTTAAAAGAAAACGGCCTACTGATCCTGTGGCAATCAAATAATCATAGGAGATAATAGTTGCTCTTAAATTTGGGTGCTGTTTTTGTGCATAAGCACTCATTTTATCAGAGCTAATTGGTTAAATGGGAACTGTTGAAACTTAGGAAATTTCTCCCTTCGCACATTTGAGTGCTTACTTTGAACCAGAATACTATACTAGGTGTGGTTACAGGAATGAATAGGAAATAAAATAGTTTCTGCCTGCAAGGAGCTGTCAGTGTAATTGGGAAGAGGTGGATACAGCCCGATTATGTTCAAAGTTGTTAAGCATAATTTTAATGCTAAAATTTCCACAACGAAGGTGGAAATTTAGTACTGTTGGAGTCCTAGGATTGTAGCTAATCAGTTAACCTGGAAGAATATGGGGAGCCTTCACAGATGTAGGGTCAGGAATTGGTTTATATGCCATTTGTCTTATAGCTTTTGAATTTAGATAGTGCTAGAGTCATCAAAAGTGATGTGAGAATAACCCCTGTAAGTATTGAATTATAAAAGATTCAAGGCTGGGTGTGGTGGCTCAGGCTTGTAATGCCAGCACTTGGGAGGTCAGGGCAGGTGGATCACTTGAAATCAGAAATTCAAGACCAGCCTGGCCAACATGGCAAAACCCCAGCTCTACTAAAAATACAAAAATTAACCAGGCATGGTGGCTTATGCCTGTAATCCCAGCTACTCAGGAGGCTGAGGCATGAGAATCACTTGAACCTGGGAGGTGGAGGTTGCAGTGAGCTGAGATTGTGCCACCACACTCCAGCCTGGGCGACAGAGAGAATCTGTCTCAAATAAAAAATAAAGAAATAAGCCGGGCACAGTGGCTCCTGCCTATAATCCCAGCACTTTGGGAGGCCAAGGCAGGCAGATCACCTGAGGTCAGGAGTTTGTGACCAGCCTGGCCAACATGGCAAAACCCCATCTCTACTAAAAATACAAAAATTAGCTGGGTATGGTGGCATGCGCCTGTAATCCCAGCTACTTGGGAGCCAGGCAGGAGAATCACTTGAACCCAGGAGGCAGAGGTTGCAGTGAGCCGAGATGGCACCATTGCACTCCAGCCTGGGCGACAGAGCGAGACTCCATTTCAAAAAAAAAAAAAGAAAAGAAAAGAAATATGTAGTACTTAAAAGAAGTTGAGCTACTTTCACAGATTCAGCATTCTTAAGGATCTTCAGACACCATTCAGAAGATAGCAGTGGTGGAAAAATGATTTTTTTTTGTTGTTTAAAGACAGCTGGCACATTGGCTGGGTGCAGTCGTTCACGCCTGTAATCCAGCACTTTGGGAGACCGAGGTGGGCGGATCACCTGAGGTCAGGAGTTCGAGACCAGCCTGACCAACATGGTGAAACCCCATCTCTACTAAAAATACAAAATTAGCCAGGCATGGTGGCACATGCCTTTAATCCAAGCTACTTGGGAGGCTGAGGCAGGAGAATTGCTTGAACCTGGGAGGTGGAGGTTGCAGTGAGCTGAGATCTTGCCATTGCACTCCTGCCTGGCCAATAAGAGCGAAACTCAGTCTCAAAAAAAAAAAAAAAAAAAAAAAAACTACCATGTTATTTGGGATTGGATATTAGAACCTGGCAATTTTTAATATGATTTTTGGATTAAGCAAATACTAATAGAAAAGCTAATAGTGCTAGTTATTTGGAATTTAAGTTATTAATGGTTTAGATAAATGTTCAGAGTTCAATTTAGAAACAAATAGGAAGAAGGACTTTGAAATAGATGGTATGAGGCCAGGTGCGGTGGCTCACACCTGTAATCCCAGGACTTTGGAAGGCCGAGGCGGGTTTATCACCTGAGGTCAGGAGTTCGAGACCAGCCTGGGCCAACATGGTGAAAGCCCACCTCTACTGAAAATACAAAAATTAGCTGGGCATGGTAGCGGACACCTGTAATCCCAGCCACTTGGGAGGCCAAGGCAGGAGAATTGCTTGAACCCAGGAGGTGGAGATTGCTATGAGCTGAGATCGGGCCATTGCACTCCAGCCTGGGCAACAAGAGTGAAACTCCGTCTCAGAAAAAAAGATAGTATGTTCTGAGTGGAAACATCTATAGTGTAAGAATTCACCTAGGTTGTTTACAGTGGCAAGGTAGGAATGAGGGTATTAAAATAGCTGATTATCCTTCAGGTCCTAAAGGTAATAAAACTGAAATAGGAGAATTACAAGTACAATGTGATAGTACTAGAGAAATTTGGGATCGTTAAAATGGTTTCACTCAGTAAGGGAATCTAACTGGTCTTAGAGTAATAGCAGTAAATTGGATAACTCAGAAACAAAATCTAGAATGATGGTAACATTGTTTATGTTCATTGCACAATCATCTGGAAATTTAAGAGGCAGAGCTCTGTTTTGGTCGGGAGACCTAACTCAAGAGCATTGTGATTATACATGAGTCAGCTGCATTCAAAGGCCAGCATTCTAGTCCTTAGTTTAAGCCTTGGAAATCAAGTGTTTCTGTTCTAACTTCTACTGAAAGGAAACTTCACCTGTCATTGTATACATTGAAGTGTTCTGACTCTTACTTGTAATCAATAGTCCTCTGTTATTTTATGGGCCTTTTTTTAGTGTTTGTTTTGTTACCCATGCTTGAAAGTTATTAAAACTTGATCTTGTTTTGGGAGTTTTACCCTTTAAGTTCCTCCTCTAACATGATAATTCTCATGCTAGATAAGAAATGTACATTGTCAGTTCCCTGGTAACAGCTGGGATGTCCCAATCAGAATGGTGACTTTAGTTTGGCATCTGACGGAATGGGTGGTCATGGTGAGGGAGAACCAAGGAACTCTGGTAAACTGAATAGAAGAAGTGAAGGAAGTGGATTTTTTTCCCCTGCATTCTCAGAAGTAGTTAAGATCATTAAAGAAAAGAAAATTTCCTCTGGAAGGCAGCATTATTACATAATAGAAGTTTCATTTTATCTCACACAGCTCAAAGAAAATGAACGGCACCCTGGACCACCCAGACCAACCAGATCTTGATGCTATCAAGATGTTTGTGGGCCAGGTTCCAAGGACCTGGTCTGAGAAGGACTTGCGGGAACTCTTCGAACAGTATGGTGCTGTATATGAAATCAACGTCCTAAGGGATAGGAGCCAAAACCCTCCTCAGAGCAAAGGTCAGGGCTTTGGGTTTTGGTTTATCTTATTTTTCCCACTGACTCTCAGAGCAGGTGAGGGCTTTGGGTTTTTGACAGGATACAAAAAATTGGTTTTTTATATGTAATTTCTTTCGTATGCATTCTCTCTGTCATTGCCAGAATACTCCTGTCTGTCTATCTGTTGGAAAAAAATCTGTCGTTTTATAGTAGTAATATCTTGTAATGCAAATATATTTAATGGCTTTAAAAAGTTAAGATGTTAGCATGAGGATAATTTGTAAATTGGATCTTGGGCAGTGCTTTGTGAGGGCTCTAAATTTAAGAGACAGACTCACGTGTCTCATTTGACCTCGGGAACAGAATGACGAAGATAAAATTGAAGTAAACCACATAAAGTTATCTTTAGTGTTTGGGCTAGCATAAGCTGAAAGAGAAAACTGTCCACATACCCGTAGGTTTCTTGTTAGTATTACAGAGGCCTTGCAGGATGATTTATCAAATAGAAAGGATTTGTTTAGGCAGCTTGTTTGCTGTTGCCACAAAGTGAACAGGAGAAGAAAGGTGGAGCTGCTTCCAGAATTGCCTAGCAGAGTGGAAGTTTCACAGGACTGATGGTAGATAGGTACTAACTTTGCCCCATATACACACAGACCTGTTCTTATTTTCCATTTTACCAGTTTTCAGGTAATTCTCTGTGAAAGCTCTCCAACAGTGCAAATGTGAGCAAACATGATTGTCATAGTGAAACCAGCTTAATAGCAGAGGATCTAGAAGCAGAGGAATTACTTTCTCTTTTTGGCATAGTTAACTAAAAATATAAAGTATAATAGTTTCTGAACATGACTGGCAATATAACCTTCAGTAATTTATAATTCTAACTGCTGCAGCATTATTTAAAAAAAAAAAATCTATGTTGTATCTCATGAGAATATGGGAGTATCAGAACGTTTAAGCCCAAGATTTACAAGATATACTTCCTCTCCTCCTACCCTAAATAAAGATTCAAAGCACAAAATCTACAGATCTGAGGCAGCACCATGTGCTTTTAGAAGCTTAATTATATTTGATGAGAACCAAGAGTCCAGAAAAAGATGTTAAGAGGTGCTTGCTCTTAAGTCATTTTATAATTTAATAAGTGATAATTATGTTTGAGGCATATGGTAGAATCTGGCTACGAAGTAGGGAGTGGTTTATTCTGAGAGAGCAGGGAAAGAAAGAGTTCCTGGTAGACTACAGGCTGCAAGAGTATAGAGCCCCATCTGTCTTCTTGTCTCATATACCACCTGGTGTTCCAAGTAGGGTAGCTTGAGTCAAATGGCACATGACCTTTCTTTATAAGAGAAGTCATCTTTTCCAGAGAAGTTATATGAGCAGCTAAGTAAGATGGTGTAACTAGGAGGAGACTAAAACAATAAAGTGTATAGAAAATAATCTTATTCCCCTGCTAGATATTCATATTCATTCCTTTCCACTGCCCTCCCCCTCTCTCTAATTTTAATAAACCCAGCCCTCTTTGAAGATCTGATATGTCAGTGGAGGAAGGGTTGCTATAGGAATTCTCTGCTTTCGAAGTTTTATTTTATGAAATCTTATTTATTGCAGGGTGCTGTTTTGTTACATTTTACACCCGTAAAGCTGCATTAGAAGCTCAGAATGCTCTTCACAACATGAAAGTCCTTCCAGGGGTAAGAAAGCTCCCACTAGTAAATGGAAATGTGGTAACTTTGATATATGGGATATACTTACACATATCAGGCACACACTGAAAACCATTTTGGGGAAAAGGTAATTTCCGCAGGAACTGATGTAAAGGAAGACATAAAGGGAGCACTTCAAAGATTACCTGACAGTAGTTCTCTCTCAGCCAAGAGTCTTGTGTATTTGACTTCTTGACTCACCTTTCATTTTCTGGGGAAAGATCATGAAGCAGACATGAGTTCAGAGAGAACTCTTTAAAGCTCTAGTTCTGGTATTTTAGAGTCTGTATGTATTTCTGAATGCCATTAATATATACAGTGATAATAATCATATTTTTCCTTTTTAGATGCATCACCCTATACAGATGAAACCTGCTGACAGTGAGAAGAACAATGGTAAGCAAATGTATACACTCTTCCCCTTAAGATTTTCTGCCTAGGCCAGGCGTGGTGGCTCACACCTGTAATCCCAGCTCTTTGGGAGGCCAAGGCTGGTGGATTGCTTGAGGTTGAGGCTGGAGTTCGAGACCAGCCTGGCCAACATGGTGAAACCCCGTCTCTGCTAAAAATACAAACATTAGCTGGGTATGGTTGTGCATGTCTATAATCCCAGCTTCTCAGGAGGCTGAAGCATGAGAATCTCTTGAACCCAGGAGGCGGAGGTTGCAGCGAGCCGAGATCATGCCAGTGTATTCCCACCTGGGCAACAGAGTGAGACTCTGTCTCAAAAAATAATTAAAAAAAAGAAGATTTCTGCCTAGTTTATTTGCTTTTCTTAGGATATCTGAATGGAATTGTGCTTTAAGTAATCCGTTGTCTGAGTTGTGTCAGTTTTTTCTTTAAAGTCTGATAAATAGAAAAACAGAGTTGAGGCCGGGCGCGGTGGCTCAAGCCTGTAATCCCAGCACTTTGGGAGGCCGAGACGGGCGGATCACGAGGTCAGGAGATCGAGACCATCCTGGCTAACACGGTGAAACCCCGTCTCTACTAAAAAAAATACAAAAAAACTAGCCGGGCGAGGTGGCGGGCGCCTGTAGTCCCAGCTACTCGGGAGGCTGAGGCAGGAGAATGGCGTGAACCCGGGAGGCGGAGCTTGCAGTGAGCTGAGATCCGGCCACTGCAGTCCAGCCTGGGCAACAGAGCGAGACTCCGTCTCAAAAAAAAAAAAAAAAAAAGAAAAACAGAGTTGACAGAGAAATATTATAAGAACATTGTAGAATGAACTGGAGTATGCTTGGTCAGTATAATATCTTTTGGACAGGAATGAGGGGGCAACATGAACAAATTAGGAAGGAGAACTTAATTCTCAGGAAAATAGTCAAGTCTGGGTGACGTAGCTCATGCTTGTAATCCCAGCACTTTGGGAGGCCAAAGAGGGCGAATCACCTGGCCAACATGGTGAAACCCCGTCTCTACTAAAAATGCGAAAATTAGCTGAGTGTGGTGGCGCATGCCTGTAATCCCAGCTACTCAGGAGGCTGAGACAGGAGAATCGCTTGAACCCAGGAGGCGGCGGTTGCAGTACGCTGAGATTATGCCACTGCGCTCCAACCTGGGCAACAGAGCAAGACTGTGTCTCAAAAAAAAGAAAAAAAAGTCAGAAAAGTAGACAGTTACACTCACTGAAAGGTGTGTTCTCTTCCACTTGTCATATCAAGTAAGTGTGAAAACCTCTTCTTTCTTTAGTAGTGTTGCTAGTAAGAGCAAACAATGCTGGCTGGGCACAGTGGCGCACACCTATAATCACAGCACTTTAATAGGCTGAGGCTGGAGGATTGTTTGAGCCCAGGAGTTTGAGACCAACCTTGGTAATAAGAGTGAGATCTCTCTGCAAAAAATTGACTGGGTGTGGTGGTACATACCTGTGGTCCCAGCTATTCAGGAAGCTGAGGTGGGAAGATTGCTTAAATCCAGCAGGTCAAGGCTGCAGTGAGCCATGATCATGCCACTGCACTTCAACCTGGGTGACAGTGAGACTCTTGTCTCAAAAAGAGCAAACAATTACAAAGGACTAGGGAAGATGCCAAGTACTTTGCATTTAATAGCAACTGCTACCCTTTGAAGTAAACCTGATTATTCCTATTAGTTAGATGAGGAAACAGGCACAGAATGGTTAAGTAACTTTCACAAGATTACAAAGCTACCACATTTCATCTAAATGCTTCTAATTATAATTTTAAGATAATGTTGGTTATAAGGAGAGATGTGAAGCCGGGCATGGTGGCTCACGCCTGTAACCCCAGCACTTTGAGAGGCCGAGGCGGGTGGATCACCTGAGATCAAGAGTTCAAGACCGGGCCGGGCGCGGTGGCTCAAGCCTGTAATCCCAGCACTTTGGGAGGCCGAGACGGGCGGATCACGAGGTCAGGAGATCGAGACCATCCTGGTTAACACAGTGAAACCCCGTCTCTACTAAAAAATACAAAAAACTAGCCGGCCGAGGTGGCGGACGCCTGTAGTCCCAGCTACTCGGGAGGCGGAGGCAGGAGAATGGCGTGAACCTGGGAGGCGGAGCTTGCAGTGAGCTGAGATCCGGCCACTGCACTCCAGCCTGGGTGACAGCGCGAGACTCCGTCTCAAAAAAAAAAAAAAAAAGAGTTCAAGACCAGCCTGACCAATATGGAGAAACCGCGTCTCTACTAAAAATACAAAATTAGCCAGGCATGATGGTGCATTCCTGTAATCCCAGCTACTCAGGAGGCTGAGGCAGGAGAATCGCTTGAACCCGGGAGGCAGAGGTTGCGGTGAGCCGAGATCACGCCATTGCACTCCAGTCTGGACAACAGGAGCAAAACTCTGTCTCAAAAAAGGAAAGAAAAGAAATGTGAAAAATATGAAAAACAAATGTGTGTCTTGGAATCTGTAAAATGTGGTATGAAGGCACAGAGCCAGGATTCAAACCCAGGCGGTCTGGCTCCCGAGTCTGTGCCACATTGCCTCTTTTCATAGTAATATTCAAGTCTTTTGTGTTTTACTCTCTTAGCAGTGGAAGACAGGAAGCTGTTTATTGGTATGATTTCCAAGAAGTGCACTGAAAATGACATCCGAGTCATGTTCTCTTCATTTGGACAGATTGAAGAATGCCGGATATTGCGGGGACCTGATGGCCTGAGCCGAGGTAGATACAGTTTTAGCTTTTAAATAATCTTTTGGTTTTTTTATTTTGGTTTGGTTTGGGGTTTTTTTTTGGAGACAGGGTCTTGGTCTATCTCACCCAGGCTGGAGTGCAGTGGTGCCTTCACAACTCATTGCAGCCTGAACCTCCCAGAATCAGCCTCCTGAGTAGCTGGGACCACAGGCATGTATCACGACACCCAGCTAATTTTTAAATTTTTTAGAGAGAGAAGGTTTCCCTGTGTTGCCCAGGCTGGTCTTGAACTCCTGGACTCAAAGGATCCTATCATCTTGGCCTCCCATAGTGCTGGGATTATAGGTGTGAGCCACTGCACCAGCCTTGGAATCTTTTTAATTGGACCAGTGGAAACTAGCCACAGTGATTCCCTAGCCAACATGGTCCGGTCAAGATAAAGAGGTTGGGCCTGCTGCTTCCTGCTGTGTATCTATGTCCTGTCTTGACTCCTCCTATCAGTTCATTCTTTTTGTCTCCTATCCCCTCTAAGGAGTCTACATTCTATATTTCATTGTCATGTATTAAAATTTTCTCTTTTGGTGCTTTGCAAGATTCTTGATGCCAAAATGGAAATATTTTCTTCTCCCATTTTCTTTTATTTTCAAGAGGAACTAGAGGATATGATTCCTCCTTTCTCCTGATAGGCATTTTTTTTTTCTGTCAGTGGTTCTCTGTTTTTTCATTATAGCACATATCACCCTGTTGCAACATACTAGCACATGATCCCCTGAAAACAAGGAGTGTGTCTGTATTGCTAGCATGATAGTCAGCACATAGTAGGTGCTCAATTAATGTCTGTCAGAGAAATGAATGAATGCATGAGTTACTGACTCTTCTCTTACCAGGTTGTGCATTTGTGACTTTTACAACAAGAGCCATGGCACAGACGGCTATCAAGGCAATGCACCAAGCACAGACCATGGAGGTAGGGAGCAGATAGGTGATGGGGAAAATTTCTCAGCTTGGGAATGCTGGGACAGTTGGCTGTTAAAGTCCAGCAGCATATGCAGCATCTGATTGCCCAGAAAGTTAAACAGCCAACATCTTAAAGTTAAAAACCACTGATTTCTTTAAAATTAACATACTGGAAATGCTCTCCCCACACCTTTTTTTGAGATGGGGTCTGTCTTTGTCACCTGGGCTGGAGTGCAGTGGGAAGATCATGGCTTACTGCAGCCCCAGCCACCCAGGCTCAAGCGATTCCCCCTACCTCTGCCACCCAAGTAGCTCGGACTACAGGTACACACCAGCACGCCTGGTTAATTTTTGTATTTTTTTAATAGAGACAGTTTTGCCATGTTGCTCAGGCTGGTCTAAAATTCCTGGGCTCAAGTGATCCGCCCACCTCAGCCTCCCAAAGTGTTGGGATTACAGTCTCTTGTGTCTAGCATGAGGAGAATCATTTGGCAATGAATGAAATTAGAATGTAACCTGCATGCCATCCAAAAGGAAGATTTTTTTCTTTTCCCAGGTGGAGGAATTTGACCCTTTGGTTTTGGTCTTTTCACAGGGTTGCTCGTCACCCATGGTGGTAAAATTTGCTGATACACAGAAGGACAAAGAACAGAAGAGAATGGCCCAGCAGCTCCAGCAGCAGATGCAGCAAATCAGCGCAGCATCTGTGTGGGGAAATCTTGCTGGTCTAAATACTCTTGGACCCCAGTATTTAGCAGTGAGTCTTTGTGGTTTGCTTTCTGCAGACTGTGCAAGCTCCCAGCTGTTTCTTCTTCTGCTGTCCCTAGCTAACAAACACAGTGGCATTTACAACTTTTGGCATATAGAAATTATATGTAAAAATTCAGGTAGTACTATTTCTTTTAGTCCTGTTAGTCTCTCTCTCTCTCTCTCTCTCTCTCTCTCTCTCTCTCTCTCTATATATATATATATATATATATATATATATGTATGTCTCTGGACATACATCTCTGGTTATATCTTGAGGCTTTTGCTGCAAGTGAAGTGGATTCCTGGTTTCCCATTTTAAAGATTTAGAAACATCTTGTGTCCTTACTTCCAAGAAAGAAATTCCTTAGGGAATCTCAGCCACCAGTGTCTTTCTCCATATCTCTTTCTACCAGATGTAGAGGGCATCATTAAAATCCTTATTGAGTCTTTCCTAAAGAGTATGATAAATGTTTCTTTCAGCGGACTTGAGAGATCAAGAGATTTTTTTTTTTTTTTTTTTTTGCTTTATTTATTGATTTATTTTTTGTAACGGAGTCTCACTCACTCTGTTGCCCAGGGTGGAATGCAGTGGCACAATCTTGGCTTACTGCAACCTCCGCCTCTGGAGTTCAAGTGATTCTCCTGCCTTAGCCTCCCAGGTAGCTGGGACTACAGACGCACACCATCACACCCAGCTAATTTTTGTATTTTTAGTAGAGATGGGCTTTCACTGTGTTGGCCAGGCTGGTCTCAAACTCACGACTTCAGGTGATTCACCCTCCTTGGCCTCCCAGAGTGCTGGGATTACAGGTGTGAGCCACTGCGCCTGGGTGAGATCAAGAGATTAACATGAACATTTTTAAATGAGCATTACAGGTGTGTATTCAAGTTTACTACATTGTAAGTAGACTTCCTTTATTTTGATCTCCCTGTTGTGGTGAGCCAAAAGAAGGTTGTCTAGTCCAAAAGAAGGTCTGGCCCCAATTTGTGATTTAGATTTACTAGGTCTGCAATATATATGTTACAGGGGATTATTAACGGAAAAGAATTGGAGCCAGCACAAGACACTTAAAACCACCCATCTGTGAGTCAAAGAGGAAAAAGGTCATCTTAGGCTATTACTGGTGAAACCACTAGATTTGTATGGATGATACAAAAATATTCCCATAGAAATAGCTAGTATAGGCCGGGCGCGGTGGCTCACGCCTGTAATCCCAGCACTTTGGGAGGCCGAGGCGGGCGGATCACAAGGTCAGGAGATCGAGACCACGGTGAAACCCCGTCTCTACTAAAAATACAAAAAAATTAGCCGGGCGCGGTGGCGGGCGCCTGTAGTCCCAGCTACTCAGGAGGCTGAGGCAGGAGAATGGCGTAAACCCAGGAGGCGGAGCTTGCAGTGAGCCGAGATCGCGCCACTGCACTCCAGCCTGGGCGACAGAGCGAGACTCCGTCTCAAAAAAAAAAAAAAAAGAAATAGCTAGTATAGTCATTTATTCCTCATTCTTTCAAGTATTATTCTGTATGGAAACAGACAAAAGGCACTGATTTCTGTCTCCTAGTACTGAATTTTGGTTTAGTTCCAGTGGTTTTCATATTTCTGGTATCTTATAAGAAATCCCAGTTTAGGCTGGGCACTGTGACTCACACCTGTAATCCCAACACTTTAGGAAGCTGAGGCGGGCGGATTGCCTGAGGTTGGGAGTTTGAGACCAGCCTGGCCAGCATGGTGAAACCCTGTCTACACTAAAAATACAAAAAAATTGCGTAGGCGTGGTGGCAGGTGCCTGTAATCCCAGCTACTCAGGAAGCTGAGGCAGGAGAATGGCTTGAACCCAGGAGGCAGAGGTTGCAGTGAGCCGAGATTGCACCATTGCACTCCATCCTGGGCAATAGAGCAAGACTCTGTCTCAAAAAAAAAAACAAAAACAAAAAACCCCATTTCATCCTAGCAGGGTGAAGTTTTTTTAAAAAAAATATAAAGAGTGTTTATTTCTTTTTTTTCCTTTTTTTTCTTTTTTCTTTTTTTTGAAGCCTCGCTCTGTTGCCCAGGTTGGAGAACAGTGGTGCAATCTCTGTTCACTGCAACCTCCAACCCCCAAGTAGCTGGGATTACAGTCATGGGCCACCATGCCTGGCAAATTTTTGTAGTTTTAGTAGAGACAGGGTTTTACTATGTGAGCCAGGCTGATCTCAAACTCCTGACCTCAAGTGATTTGCCTACCTCACCCTCCCAGAGTGCTGAGATTACAGGCGTGAACCACTGCGTCCGGTTATATTTCAACAGAATAAATTGTTTCTTAGTGCTGAAAAATTGCTTATACGTTCAGAAAATTCAGAGAGATTTTAGTCGTCTGCAGAAATGATGATGCTTTGAAAATGGTCTACATGCTATGCATTTGCTTTTCTTAGAGACTTTTGGAGCCCCCTTTTAGGGAAGGTTAACCTTTTTGTTGTCATTGCCATTACCAGCAAGTACATGATGGCGTATGTTGAGAGCTGTGTTCTCTTTGTTTTGGTTAGACATGATTCTCGCCCTAAGAGCTAACCTCATTTGGAGGGAAAGGCAGGGACCAAGTACAGTATTCACAGTCTACCAGTTAGGACTGAATACATTGCCCAAGGTGTTTGAGAAGAAAAAGCCTGGGTGCAGTGGCTCATGCCTGTAATCCCAGCATTTTGGGAGGTCGAGGCAGGCGAATCACCTGAGGTTAGGAGTTTGAGAACAGCCTGACCAACATGGTGAAACCCCATCTCTACTAAAAATACAAAAATTAGCTGGGCGTGGTGCATACCTGTGGTCCCAGCTACTCGGGAGGTGGAGGCAGGAGAATCGCTTGAACCTGGAAGGTGGAGGTTGCAGTGAACTGAGATCACGCCATTGCATTCCAGCCTGGTGACAGAGTGAGACTCTGTCTTTAAAAAAAAGAAAAAAAAGTAAACGTGGGTGCTAGTCGACTGTGTGATAGTACATCATCATTAATTATGAGGTTCTTTCTAGACTCTGTGGACTTGAATTAGCGAGGCTCTACTGTCCTGGAGGAGTTGGTTTTAATCTTTTTATCCTTTGAGAAGTGGTGGGAAAAAAGGGTGTGAAGGTGGATTTTTCCCCCCATTCTGTTCCTGGAGGTTTGTAGACCTCCTAAAACTTATCCGTGATCTCTAGCCTGGAAGGATTCGCAGTGACAGAGAAACCAGGTCAGATGTTTATAGGAATGGGAAACAGGTTGAATAAAAAGGATCCTGTACAAGAATACCAGTTTTCCATAAGCAATATTAATTGGGTTTAGTTGGAGCAAAAGTTTTCAGCAAGCTGGTTAGATTTGCCAACATACAAAGTAAACTAATGCCATAAACTCAGGGACAGGCCCTCTTACTTTGTCATGGGGCAATCATTGAAGGAGAACGTACTCTGAACCTGGTATAGACTAATCCATTAGTCATTTGATCATCTGCAACAGTGAAAACCAATTTGGAGGGGAGGAAGTAAATAAAGTTGGATAGATGTGTAGCTGTAGTGATTATTAGTCATGTAGTCCATTGTGACCAGTAAAGGGTAACTCCAAGAAATACTAGGAAATGTTTAGATTTGATATTTAAAATAGTTGTGTGAAGTAGAAATTGGGTATCCAGATGGAAACAATCTGCAGAGTGAGATGTGTGGACCTAACTAAGGAGAACTTGGAGAGGGTAACTGGAAATGGCAGTCATTCATTCGCAGACAAAAATCACAGTTGACTGCATAGTTGCTCAAGTTTAGCTTATTGTCCCCAAGCTTAGTACTTCTGTCCTCTGCTGTGCTGAATTCTACTGCCCAGGGACTTGAGGTCTGCTCAGTACTCAGTGAACATACTATCTAGGCCAGTGCTTTAACTGTGTGTTTTTTGTTTTTTGTTTTTTGTTTTTTTTTGTCCTGTGCTGTCATAAGCCTCATGTTTCTGTTGTGTTGGCTTGGGTTCTTGTCTTTGACTTTCTTCTCTCTGGGGGCCTCTGCACTCTCGCTTTGCTGTGCTGTAGAGTTATCCCAGATGCAGAACCAGCCCTCACTCTCACTCTTGTTCTGTTTTTTGGTGTAATGTCTAGCTTTATTTGCAGCTCCTTCAGCAGACTGCCTCCTCTGGGAACCTCAACACCCTGAGCAGCCTCCACCCAATGGGAGGTAAGTGTTTCACTGCTGCAGAGGAGCAGCAGCACCCAGGCCAGCAGACCCAGCTAACAACAGTCTTGGGAGTTTGGCATCGTTTCTGTGAAAACATTTTTTTGCTTATTATGTAAACCTGACCTAAGATGAACATCCCAGGACTCAGTTGCCTTGTCTCTATACAGTGGCTCTATTGCTAGTTGATGCCACATTGCTCTCACGTTATCTGGTGCCTCCTAACCTTTTAGGTCACTGTTGGAGAAGAATATGGAAAAGGACTGTTTAGCTCCTATAGACTGAGTCCATTCTGATAAGGGGAAAGAACTGCAAGAACTCTTTATTTCCATTTTAAAGTGACTTTTCCAGTGACTGCAGAAAAGTCAAAGATGGTTTCCATGCAAATGGCCTACCTTGAAGCTTCTAGAACCCAGGCAGTTAGTTTACCTGTGTATCTTATACTTGTTGTTTCTTAGGTGAATTCCTATTTTGTTGTTGCTATTAACGTACACAGAAAACTTAAATGGAGTGCCTCAACAAACCTGAGCCAGGGGCCACCAGGAGTCAGTGGGGGGTAGGGCATGGGGCAACTTCAAAGCTGCCTGTGCCTACACCCTCTGCATTGGATTTAGGCTAGGTCAAATGTGCATTTGAGAAAGGTGTAGTTTTCAGTGAACTGCATTTTGTTGTTTGGAAATTTTTGATAGTAATTCACTTTGTCTTAGGAAATTATAGTTGGCTATATTTTTGGAAAGTTGCTAGATTGTAATCTGTATTGTATTTTAATTCTCATTTACTCTTTCCACTCCCCCCACCTCTCACCCCATCCATCTTTCCGTTGTCTAGTAAATGGTTTGCAGCATCGACAGCACAGTTTAGATTTCTTCCTCCCCTTTCAACTGTGTTGCCTAGGCTCTACTTGGAAGTCTTTCACTCAGTGATTGTTCCTCTCTCCTCTTTCTGGTGATGAATCTGCTGTTCAAGCGGTGGTGTCTTTATTCTTTGTGTCATTGCTGCTCTCCTGTGTTCTCCCTTGTTTCTTCCTGGGCCTTTTGCATCTGCCACGTTTTCTGCGTGTTCCCCTCTGTTACAGAGAGCGAATCCCCTGTAAAGTGTGAGTGAGGGGCCTGGATGCAGTCCCATTCTGTGCTATAGGCTGTGGCATTGTTCTCCTGTGCTCCTGGCCCCATGGTAGGCAGTTTTTCTTGGTTTCCTAATTGCCCACACCTTTATTAATGTACATTTGGTGTGGTGTGCTATTGGATTAGCCATCTCTTCTCTGAGGAAATGATTTCAAGTTTCTTAATGAGTGATATCTGAATATTTTTTGGAGCCCTGTAATGTTGTTTGTAAGGCTTATCTAGAACAGTTCCTCTTTGTCAGGAACCTGCCCTCTGCCAGTGTGTGCTTGTCATTGCTGGAATGGATATGAAGCACCCTTATCTGCTGGCTAATCTCTTGCTTTGGATGTTGCAGGGTTGAATGCAATGCAGTTACAGAATTTGGCTGCACTAGCTGCTGCAGCTAGTGCAGCTCAGAACACACCAAGTGGTACCAATGCTCTCACTACATCCAGCAGTCCCCTCAGCGTGCTCACTAGTTCAGGTAAGCGTGAGGATGACCCACTGTGCCGTTATGTGCCTTGGACAGATCCTTTGTTTTTAAAGGCAGAGTCTAGGAAGGGAAAATAGTTAACACCTGTTTCCAGAGAGGTCAGATTATGAGCAACAAATTTTCAAATGTCATCTTCTGAACTTAAGAGAAATCTTCCTGATTTTTAATATGCTGTGGCCATTGTCTCTGTCCTGGAAGGACAGTTATTAGAATTAGTAACTGAAAACCCCTTTGCAAATAGCATACTTGGATAGTGACACTCTTTCTTATATTTGGCTCTTGTTGACAAGAGAATGCAAGTGATGGGTTGAATTTTAACTCCTGGATTTCTAATAGCAGGGTCCTCACCTAGCTCTAGCAGCAGTAATTCTGTCAACCCCATAGCCTCACTTGGAGCCTTGCAGACATTAGCTGGAGCAACGGCTGGCCTCAATGTTGGCTCTTTGGCAGGTAAGGGGCAGCCCCTGGCTGTCATCAGACCATTCTTTGTGCAGGTAGCACATCTTAACCCTGGTAGGGGCACCACTGGAATGATTGCAGTGGCCCAGTGAAGTTAAAAATAATCATGGGGGCCAGGCGTGGTGGCTCACGCCTCTAATCCTTGCACTTTGGGAGGCCAAGGTGGGCGGATCACGAGGTCAGGAGATCGAGACCATTCTGGCTAACATGGTGAAACCCCGTCTCCACTAAAGATACAAAAAAATTAGCCGGGTGTGGTGGCAGGCGCCTGTAGTCCCAGCGGGAGGCTGAGGCAGGAGAATGGCGTGAACCTGGGAGGCAGAGATTGCAATGAGCCAAGATTGCGACACTGCACTCCAGCCTGGGTGACAGAGGGAGACTCTGTCTCAAAAAAAAAAGGGGGGGGTGGTGGATTTTTTTATTCAGACCTGAGTTAAATCCCGCCTCTGTCCCTTAGCTAGCTATAACTTTGGACCACCTTTCTAAGGACATTTTCTCATCTTTGAAGTGGGAATAATAGAATACTTTGAAGGGTTGTTAAAAATTAAATGAGGCCAGGTGTAGTGGCTCATACCTATAGACCCAGCAGTTTGGGAGGCCAGAGCAGGAGAATCACCCTAGGTCACGAGTTCCAGACCAGCCTGAGCAACATAGTGAGAACTCCATCTCTACAAAAATTATCTGGGTGTAGTGGTGCATCCCTGTAGTCCCAGCTACTTGGGAGGCTGAGGCCAGGAGGATTGCTTGAGCCTGGGAGCTTGAGGCTTCAGTGAGCTATGATTGTACCACTGAACTCCAACACAAAGTGAGACTCTGTCTCCAAAAATAATAATAATAATAATAATAATTGGAACATAAAGTGCTGCTGAGCACATTGCATAGTACAGTGGCTGACACATAGAATGTACTCAGTACCTGTTAGTTGCTCTTTTAATGGTAGGGTTCATCCTCATCTTGTCAGAAATCACATGTACCCCTTTGAGTTCGCAGTCCTGGGACTCTTCTTTTATGGCATTCTAGCTCATTATGAGAAAGTGGCAGAATAGCCAGATAGAATATGGAGCCTGTCATTCCACAGATTGGATGAAGGTAATGGGGAGCACCACACCCACGTATGGCATTTCTTAATGTCCCCATTAGCAAGGCCTGGCGAATGTCCTGAAATCTAGCCAGTCAGATAGTTTCTTTTCAGGGAGAAACTAAGAGGGAGATAAAGGGAAGAACTTTGGAGTTTTCCCTCTTCTAGATGGCCCTGAGTAGACTTGTCTTTGGCATCAGTTTAGTCTTTCCAGTATATTAATACTTCTCTTCCTCCAACCAAGGAATGGCTGCTTTAAATGGTGGCCTGGGCAGCAGTGGCCTTTCCAATGGCACCGGGAGCACCATGGAGGCCCTCACTCAGGCCTACTCGGGTATCCAGCAATATGCTGCTGCTGCACTCCCCACTCTGTACAACCAGAATCTTCTGACACAGCAGAGTATTGGTGCTGCTGGAAGCCAGAAGGAAGGTGAGTGCAAAGGGAGATCGGGGTCAGGTATGGGGGTATTCCTCCTTCTATACCAGAACTGAAAGGCAGAGCAAAGGCTGAGGGAACCAGTTAGGTCTTCAGACCATTGTTTTTCTTTGATAGTGTCAAATGTAGACTGAGAAACCCTGTGAAATGTGATCTGCTTTTGAAAAGTTTTCTGGATGTGTCTCAGATCAGAACCTCTGTGTGCCCTCTTGGAATGGGGCTCCAGTTTTTAGACGAAGCAACAGACACTGACCTTATCGCGTCTGACACATTTGACAAGAATCTGTTTCTGTTAGGAGGTCTTCTCTACACATTACAAATCTATCAGAGGGTCTTCTGTCTGGATGTCTTCTGTCTCAGTGTCCCTTTTAGCTATGTCATTTGGCATTTTCCTCACTTTCTGATCGATGTTTGTCCTGATTGAAGACAAACCGAGGGGTGATGGGACAGTTTGGCCCATGAGTTGATGGAGTGGAAAGTATGTCATTTGACACAAATGGTATTCAATTTAGGAGAAAAAAAAAATTAGGAGAAACCGTCTAGCCAGAAAGAGGCCTGAAGGTGACTTACATGAATAGAAAGTCCTGTTGACACCTCTGTGCTCAGATTTGACTGGGTTTTTATAACCAGGAGCTGGTATAAGCACTAATGTAGGAAAAAGATGAGTGTCCTCTTATCACAGCAGAAAGAAGTCCTGGTTCATCTCTCCTCACTTGCTCTGAATCACATATCCCCTAGGGATGTGGTAGTAGGAGAACGTAGCGTGAACCAATATTTTTGTGGAGATAGACAATAAATAAATGAGGGCATGAGGTGTTTCAGATGATCCTCTGGAGAATGATAAGCAGGGAAGAGAGATAGGGAGTGTCAGAGGCACTGCATTTTATGCAGAATGCTCAGAGAATGTCTGTCTAAGTTGACATTTAAGCAGAGAACTGAAGGAAGTAGGAAGCAAGCCATGCCTGAATCTAGAGAAAGAAGAGTAACAGGGGCATAGGAAAAGCAAGTACAGAGGCCCTCAGGCAGCAAAGTTCCCTGATATGTTTGACAAAAACAAGGAGGCCAGGGTGGCTGGAGAATGGCTGGGCTGCAATTGTAATAAAACTTTTTGGTTAGAAAATCATTGAGTAGGCTGGATGCAGTGGCTCATGCCTGTAATCCCAGCACTTTGAGAGGCCAAGGCGGGCGGATCATGAGATCAGGAGTTCCAAACCAGCCTGACCAACATGATGAAACCCGATCACTACTAAAAATACAAAAATTAGCTGGGCGTGGTGGCGCCTGTCTGTAATCCCAGCTACTCAGGAGGCTGAGGCAGGAGAATCACTTGAACCCGGGAGGCGGAGGTTGCAGTGAGCCGAGATCATGCCACTGCACTCCAACCTGGGTGACAGAGCGAGACTTCATCTCGGAAAAAAAAAGAAAAGAAAGAAAGAAAATCATTGAGTATAAGTAATCAGATGAAGAATGTGTATTCTGCTTTTAAGCTCAGTGTTAATCATGGGTGCATTTTTAAAACTAATTTCTTTTTATTGTCCAATTTACATATGATGAAACTCACTGATTTTGGCATAGAGCTATATGAGTATTGACAAACAGACCCAGTCCTGCAACCATCACCACAGATTAAGAACATTTCCAGCCGGGCGCGGTGGCTCAAGCCTGTAATCCCAGCACTTTGGGAGGCCGAGACGGGTGGATCACAAGGTCAGGAGATCGAGACCATCCTGGCTAACCCGGTGAAACCCCGTCTCTACTAAAAAATACAAAAAAAACTAGCCAGGCGAGGTGGCGGGCGCCTGTAGTCCCAGCTACTCGGGAGGCTGAGGCAGGAGAATGGCGTGAACCCGGGAGGCGGAGCTTGCAGTGAGCTGAGATCCGGCCACTGCACTCCAGCCTGCGTGACAGAGCGAGACCCCGTCTCAAAAAAAAAAAAAAAGAACATTTCCATCACCCCTAGAAATTCCCTTGTGCCCCTTTGTACTCATTCCCTGCTTCTACATCTTGCGTCTGGCAACTACCCATCTGTTTGCTGTACCTGTGGTTTCTAGGCATTATTTGGAAACCTGTTTTGTTTTTAACCCCTTTTCACCCCCTCTTCTGTGTTCCTCTCTGAGCCTGCAGTCTCTGTTCTCCTGCTCCACACACAAGTCGGCCTGCTTTATTATCCCAGCACTTCTCCTCCAGGTAGAATTCTCACATCCTCAGTGAGATGGAGCTTGGCTGAATGTGAGAGAAGGAATCTGTTTTAATGTTTGCCCTTTGGTTTCTTGCTTTGTATTTAGAGAATCTGTTTAGTTCCCCAGATGAATCTCTACTTTTGGGGATTGTGATGGTTTTAACATAGGTGGAAATGAGGAAGACCACTGGTGACGAGCATGTTTGACACTGATACCTTTCCAATTCCTGGGTATTTTGAAGGTCCAGAGGGAGCCAACCTGTTCATCTACCACCTGCCCCAGGAGTTTGGCGATCAGGACCTGTTACAGATGTTTATGCCCTTTGGGAATGTCGTGTCTGCCAAGGTTTTCATAGACAAGCAGACAAACCTGAGCAAATGTTTTGGTATGTTGGCTTCTCTCTGGTGTCAGGGTGGGATTAGTATTTTACCACTGAGAAAGAAGGAGCTCACTATAGAAAGAGCTGGATATGAGTTTGGGCTGTTGTTTTAACTTGGCCATGGGCAGGTCATATAACCTCTTTTTGAGCCCCAGTTTCTCATTGCTGTAGTGTAGGTAAGGATTTCTACCCACACTGTTGCTCCAGAGAGAAAAAATAATATATGGAAAATGGTTTGCAAAAAAACCTTAAAACAGTCCAGGTTTGTGCCTATGAGTCCCAGTACTTTGGGAGGCCAAGGCAGGAGGATCACTTGAGCCTAGGAGTTTGAGACCAGCCTGAGCAACAGAGTGAGACCTCATGGCTACAAAAAATTAGCCAGACATGGTGGCGTGTACCTGTGTTCCCAGCTACTCGAGGCTGAGGTGAGAGGATCACCTGAGCCCAGGAGGCCGAGGTTGCAGTGAACCATGATCACACCACTGTACTCCAACCTGGGTGACAGAGCAAGACCCTGTCTCAAGAAAAAGAAAAAAACCTTAAAATTACCATGTAGATGTTAAGTGATACTATTAAGAACCTAATTTATTTCATATGATATAATGTCCAGATTTCTTGTCCCTGCTGAGTAAAATTGGGATTTTAGATGAAGCACATAAGGTATCTTGCATAAGGAGGACTGAGAATCTCCTTGCCTCATTATGTCCCTCACCTAGGTTTCTGCTTGGACACACAGGTTTTGTAAGTTACGACAATCCTGTCTCGGCCCAAGCTGCCATCCAGTCCATGAACGGCTTTCAGATTGGCATGAAGCGGCTTAAAGTACAGCTCAAACGTTCGAAGAATGACAGCAAGCCCTACTGAGCGTGCTCCCCTCTGAGACTGGAGTGAGAGGGTCTTCTGGTAAGTGGGGGAGGAGCACCCTTAATGATTCGAAGCCCTGAGGCTGTGTGTTGACAGCCCTGGACCCTGATCCCTGCCACTCTCGCAGGCACAGCTTGCCCTGAAGACTCGGCTACTGCCTTCTGTGGGAGTTTCGCTTCGTACAGAGGACAAGTTTGTGCTTTGGTTTCCAGTGTTTTACTTTGGAGTTTAGGTGCCATATCCTGAGTTGTTTTTTTTTTTTTTTTTTTTTTCCTTTATTTAAAGTTTGCTGTGTTTGTAACCAGTGTGTGTTGAGAAGGACCAACACCAAACCACCCTGGGGAAGGGGGACAGGGAAACATTTAACACAGACGATGATCGGGATTTGCCCCAAACCACCCCAAAAGAGAGGACTGAGTAGAACAAAAAAGTGACCCCCAGAACCTCCCTTAGTGTGAGGGTGGGTAGAATGAGAACTGACACCTGGGAGCTGTGGGGAGCAGAGCGACTTTGGGGGAGAGTGGAGTGACACCTAATGCCCTGGCAGCTGGAGACTCAAACTTCTGCACAACTGCCTTCTGGGAAATAGTTTTTGACACATATTTTTCAGATTCTTGTCCGGAATTTCTGCCGCTCTTTTCAAGAAAGAGTGTTAACAATTCTCTGGAAATAGAGCACCTGTTAGCCTGACATATGCAAAAAGCAGGGCGGCATCACCCATTACCAGCTCCTCCAGCCAGCGGTCAGTATTGGATTGGCCCTGCCTGGCTGGTGGCAGTTTGGGAGAAGCAGCCAAAGAGGTTAGTTTATTTCAACACCAAATTAGACCATGGCCCATTTCCAACAGGTCTCTTTAAAGAAGGCCTCTATGGAATACATTGCCTGGTTTCCTTCCTTGCAGTTCACCACAGCAAGAAACGTCACCTCCATCCCAAGTCACAATTTTCTCATGAAGGCAAATCCAAGAAGGGCTTGCAGTTCTTGCTGAAGGGGTACCACTTGTGGGCAGAGTGATCAATGCCATCTAGTCGGGGGAGGAGGAGCTTGTTTCTTGGTGTACTTGAATCAGAAGGTCCCTGCAAGCCAGTATGCTTCATTTGCCAGTGGCCAGAAATCCTCCCTTGCCTCCTTGATTGAGGTGTCCCAGATGTAGTATTCCCACAGGGGTCTGGCGGACCCCTCCTGTAACCACTCCAGTCACATTTTCTGCTTTTGAGGCAGAGGTGACATTAGGACGTTTACAGCCTCCACATGAATTGAGTGTTCATTTACCTCAGTATTACCGTGTTCATTTTTGTCCTCGTGCTACAGTTAGCTCCCTGCTGCCTCCTGCAGGTCTTACTTCAGCTCTTGCCTGTGACCCACACAGCTTCTGGGCTCTGCCTCTGCTCTAAGAAGTGCTGTGGGGGCAGAGAACCAGGAAGGACATGCTGTTGGGAATGTACACCTGGGCAGAGGTGGCCCTGTTAAGATATGACTATAGCCACGGCCAGGGACTGGATCCCTGGGTCTCTGGAATCTGAAACCTCACAAATGCCAGTCTTGACCCCTAGCAGCAGAGATAAGAATAAAGGGGTTGGTTTGCTATTAAGTCAGATGGGGCCTCTCTCCTTGTCATGCTGTCCCTGTGGGTAACAGACAGGGATTGACCATCTTACTGTTGTACAGGTAGCTGGTGGTGTTGGATTATCCCATTGAAGCTGGGACAGCTGTTCCTTTCTCATAGTGATAACTTGGGTCTGTTGTCCTCTAAGGAACGTGAAACATACACTTCTTAAGCTGAACCACGTAAACTTGAAATTCTGCGCACTGGGAGAAATGTGTCCTGTGTTTCAAAGGATAAAACTGTTCTAAAGGCTTCCAGGGTCATGATGGGATTTTTTTAATAAATGCAAAAAATAAAAAGAAAAAAGAAAAAAGAAAACAAAAAAAAAGAAAAAAATGCTAGGTTGGGGAGGCGCTGTTCTGAATCCCAACCGGCTGGAACCAAGAATGTCGTTTCTATTTTTATAGAAGTTTTATACAGCTCCGGGGTGGAGAATATTTATTACCTAAATTATATCTCTGGAAAAGGCCAGGATTTTGTAGAATCCAGAATGTGATTGTTATACACACAGGGTGCTGTGTATGATTGAAACTACTGACTTTCTGTGGCCCGTTTGCAGCCCAGCTAACCTGCCCAAGGGGAAGGTGTTAATGCTGTGAATTGGCAGAGGAGAGAGCTGTGCTCCACAGGGTGCTGCCGGTGCTGTGCTCCCTAGCCTTCTGTTCTGTCTTCCTCCTTAGCCAAAATGTCACTCCCTTCCCACATCCCCCTCTTCTCTCTGCCTTCCCCCATCTCACCATTATTTGTCCATGGATTTGTCTTGGGCTCTGGGACCTTATGAAACCCCTTTTCTAATGACATAAGAGGCCAAGGTGCAATCCACCCACCTTTGATACCAGACCCTGAGGGCTTCATACCTGCTGATGGGTTCTCTTAAAAGGAATGCTTGCCCCAGCAGGGTCCTGGGCTGCTTGAGCAGCCAGCTGGTGAGACCATGCATTTCTCTGTTCTCTCCTCCCCCTGCCGAGTGAGTTAGCACAGCAGTAGCACTGCCCTTGAGCACAGTTCTTTCCCCAGGCCAAAGATGGTTTTGTGAAGAAGCTGCTCCCCTACAAGTCTCATGTGTGAAAGGGCTCAGCTCAGAGTGGAGACTCGCTGTCAAGTCTTAAGCAATCCTTTTCTGTTGTGTGAAGGTTTCACTTACAAAGTGTTTTTTGTTGTAGTTTTGTTTCTTACTCGGGTTACATCATGAAATTGATTTGCCTTGAATGCAGCCAGACCACTGTCTCCTGGGTTCCACTTGAGTGGCCAGGGCCTGGGTGGAAGCTAAGAGCTTGGATTTCTGGGAACAAAGGGCCATCCCCATAAGATAAGAGCAGAAATTCTGGTCCTCTTCCCTGAAAAATTTTCCCCACCCCAGCCAGCATCTTCTGCTTCCCCTTGGGTTGTGACCAGAGAGTGGGGAGAAAGGCTGAGGCTCTGCTCCCCTGGAGACCTTCTCTTAGGAGTTGGGCGCTTCATGGAAAATCCAAGCCTTAGGTTCCCTTCTGTCTCTGGCAATTAGATGTGTTCTTGGTGTCCTCCATGTCCTTTTTGACTTTTCCCTGTGTCCATTGTTAGCATGTGCAAAAGTTCCCTGTCATTACCCAATCCCTGCCCGCCCACCTCATTTCAGGGCTGTACACACAGTGAGTGTCCTGTTCTCTCTCTCTTTGTTTGGATGTATTGCTCTGTGTAACTCAGTGGGTCTCCCTCTTTCTGGTTTGTTTTTTTTTCTAGATTCCTGCCGTTTGTTCATCGTTGTGCCTAAAGCATGTCGATGTGGCGTCAAGTACATCGTCCAAATCCCTGTCTCTTCAGCTTCTCTGATGCTTGAACTCTCACCTTTGACCTTGTGTTGACCTTTGATGCTGACGTGTATTTTTATTATGTTTGTTTCTTTCTTCGTTTTTTTTTTCTTTTTCTTTTTTTCTTTCCTTTTTTTTTTTTCCCTTTTGTGCTGCCAAATTGGTTTTGCTAGAACGACTGCTGAAGGGGAAATATTTAAACTTGCATTTGAATATAAAAAAAATCTATTTTTCTAGAACTTCATAAGATAACCACTTGATTTTGTGATTCCAATTCTTTGTAATTGTCTTCAGAGCAGCCCTACTAGCACATACCGCGTGGTGTTTGTATTTCTGTGAACACACAGCCAGTCCGTTTCTAGGCTTTGTTTCTCTGTGTGCTTAGTTTTAAAGACAACTTTGAAGTAAACAATGAAATAAAAGATGTCACTAAAACCTTTGAGGCTCCTGAGCACATTTTGCTGATACAGTCTGTGGGGCTTGAGGAGACCGCATGTATTGTTCTTTCTTTTGTTTTTCTTCTGAGTTCTCAACTGCAGAGAGCACCTGAACCCCCTTTCCTTTTTGACCGCAGGCTGCAGTTTGGGCCCCAGCCAGCCCTTTTTCTTTTGTGGTTCTTCCCTGGAGCGACTCTGTGGGGAGTCCTGGATCCCGCCTGCCCCTTCCCCTCAGCCCCATGCTTGTTCCTAAAGTCTCCACAGCAAAATGTGATGCTTTGATTTTTTGTTGTTGTTTTTGTTTTTGTATTGTTTTTGTGTTTTTGTTTTGAATTTTTTCCTTTCCTACTAAGATTATGCCCAGAAAAAAGTTTTGCATGTTTCCTGCTGTTTCTTCACACCTTCGTATATATCACCTTCACCTCTCTGTTTTCTATAGTTTGTGCAAAAACTGATTTAAAAGGGTTTCAAAGAAGCTGTTTTAAATTGTTGTAGGGTTGATTATTTTTTTCAAGATTGTATTGTTTTATTTTGAAGTGGCAACTTTCTCCTCTATTGCCCTTAGAGCGTTTGCCTGTGCACTTAGACTGTCACTTTGTGTGGCCTCCAGGTCTCAGCAGGGCGTCCAGGAGGCTGGCTGCTCTGCTCAGAGAGGGTGGGAAGGGGGCCTGGAGAGACACAAGAAGCAGAGGTAGAGCCTAGAAGGTGGCAGCAGGTGGGCAAGAGGCTTACTTAGCGCATTAGGGGCAGTGAGCACCTGGAGGAAGGAGGGCGCTCCCAACCACCCCGTAGTAGGAGGCCATCTGCGCACCAAGCGGCAATTCACCTGCTGGCGCTTTTCCTAGGTGACAAGCACAATACTACAGTCTTCACACTGTTTACAGCCCTGGGCACCAGCCACCCCGCACTGGCTCTTCACCACAGCTCTGCTCTTGCTTAGCTGGTGGGGTGGGGGGAAAGGGCAGGGATTTGTTTTTTAAATTGGGTGAAGAGCCAAACAGCTACTGTCCCTGGGTGCCGAGCAAGCCAGTTTTTTTGGTTCTCTGAGGGAAACTGACCCTCTTCTCTTGTGGCACCATCCAGCCTCAGGGTCTTGGAGACTTGAGTAAGAATGTGAGTGGAGGGGGAGAGGCGAGGAGAGGAGAGGTCACAGGGTGGATCTGTGGAGGGAAGAGGTTGCAGGGGGAGGAGCTGATGATAGATCCCACCCAGACCTAAGCTGCTGGTGGGTGGGCGAGCTGGGAAGTAGGACTGTCCAGGGAAGGGTGGAGAGATGTAGCTAGCGGCTGGGGATGGGGAGGTGGAAGCGCTGCTGAGCATCCTCCACACCAACGTTGATGAAGGAAGGGATCCCAGCAGGGTTTCTGCTCTGGGGCTGGCGGGTTGCCCGGTATTATGCCCAAGGCCACTCTTCCTGGGGGAAAGGGCAGCCAGGCAGAGGCCCAGTGTCTGGTAGGCTGCTGAATTTCCTGGAAGGGGTGATTGGATGGAAAGAGGCCAGAAACCCCAGCCTGAGAGACTGCTGTGCGCCCCACAGTCTGACTGCACAGAGCCGCCTCTGTTGGCAGGAGGCACTGAGGCTCCCCTTCCTGTGTATTGAGAAGCCGTGTTTGCCAATATATTTTGCTTTCAATTCCAAGAGGAGCTCTGGGAAAACCTGTGGATAAAACCAAATGCCAAATGTTGGACGTTGTTTCCTTTTCCTTTTCTCTCTCTGATTGTTTTAATTGTTCTGTGGTGGTTTTAATGGATTTGAGACCCTGGAGCGGCAGCTGCCTTTCTGATTTCCAGCTGCTTTTTGTGAATAATTTAAAAAGAAAAAAAAAAAAAAGAAACTTTACATTTTGGAGACAAACCTGTGTGAGTTTTTTATTGGTACAAACGTTGTATTTAACACTAGGGGTTTTGTACAGTTTTTTGCCTTTTCTACTAGAAAACAATGTAAAGTGATTTCACAATGTGAAGAGAAAAAAAAATTGCCACTATGACCAAACGCACAGTCTGTTCTGCAGCAACAACGGGATTCAATCAACTCAGTCGTGATTCAGCCGTAGAAATGCTTTTCCTTTATCTTGTTTGAGCTTTTCTTTTCTTTCCTGTTTTGATTTGCAAAAGAAAATGTCTTTTTTGTGTGAACTTGTGTTGTACTCTGTAGAAAATTATGGATTTTACTTTAATGGTTTAAAAAAAGGCAAGAAGAGCTCTCGTCGCTTTTCTTACCTAATCACAGAGTTTGTGTAGTGAATTTAAAAAGAAAAAAAAATTGTTACAAGTTTGGGTCAAGGGAGTATGTGTTTCAAAGGAATCTCCTTCCTTTTTTTTGTGTGTTTTTCCTTTTGTCCCAATGGGGAACCTAAATCTGTTTTAATTGCACAGACACACGGACAAAAAGTCATTTTGTATCTGCCAAGTGTGGTACCTTCCTTTGTTTATTTGCTATTAAACTGTTTGAGAAGAACTGATGTCTTCAGAGTTACTGATGGTTGGGGAGGGCGGTGTGTCCTTGGTGCGGGTGGGCTTGCCGTGTTCCTGAAGAGGGGGTGTGGGTTCCTCTTCAAAACGTAAGGCTTCATTTTGATGTACCTGAAGGTGTATAACTGAACCCACCAAAAACTCCTGAAGGAAAACATAATTTCTCCCCAGAAAACTGCCTTCCCCATCTTTTTGTATTCTCCAGGATTTCTTTTTTTTTTTTTTTTTTTGAGACGGAGTCTAGCTCTGTCGCCCAGGCTGGAGTGCAGTGGCCAGATCTCAGCTCACTGCAAGCTCCGCCTCCCGGGTTTACGCCATTCTCCTGGCTCAGCCTCCCGAGTAGCTGGGACTACAGGCGCCTGCCACCTCGCCCGGCTAGTTTTTTGTATTTTTTAGTAGAGACAGGGTTTCACCGTGTTAACCAGGATGGTCTCGATCTGCTGACCTTGTGATCCGCCTGTCTCAGCCTCCCAAAGTGCTAGGATTACAGGCTTGAGCCACCGCGCCCGGCCATTCTCCAGGATTTCTACTTATATGGAAACACCTTAAAATTTTTTGCCAGGCCGGGCGCGGTGGCTCAAGCCTGTAATCCCAGCACTTTGGGAGGCCGAGACGGGTGGATCACGAGGTCA
This sequence comes from Macaca mulatta, assembly GCF_049350105.2. Taxonomy (NCBI): domain Eukaryota; kingdom Metazoa; phylum Chordata; class Mammalia; order Primates; family Cercopithecidae; genus Macaca; species Macaca mulatta. The sequence continues at coordinate 18,132,587 of NC_133419.1, forward strand.
GGAGATCGAGACCATCCTGGCTAACATGGTGAAACCCCGTCTCTACTAAAAAATACAAAAAACTAGCCGGGCGATGTGGCGGACGCCTGTAGTCCCAGCTACTCGGGAGGCTGAGGCAGAAGAATGGCGTGAACCCGGGAGGCAAAGCTTGCAGTGAGCTGAGATCCGGCCACTGCACTCCAGCCTGGGCGACAGAGTGAGACTCCGTCTCCAAAAAAAAAAAAAAAAAAATTTTTTTTTGTCAAACCTAGTTTTCGAGCATCTCCTGTTCTCCTTGGCTGCCACACAACAAAGCTGGTCCAGACCTGCCAGTGCTCATCTCTTCCCTAGTGCTGCAGAGTCCCTGCTCCCTAGGACTCTGCTGGCCAGCAACGAATCCCAGAGCCCGGCAGTCTTCCTCCCTCCAGACCTTTAAAACTCTGGCCCAAAGTGGTTAAACTTCTACTTCCCTCACTCTGACCTCAGTACAAGGCCCCTGAATGGCATGCTTCTGTGGACTACTCAGTAGTGCTGGATGGCCCAGGCCTCAGCCTTCCCCTGCATGTTCCTCTATGTGGAGTGGGTCTTGGGTAGCATTTCTCAGTGGGGGTTCTATTGAGTACTAGCCCCTGATATGTTCTATGAAATAACAATTCTTAACACAAATAAGTTTGTGAATGTTTTCCCTGCAATAAAGAATGTTCTCTCTGAAATTAGGCAATAAAGAAGCCTCAGACTTGATTTAGCCAAGCGTCTCCCAGACTGGGGATCCCATTTGCTGTCCACTTGTTCTCAAAAACAAGTGGCAGCTTGGGGGTTTTAGAAGATTTTGTCTATCAAGTTCTGCATTTGGGTGTTCCTTTGTTCACGTCCCCATTTTTCATTAAAGTGTTTACAAATTAAACATTAAAAATGTTTAAAAATCAGAACTTATATGCAAATAATTATCCTAGCTAATGTTGATTGTTTACCACAATCAGGCGCTGCAGGATACACGTGATACCCACTACATGTTCCAGGCTTCACAGCATCCCTAGGAGGTAGTTAGTGTTCCCATCCTCATTTTACAGATGAGCAAACAGGTTAAAAGAAATTGGGTTGCCTGCTAGAAAGTGGTGTGCACTGGGAATCAAACCAGGTTGCCCAACTCCTGAGTCCTTTCTCCTAACCACTACTGAATAGAAAGAATTCAAAAGCCAGTAAATGTGCTTTAGTTAACCTGTGTCTCATCACAGATGGTTGCTCTCTGTCCTCCAGGCCCCAGTGAGAGGAGCTTAGAGGACCTATGGCTTTTGTGGCTCCCTTGGAAGGTGACTCATTGCAGCTGTACCCTCTTTAAAGCAGCCTTTTGGTGTTTGAGAGGTTCGCTTGTAACTGGTTGGTCAGTGGGCTACTGCAGGGTGCTGCTGCCTGTGGGGGAGGGGGCGACTTCTAAATGGCACTCCTCTCCATACTCTCACGTCACTGGATCTGAGACCAGCTCAACCATTGTTTACCCAGTGCCAGTTTGTTTTTATTGTGACAAAATCACATTTGCCATTTTAACCACTTTTAAGTATAATTTTTAAAAATTTTGTTTTACTTCGGAGTATAGATTCAAGTTGACCTGAATATATACTCCCTATAATTTTATAATTTACTACCATTAAACACATTCATCTATCCTGGCTAACATGGTGAAACCCCGTCTCTACTAAAAATACAAAAAACTAGCCGGGCGTGGTGGCGGGCGCCTGTAGTCCCAGCTACTTGGGAGGCTGAGGCGGGAGAATGGCGTGAACCCGGGAGGCGGAGCTTGCAGTGAGCCGAGATCACGCCACTGCACTCCAGCCTGGGAGACACAGCGAGACTCCGTCTCAAAAAAAAAAAAAAAAAAAAAAAAAAAAAAAAAAAAAAAACACATTCACAATGCTTGTGCAATCACCACCTGATTTTTTATTTTTGAGACAGGGTCTCACTCTGTCAACGAGGCTGGCATACAGCGGCGCAATCATTGCTCACAGCAGCCTCAGCCTCCCCAGGCTCAGGTGATCCTCCCACCTCAGCCTCCTGAATAGCTGGGACTTACAGGCACATGCCATCATGCCTAGCTAATTTTTGTATTTTTTGTAGAGACAGGTGTCGCCATGTTGCCCAGGTTGGTCTTGAACTTCCGGGCTCAAGCAATCTGCCTGTCTTGGCCTCCCAAAGTGCTGGGATTACAGGCATGAGCCACCATGCCCAGCCCCATTACCACCTAATTTTGTAAATCAACTTGAAGTGTACTTTTTTCAGCTTCATTCTGACCCACTGATATTTGTGAAATCACAAGTTTGATATTGTAATCATTACATTATAAAATACACATTAGCAGGGCTCAGTGGCTCACACCTGTAATCCCAACACTTTGGGAGGCCAAAGCGGGAGGATCAATTGAGACCAGCCTGGGCAACAGAGTGAGACCCCATCTCAACAGAAAATAAAATCAGGCATGCTGGCACACACCTGTGGTCACAGCTACTCCAGAAGCAAAGGTGGGAAGATTGCTTGAGCCCAGGAGGTCCAGGCTGCAGTGAGCTATGATCATGCCACTGCACTCCAGCCTAGGTGGCAGAGTGAGACCCTGTCTCCAAAAATACACACACACACACACACACATATACATTGATAACTACTAATATAAAATGTACGTGGAGTGCCTTCTCAGTGAGTTCTGCATTTCACACTTGGGGGAACTGGTGTGGTGGAGGGCAAGGGTAGAGAATCAGAGGCTTCCTCAGACTCTCTTCCTGGGCCTTTTATCTAAAAATAGATTATGAAGTACAACTTGAGCATCTTTTAATTGAAATCATGCTTAAAGGCTGTTGCTTCTCTTTAAAATGGACCCAAAAAAGGGAATATATCAAGTACTATTTCAGCCTTTTTAAAAAGTTTAGGCTTTTGCATATTTATAATAATAAAGCTGTATCTTTTTGTGAGACGGAGTTTTGCTCTTGTTACCCAGGCTGGAGTGCAAGGGTGCAATTTTGGCTCACTGGAACCTCTGCCTCCTGGGTTCAAGCAATTCTCCTGCCTCAGCCTCCCGAATAGCTGGGATCACAGGCACATGCCACCACACCCAGCTAATTTTTGTATTTTTAGTAGAGATGGGGGTTTCACCATGTTGATCAGCCTGGTCTCGAACACCTGACCTCAGGTCATTCACCCCACTTGGCCTCCCAAAGTGCTGGGATTACAGGCATGAGCCACCGTGCCCAGCCAATAAAGCTTTATTAATTAAATGTTTTGTTGGAGTTTGTTTTGTTTGGGTTTTGGTTTTGAGACAGAGTCTTGCTCTGTCACCCAGGCTGGAGTGCAGTGGCATAGTCTGCTCACTGCAGCCTCCACCTCCCGGGCTCAAGCAACTCCCCTGCCTCAGCCTCAGGCATGCGCCACTACATTCGACTAATTTTTTGTATTTTTAGTAGAGATGGGGTTTCACCATGTTAGCCAGGCTGTTCTCAAACTCCATGCCTCAAGTTGATCACCTACCTTGGCCTCCCAAAGTGCTGGGATTACAGACATGAGCCACCTTGCCCGACCAATGTTTTATATTCTTTGAAAACCACTTCATCCTTCTGTAGCTTGCTCAGCACCTACTTTTTGCCACATTCCTATTCATCTGGTTGGCAGAGGCACCTCTGCACTGACTTTATTGGTCAGCACACAGCTTCCCTAATGCTCACATACTATGCTCACCTGAGCGGCTTAGTCTCTGATAAGGAAAAGCCACCAGGCTGGAAATTAAACACCAGGTTGTCCCTGCACCTCAGGGAATGTCAGACTAATGTCTGATAATATTTCCCTTCAGGAGAGATTGGAGATGGCCTCGCCTTGCACCTTCTGCCTTCAAGCGTTTTCCTTCCCTCTCAGTAGTCCTTTCCAACCCCCACCATCTGGTGTTTAATTTCTTTTGCATGCATTGACTTTCTCTGTACTGGGTGAAGACTCCAGCTGTAGGGAGCAGCTTTTGTTTTTTAAAAATCGAAGGCAGGTCGGCGCGATGGCTCACGCCTGTAATCCCAACACTTTGGGAGGGCAAGGCAGGCAGATCACTTGAGGTCAGGAGTTCGAGACCAGCACTGCTACCATGGTGAAACCCTGTCTCTACCAAAAATACAAAAATTAGCCAGGCACAGTGGTGGGCACCTGTAATCCCAGCCACTTGGGAGGCTGCGGCAGGAGAATCTCAAACTCGGCGGGCGGAGCTTGCAGTGAGCTAAGATGATTCTGCTGCACTTCAGTCTGGACAACAGAGTGAGACTCCCATCTAAAATATAACATTGAAGGCAGCCTTGCGATGGGAAATTGCAACCAGGAAGGGCTTTCCTGCAGTCCCCGACGCCTTCCATGCCCAGCTTTGGGCTGCCCTACCCAAGGTTTTTCTGTTTGTGGGGATGGGTCCTACTAATCTGAGGCCTCTTGAGATTTGGGTTGTATTTAAATAGCTTTATTACACGGCGTGGTGGCTCATGCCTGTAATAACAGCACCTTGAAAGACCGAGGCCAGTGGACCACTTGAGGCCAGGAGTTCAAGACCAGCCTGGCCAATATAGCGAAACCCCTTCTCTACTAAAAATACAAAAATTAGCCAGGCATGGTGGCGCATGGCTGCAATCCCAGCTACTCAGGAGGCTGAGTTACAAGAATTGCTTGAACCCAGGAGACGGAGGTTGCAGTGAGCGGAGATTGTGCCACTGTTGCAGCCCAGGGAACAAAGTGAGACCGAGACCCTGTCTCAAGAAAAAAATAAGAATAAGCGGGTTTATTGAGTATAATTCACACACAACACAACTCATCCACTTAAAGCATACCATTCACTGGGTTTTAGAGTTGTGCAACCATGAACACAGCCTAATTTTAGAACATTTTCAGAACCGTATACTCATTTAGCAGTCGCTCCCCATCCTCTCCCTCACTCCCTTTCCCATTTCCTAGTAACCACAAATATACCTCTGTATCTTTACTTTTTAATTACATTTCATTAAAATACACTCATAGGATATGTGGCCTTTTGTGTCTGGCCTTCACTTAGCCAACATCCTGAGGTATCTTCTCCTTTCTTCCTCCTACTTGAAAACTAGGGGCAGCACCCACTGTGGCACCTGCTCCTGTCGTCCCTCGTCCTGAGCTTGTCTGCCCCCAATCCAGCCTTGTTTCTGCAGCCCCCGTCCCTTGCAGCTCTCCCAGCTCCTCTTTCTGGTTGCCGGTCTTATCTGCCTCAGCCTGAATCTGAAAGGCTTCTGGACCCACAATTGTCCAATACAGTTACCCACTAGGCACTGTAGCTTTTTTCATTTAAATAACTAGATATGGGCCCAGCCAGTGGCTCACCTTACCTCTCCACACCTGTAATCCCAGCACTTTGGGAGGACAAGGCGGGCAGATAATCTGAAGTTGGGAGTTCGAGACCAGCCTTACCAACATGGAGAAATCCCATCTCTACTATAAAGATACAAAATTAGCCAAGTGTGGTGGCGCATGCCTGTAATCCCAGCTACTCGGGAGGCTGAGGCAGAACTGCTTGAACCCGGGAGTGAAGGTTGCAGTAGACAGATCGCGCCATTGCACTCCAGCCTGGGCAACACGAGTGCAACTCCCCCTTAAAATAACAAATAAAAATGTAGTACCTTGGTTTCACAAGCTACATTTCAAGCGACTGGTGGCTCTCCTATTGGACAGTGCCGGTACAGAACATTTCTATCATCACAGGCAGTGGCAGGACCTGTTCTAGACAGTTTGCTGTTTTTGTTTGTTTGCTTGCTTGTTTGTTTTTGAGATGGAGTCTCATTGTTGCCCAGGCTGGAGTGCAGTGGCAGGATCTTGGCTCACTGCAGCCTCTGCCCTCTGGGTTCAAGCAATTCTCCCGCCTCAGCCTCCCAAGTAGCTGGGATTACAGGCGCCTAGTATCACGCCCAACTAATTTTTGTATTTTTAGTAAGACGGGGTTTTACCATGTTGACCAGGCTGGTCTCGAACTCCTGACCTGGAATGATCCGCCTACCTCAGCCTCCCAAAGTTCTGGGATTACAGGCATGAGCCATCACGCCTGACCTATTCTGCCTTTAAGAAAAAACCGCCATTTATTTTTTATTTTTATTTATTTATTATTTTTTTTTGAGACGGAGTCTCGCTCTGTCGCCCAGGCTGGAGTGCAGTGGCTGGATCTCAGCTCACTGCAAGCTCCGCCTCCCAGGTTCCCGCCATTCTCCTGGCTCAGCCTCCCGAGTAGCTGGGACTACAGGCGCCCGCCACCGCACCCGGCTAATTTTTTGTATTTTTTAGTGGAGACGGGGTTTCACCATATTAGCCAGAATGGTCTCGATCTCCTGACCTTGTGATCCGCCCGTCTCGGCCTCCCAAAGTGCTGGGATTACAGGCTTGAGCCACCGCGCCCGGCCCAAAAACCGCCATTTATTAATCAGCCACAGCCACTGCACTGGTCCTCCCAGCAACTGGTAGCATAGGAAGATAGACTAAGGCACAGAGAAGCCACAGTTCCTCTGTTCATGTGGCTAATAAGTAGTACAGCTGCTTTTTCATGCAGGCCAACCTGACCCCGTAATCCTGTAGAACATATTCCTTTGAGGGGTCATTAAGGTGGACCCTGGGATGCCCTGGTTTAAATTCCACCTCTGGAACAGCTTCATGAAGGCAGGAGCCATACTTACCTCATTTCTCACTGGAGGCCTCACCATTCCTCACACACTGGCAGGTAAGTTTTCAGTAGACATTTCTGTCACCAACACTAATCACAGCCAAGTCCCTGAGAGCCACTTTACAGGAATTCTAATACAACTCCTGAGGCCGCTCACCAGGGGCTCTGCCACTTGAAGTTGGTGCCAGCACCTGTTTCAGTAGCAGGGCCCTGTGCTATTAGAGGTTCCCCGTGGCAGTCAGGGAAGGCCCCAGGGGAGGGGAGCCTACCTGTGGCCCTTCAGCCCTAAGAGTGCCACTAACCTGCCCTTCCCTAGAATGGGATATGCCTGGAGCCCAAAACACCTGACAGCAATGACTTGTTTACAAAATCAGGTGAGGGTTTGAATTTTTTTTTTTTTTTTTTTTTTTTTTTTTTTTTTGAGATGGAGTCTCTTGTTGCCCAGGCTGGAGTACAGTGGCATGATCTCGGCATATTGCAACCTCCGCCTCCAGGGTTCAGCCAATTCTCCTGCCTAAGCCTCCTGAGTAGCTGGGATTACAGGCACGTGCCACCACGCCCGACTAATTTTTGTATTTTTAGTAGAGACGGGGTTTCACCATGTTGGCCAGGCTGGTCTCAAACTCCTGACCTCATGATCCACCCGCCTCGGCCTCCCAAAATTCTGAGATTATAGGCGTAAGCCACCGCGCCTGGCCTGAATTTTTTTTTTTTTAAGGCAAAACATTTAGATGGTTCTTAAAAAGGCTTAGAGTATGTTGGGGAAATCTTTAAGAATTCCCTAATCCTGTAATACCAAGTCTACCATCAGCAGCCCTGTGACCTTGGACAAATTACTCGATTCTCAGCCCCAGATTGTTCATCTGTTAAATGGAAACAAAAGCACCTCCCCAGTACAGTTGGGAAGATGAGAGAGTGTCTCAAAAACTAGCCAAAGGGTCCAGGCGTGGTGGCTCATGCCTGTAATCCCAGCACATGGGGAGGTGGAAGCGGGAGGATTGCTTGAGCCCAGGAATTCAAATCCACCCTAGGCAACATAGCAAGACTCCGTCTCTACAAAAAGAATAAATGCACAAACAAATCGCCAAGCTACTGCCCCTGGCAAGCACTCATTAAAGTCGCTAGTAACAACAGCAAGTCATGGTTTAAAGTGAGCGAATGCTCCATCCCACAGCCCATTGGTAACAGATGGGGTCATATGCTTCCAGGATTTTTCCTTATAAACACAAAAAATAGGCCGGGCACGGTGGCTCAAGCCTGTAATCCCAGCACTTTGGGAGGCTGAGATGGGCAGATCACGAGGTCAGGAGATCGAGACCATCCTGGCTAACACGGTGAAACCCCGTCTCTACTAAAAAATACAAAAAGCTAGCTGGGCGAGGTGGCGGGCGCCTGTAGTCCCAGCTACACGGGAGGCTGAGGCAGGAGAATGGCGTAAACCCGGGAGGCGGAGTTTGCAGTGAGCTGAAATCCAGCCACTGCACTCCAGCCCGGGCGACAGAGCAAGACTCCGTCTCAAAAAAATGAATGAATAAATAAAATAAACACAAAAAATAAGTACATAATTTCTGTTAATAAAAATGAGATCATGTTGAGATCATGCCAAGTGTGGTTGCTCGGATTATGCCTATAATCCCAGCACTTTGGGAGGCTGAGGTAGGAGGATTACTTGAGCCCAGGAGTTTGAGACCAGCCTGGGCAACACAGACCTGTCTCTACAAAAAATTTAAAAAATTAACCAGGTGTGATGGGATACACCTGTAGTCCAAGCCACTTGGGAGGCTGAAGTGGGAGGATCCCTTGAGCCCGAGAGGTTGAGGCTGCAGTGAGCCATGATCGCACCACTGTACTTCAACCTGGGTAACAGAGTGAGACCCTGTTTCAAACAAAAACAAAAACAAAAAAAGATCGGGCGCCGGTGACTCCCACCTGTAATCCCAGCACTTTGGGAGGCTGAGGCGGGCTGATCACCTGAGGTTTGGAGTTCGAGCCCAGCCAGACCAACATGGTGAAACCCTGTCTCTACTAAAAATACAAAATTAGCCCGGCGTGATGGCGCATGCCTGTAATCCCAGCTACTCGGAGGTGGAAGAATCGCTTGAACCTGGGAAGCGGAGGTTGCAGTGAGCCGGGATTGTGCCATTGCACTCGAGCCTGGGCAACGAGAGCGAAAACTCCATCTCAAAAAAAAAAAAAAGACTGGACACGGTAGCTCACGCCTATAATCCCAACACTTTAGGAGTCCGAGGCGGGCAGATCACGAGGTCAGAAGATGGAGACCATCCTGGCTAACACGGTGAAACCCTGTCTCCACTAAAAATACAAAACATTAGCCGGGCGTGGTGGCGGGCGCCTGTAGTCCCAGCTACCCAGGAGCCTGAGGCGGGAGAATGGCGTGAACCCGGGAGGCGGAGCTTGCAGTGAGCCGAGATCGCGCCACTGCACTTCCGCCTGGGCAACAAAGCGAGACTCCGTCTCAATAATAATAATAATAATAATAATAACAATAATAATAAATCACACCATAATATACAGAATGTTCTGCAGCTTGCTTTTTGTTGTTGTTGTTTTTTGTTTTTTCTTTTTTTAGAAGGAGTCTCTTGTTGGCCAGGCTAGAGTGCAGTGGCATGATCTTGGTTCACCGCAACCTCTGCCTCACAGGTTCAAAGGATTCTCCTGCCTCAGCCCCTGGAGTAGCTGGGATTACAGGTGCCCACCACCACGCCCAGCAAATTTTTTGTATTTATTAGAGACCGGGTTTCACCATGTTGGTCGGCTTGGTCTTGAACTGACCTCAGGTGATCCACCTGCCTCGGCCTCCCAAAGTGCTGGGATTACAGCTGTGAACCACCATGCCCAGCAGTTTGCTTTTTTAAGTTACTATGCCCTGGCCTCCCTACCACCTGGGTACACAGGTTATCTACTGCTTCCTTAGAGTCTACATAACACTTCGTGGTTATGAACACCCTTAGACACAAATTCTTTCTAGTTTTTCACTATCGTAAATAATAAGCCAACAGAGGGATGTTAGTTCAATGGCTTCTTTTCAAAGCAAGTTATTATATCATCTCATTTGATTTTCACAGAAAAGTTGCCAGAGAGGTGATATCTTTTTTTCCTTTTTTGGAACGAAGTCTCACTCTATCGCCAGGCTGGAGTGTAGTGGCGCAATCTCGACTCACTGCAACCTCTGCCTCCCGGGTTCAAGTGATTCTTCTGCTTCAGCCTCCCCAGTAGCTGGGACTACAGGCATGCACCACCACACACAGCTAATTTTTGTATTTTTAGTAGAGACGGGGTTTCACCATGTTGGGCAGGATGGTCTCGATCTCTTGACCTTGTGATCCGCCCGCCTCGGCCTCTTAAAGTGCTGGAATTACAGGCATGAGCCACCACACCTGGCCAGTATCTTTTTAATTGGGGAAACTAACTTGGTAAGAGGGGGAGACTTCCCAAGAATCCTCATAGTCGTGGTAGAGGGACCCTGGGACTGTCCCCTCCAGTTACATTCGCTATGCATCTAGAGCAGGCGCTGCAACTGTGAGGTACTTGTGTGAAAGAAGGCCAGCTTAAGACAAGTGGCATTTGGCTTCAGTGTCAAGGTGAGAACAAGGAGTCAGGGGTGCATGGTCCCAGTGAATGAATCAGTAAGACATTCATGGTCTCGGGGCCACACCTCGACCACTTGACTGGTTGGTAGGCAGTCAAGGTCTGAGCATGCGTGAGTTTCTACTCTTTTTTTTCTTTTTTTTTTTTTTTTTTAGCGACAGAGTTTTGCTCTTGTCACCCAGGCTGGAGTGCAATGGCACGATCTCAGCTCACTGCAACCTCCGCCTCCCAGGTTCAAGCAATTCTAGTGCCTCTGCCTCCCGAGTAACTGGGACTACAGGTGCATGCCACAATGCCTGGCTAATTTTTTGTATTTTCCATGGAGACGAAGGTTCATCATATTGACCAGACTGGTCTCAAACTCTTGAGCTCAGGTGATCCGCCCGCCTCGGCCTCCCAAAGTGCTGGGATTACAGGCGTGAGCCCCTGCACTGGGCCAAGCTTCCACTCTTGAAGAGAAGCAAGGAAATGTAGATTTTTATGTAAAATCTCCTAGCTAACAAATGTTGCCAATGAACTCAGAAATATTCAGTCCTCACATGCCAGATTGTGACTCCTGCTTCAGGCCCAAATTTAATTTTCTACTTTTAATTATAAAACAGGGACCTAAAATGTGAGGTGTGCAGCTGGTACCTGGCACACCAGGCGCCCTGGTGAGAGCCCTGAATCCCCCGACTGTCTCACCAACTTGTGAGGTTAAGTGGCTCTGAAAAGACCATTTCATTTTGTGGCTGTTCCCTAACACCTTCCAGGGCTTTTTGTCTACTGGGCATTGGTAAGCAAGTCTTAACTCTTTACCCTCTCTGTAATACACATCTTCTGCCCACCCAGGCTACAGCTTTGGATAAGTTCCCAGTGACTTTGCTGTGCTTCAGGTAAAGATCACAATGAATTCTGCAAAACTGTTGCTCTGTTCTCCACTTTCTCCATCTCCCTTGTCCTCACCTCCTTTCTAGTACAATATAATGGTTAAGAATGGGACTCCTCTGGCCAGGTGTGTTGGCTCACACCTGTAATCCCAGCACTTTGGGAAGCCGAGGCAGGCAGATCACCTGAGGTCAGGAGTTCGAGACCAGCCTGACCAACATGATGAAACCCCGTCTCTACTAAAAATACAAATGGGCGTGGTGGCACACACCTGTAATTCCAGCTACTTGGGAGGCTGAGGCATGAGAATCACTTGAACCCAAGAGCTGGAGATTGCAGTGAGCCAAGATTGTGCCACTGCACTCCAGCCTCAGCAACAGAGCTAGATTCCATCTCAAAAAAAAAAAAAAAAAAAGAACGAGACTCCTACAACCACACTGCTTTTGGTCCCAGCTGTCTGGGACCAGCAGATGGCAGTGTAGTCTTCGGCATGTCACCTTACCTTTCCATGCCTCAGTTGCCTCATTTGTAAACTGGAAGAAATGTTTAACTCAGAAAATGTTAGGATTCTTCTGTTGGTCTCCTCTTACCTTGCCAGGGGCTGTGCAGTTAGTTACTAGCAGTATAAAGACAAGTAAACTACAGCCTTTGCCATAGAGGAGCATGCCTTTAACCTAACCACAGTAGCTGATTTCTGGAAAACGTGCTCAGAAATGAAATTTTTGAGGCTTGGCATGGTGGCTCACGGGAGGCTGAGGCGGGCAGATCACTTAACGCCAGGAGTTTGAGACCAGCCTGGCCAACATGGTGAAACCCCATCTTTCTGAAACTACAAAACTTAGCCAGGTGTGGTGATGCTCGCCTGTAATTCCAGCTACTCGGGAGGCTGAGGCAGGAGAATTGCTTGAACCCAGGAGGCGGAGGTTGCAGTGAGCTGAGATCCCACTGTGTCCAGAGTTGGTTCCTTCCGGTGGGTTCGTGGTCTCACTGATTTCAAGAATGAAATGAAGCCGCGGAACTTTACAGTGAGGGTTACAGCTCTTAAAGGTGGTGCAGACCCAAAGAGTGAGCAACAGCAAGATTTATTGTGGAGAGCGAAAGAACAAAGCTCCCACAGGGTGAAAGGGGACCTGAGCGGGTTGCTGCTGCTGGCTTGGGGGAGGTGGGGGAGGCAGCTTGTATTCCCTTGTCTCTGCCCATGCCCTGCTGATTGGTTCATTTTACAGAGTGCTGATTGGCCCATTTTACAGAGCCTGGCCAACATGGCGAAACCCCGTCTCTACTAAAAATACAAAAATGTGCTGGGCGTGGTGTCACGCTCCTGTATTCCCAGCTACTTGCGGGGGTTGAGGTGTAGGGGGCTTGAGCCTAGGAGGTTGAGGCCTCAGTGAGTCTAGATTGCGCCACTGCACTCCAGCCTGGGTGACAAAGTGAGACCCTGTCTCAAAATAAAATCACAGAGCTAAGTCCTGTATCAGAATGCAGTGTAATTCAATGAGAGAATAATAGGCTGATTCATCCTAATTATGACTTACGAAGCAGAGTGTGGGTGTGGCAAGCAGAGAAGGAATTAGGAGGAGCAAAGGCCCTGGGGCAGACAGGTAGGCAGGTCTCAAAAAGTTGAACCTAACAGTTACCAGAATGTAAGAGTTGCCATATTACTCAGCACTTCTGCTCCAAGCATGTACCTAAGAGAAATGAAAACATATCCCCATAAAACCTTGTATGTGAATTTTTTGTTTTTATTTATTTATTTTTATTTATTTATTTTTTTTGAGATGGAGTCTCACTCTGTTGCCCAGTCTGGAGTGCAGTGGCCTGATCTCGGCTCACTGCAAGCTCCGCCTCCTGGGTTTACATCATTCTCCTGCCTCAGCCTCCCAAGCAGCTGGGACTACAGGCGCCCACCACCTCGCCCGGCTAGTTTTTTGTATTTTTTAGTAGAGACGGGGTTTCACTGTGTTAGCCAAGATGGTCTCGATCTCCTGACTTCGTGATCCACTCGTCTCGGCCTCCCAAAGTTCTGGGATTACAGGCTTGAGCCACCGTGCCCGGCCTTATTTTTATTTTATTATTTTATTTTTTTATTTTTTTTTTGAGACGGAGTCTCGCTGTGTCTCCCAGGCTGAAGTGCAGTGGCGTGATCTCGCCTCACTGCAAGCTCCGCCTCCCGGGTTCACGCCATTCTCCCGCCTCAGCCTCCCAAGTAGCTGAGACTACAGGCGCCCACCACCACGCCCGGCTAGTTTTTTGTATTTTTAGTAGAGACGGGGTTTCACCATGTTAGCCAGGATAGTCTCGATTTCCTGACCTCGTGATCCACCCGCCTCGGCCTCCCAAAGTGCTGGGATTACAGGCTTGAGCCACCGCGCCCGGCCTATTTTTATTTTTTTGAGACAGAGTCTCGCTCTGTCGCCCAGGCTGGAGTGTAATGGTGTGATTGCAGCTCACTGCAGTCTGACCTCCTAGACTCAATCGATTCTCCTGCCTCAGCCTCCTGAGTAGCTGAGACCACAGCTGTGTACCACCACACCCAGCTAATTTTTTTTTTTTTTTTTTTTGTAGATATGGGGTCTCACTATGTTTCCCAGGCTGGTCTCCAACTCCTGGGCTCAAGCAATCTGCCTGCTTCAGCCTCCTAGTGTGCTGGCATTACAGGCGTTAGCCACTGTGCCCAGCCCAACTTGTACATGAATTTTTTTTTTTTTTTTTTGAGACAGAGTCTCGCTCTGTCGCCCAGGCTGGAGTGCAGTGGCACCATCGTGGCTCACTGCAAGCTCCGCCTCCCATGCCAACACCATTCTCCTGCCTCAGCCTCCTGAGTAGCTGGGACCACAGGCGCCCGCCACCACGCCCGGCTAATTTTTTGTATTTTTAGTAGAGACGGGGTTTCACTGTGTTAGCCAGGATGGTCTCGATCTTCTGACCTTGTGATCCGCCCGCCTCGACCTCCCAAAGTGCTGGGATTACAGGCGTGAGCCACCGCGCCCAGCTGTACATGAATTTTTATAGCATCATTATTCATAATAGCCAAAAATGAAATGACTGAAATGCCCATTAACTGATGAATCAACAAAATGTATATCCAGACGAGTATTAACCAACCACAATAAGTAATGAAGTTCCAATACGGTTGAAAACGTAGATGAATCTTGAAAACATTATGCCAAGTTAAAGAAGCCAGTCATAGATGACCACATATTGTATGATTCCATTCCTATGAAGGGTCCACAATAGACAGGTCCATAGACACCGGGTGGCTTAAATAACAGAAATTTATTTTCTCACAGTTCTAGAGGCTAGAAGTTCAAGAACAAGGAATTGGCAGAGTTGGTTTCATTGTGAGGCCTTGCTCCTGCGCTTGTAGATAGCCATCTTCTCCCTGTGTCTTCACATACTTTTCTTCTATGTGACTGTGTCCTTTTTAAACATTTATTGTGGGCCAGGTGCAGGGGCTCACGCCTGTAATCTCAACACTTTGGGGGGCAGAGGTGGGCAGATCACGAGGTCAGGAGTTCCAGACCAGCCTGGCCAACATTGTGAAACCCCATCTCTACTAAAAATACAAAAATTAGCCAGGCGTGGTGGTGGGCACCTGTAATCCCAGCTACTCAGGAGGCTGAGGCAGGAGAATCACTTGAACCTGGGAGGAGAAGGTTGCAGTGAGCCAAGATGGTGCCACTGCACTCCAGCCTGGGCAACAGAGGGAAACTCTGTCTAAAAAACAAAAACAAAAACAAAAAACGTTGTTGTGGCCAGGCATGGTGGCTCACACCTATAACCCCAACACTTTGGGAGGTTCTGAGGCAGGTGGATCAACTGAGGTCAGGAGTTCGAGACCAGCCTGACTAACATGGTGAAACCCTGTCTCTACTAAATACAAAGAATTAGCCAGGCATGGTGATGCACACCTGTTGTCCCAGCTACTTGGGAGGCTGAGGCAGGAGAATCACTTGAACCCGGGAGGTAGAGGTCTCAGTGAACTGAGATTGTCCCTCTGCACTCCAGCCTAGGCAACAAGACCAAAACTCCATCTCAAAAATAAAATAATTTTTAAAAATAAAAATTTATTGTTTATTTATTTTTTGAGACAAGGTCTTGCTCTGTTGCTTGGGCTGGAGTGCAGTGGCGCAATCACAGCTCAGTGCAACCTCCACCTCCAGGAGTTCAAGACCAGCCTGGGCAACATGGTGAAACTCATCTCTACAAAAAACTAGCCGGGTGCAGTGATGCACACCTGTAGTCTCAGCTACCCAGGAGACTGAGGTGGGAGGGTCACTTGAGCCTAGGAGGTAGAGGTTGCAGTGAGCTGTGACTGCACCACTGCACTCCAACCTGGGTGACAGAGTGAGACCCTGTCTCAAAAGGGGCGGGGGGGATACCAGTCTTACTGGATGAGGTACCATGTGACTTCATTTTACCTTAATTACCCTTTAAATACCCTGTCTTCAAAGACAGTCACATTTTGAGACAGTGTTAGGACTTAAACATATGCATTTGGTTGGGGGGGGACATGATTCAGCCATATCAAGGTGGGGAATGGAGTGGTGTAACTGCTGCTGGGTGTGCGTCTCCTTTTTGGGGTGATTAAAATGTTCTGGAATTAGTGGTAATTAGTGTGCATCTTTGTGAGTATACTAAAAACGGCTGAATTGGCCAGCCGGAAAGGATGAACTTTGCGCTGGGGCAGGAAGAAGGCTGGCATGCAGAGAGAGGAGAAAGGGGGCTGGATGAGCTGGCCTGCTGGCTGGGGTCCCAGTACTACATAAGACCTTGCCCTTCTCCACAATATCTGGTGTTAAAGCTCATTATGGGGGCCCTTTCAACCCGGGGTTGGGATTGGAATTGAGACACTGAAACTTCAAGAGCTGGGCTCTGGCCCGGGTGGGCATTTGCCACCAAGCAAGATAGCCTCGTGCAGCACATACAGGGTTTCCTGTAGCGTGCACTGTCCTAAGTCCTTCTCAACTCTTTCTTTTTTTTTTTTTTTTTTTGCGGAGTCTCGCTCTGTGGCCCAGGCTGGAGTGCAGTGGCCGGATCTCAGCTCACTGCAAGCTCCGCCTCCCGGGTTCACGCCATTCTCCTGCCTCAGCCTCCCGAGTAGCTGGGACTACAGGCGCCCGCTACCTCGCCCGGCTAGTTTTTTGTATTTTTAGTAGAGACGGGGTTTCACTGTGTTAGCCAGGATGGTCTTGATCTCCTGACCTCATGATCCGCCCGTCTCGGCCTCCCAAAGTGCTGGGATTACAGGCTTGAGCCACTGCGCCCGGCCTTCAACTCTTTCATCATTGAGTTCTTATAGCGGTCCAGTGAGCTAGGTACCATTCCTCTCTTCAGGCCATGGTGCCGGGTCACTTGACTAGGGTCCCACTGGGAGTTCGAAGGAAGCCAGGCTAGAGCTCAGGCCTCTCACCAGCTGGAGGCCTTTCCCAGACTCTCTAAGGTGAGAGGTGCTGAATGGTGTCAGCCTGGGCCTGAATGAGTGACCCACGGTGCTCAGTGAATTTCAGGAACAGAGCCCGGGGAGGCTGCGGTGGGGGGTGTCTTGATGGGGGAGAAGCAGGGCTGGGCGCTCACCTGGCTTCCCCAGACCTGCAGGTCCAGCCTTGCTCTCCTTCCCCCGAGCACCTCTGGCCCAAGGCCTGCCCACTTGCTGGAGCTGGCCCCTTGGCGAGGCTGCTGGGAGGGCCCGTGCTGCCAGGGGGGTCAGAGTCAGTGTTGGAGGTGCCGCAGGGACGCCCAAGGGGGTGCCCAGGTGGCAAGATGCCTGTATGTTCAGGGAAGCCACGTCCCAGCTCGCGAGTGGGTGCACAGAGGCCCGCGTGACCTTGCTGCTGACATTCCTCAGAGGCCACGTGGCCCCAACTGGCAGGGACAGCTGTGGACAGGGACTGAACCAGCCTTGTTCCCAGGGTGGCGCCTGCTCTCCATCCAGGCCCCACTCCCGCTCCCACCCGATGCTGCTTTTGTTCCCAGGTTTCAGGGGGCAGCCGGCACTGTGATTCCTGTGCTATGAGTGCCTAGAGGCACGGAGCCACGAGGGGTCACCCCACGTGGGGCACAGGGCTTGGGGAGCATGGGGCAGGACCAGACCAAGCAGCAGATCGAGAAGGGGCTCCAGCTGTATCAGTCCAACCAGACAGAGAAAGCACTGCAGGTGTGGATGAAGGTGCTGGAGAAGAGCTCAGACCTCATGGGGCGCTTCCGTGTGCTGGGCTGCCTGGTCACGGCCCACTCAGAGATGGGCCGATACAAGGAGATGCTGAAGGTGGGTGTACCCGGCCTGGGGGCGTGCAAGGGTCAGGCTGGGGCTGGATGTCTCCCAGGCTCCCCAGTCCCTTCTCAGCCTCCTCGGGCTCCCCCGTGTCCCACAGGCTGGCAGCCGGGGCCTGAGGCTCTGAATTTATATCTAAGGCCGTGGCTCTTAGATGCTGAGTCTTGGCGTCAGATTCAGGCCTGTGGCCTTGAACTGCAGTGCCCAAGTCTCTGAGACTGAGGTTCTCTGGCCTCAGGGTCGAGTGTTCGTGGGTCTCAAGCCCAGTGTAGGTTTCAGCCTTCCTGTCTGGTGTTCTGTATCTGAGCCTGGCGGGGTGTGGGCTCCAGGGTTGAGGCTGGGGGTGGGTGGGTGGTGGAGATTCCAGATCTGAGGCTTGGGATAGAAGGTGAAGGCTGCGAGCCTGAGCTTGGGAGGTGAGGCTGGAGTGTAGGGAAGGTAGCTGAGGCTGGCGGGTAGAAGCTCTGGGTCTGAATATTTGGGATCTGCTGCTTTGGGTGTGAGGTTGGGGAGTGGGTATGGGGCCTCCAGGTCTGAGTCTGCAGTGCAGGCTGGGGTCCAAGGCTCAGAGTCCAGGCTGAGCACCACCTGCCCACCGTCGCGGTGTACAGTTCGCTGTGGTCCAGATCGACACGGCCCGGGAGCTGGAGGATGCCGACTTCCTCCTGGAGAGCTACCTGAACCTGGCCCGCAGCAACGAGAAGCTGTGCGAGTTTCACAAGACCATCTCCTACTGCAAGACCTGCCTTGGGCTGCCTGGTACCAGGGCAGGTGCCCAGCTCGGAGGCCAGGTCAGCCTGAGCATGGGCAATGCCTTCCTGGGCCTCAGCGTCTTCCAGAAGGCCCTGGAGAGCTTCGAGAAGGCCCTGCGCTACGCCCACAACAACGATGACGCCATGCTCGAGTGCCGCGTGTGCTGCAGCCTGGGCAGCTTCTATGCCCAGGTCAAGGTGGGCCTGCGCCCCAGGGGGACAGCAGTGGAGGGTTTGGGGCTCCCCTCTCATGAGGCACACACCCTGTAGCACTACCTCATTCAGCCCTCCTTTTAGGGAGGGCTGAGGCAAGTGAGAATCAGAGAGGGAAAAGGCTCTTCCAGGGAGGTAACAACTTGGCCAGGAGGCCAGCAAGGGCAGAGCCAGGATTCAAACCTTGATCTGTCTGACTTCCTGGAGGAATAATGGGAGGCTCCTCTGTGAGGACAGGCCAGCGGCCTGCCCTACCATGTTTGCTGTGTGGTCTTGGGCAAGTCACCTCTCCTCTCTGAACCTTGGGAGAGATCTGTAAAATGAAGGAGAGTAGGACTCACCTTACAGTGGGGTTGTATGGAGTCAGTCACCAAATCTTTATTGAGCATCTACCATATCCCAAGACTGTTGGCCCAGGGTGTAGCAGTGAGTAGAACAGCCAAGTCCCCGTCCTCACCAGGGTTCCGTTCTAGTTGGGGAAGAAAGACGATCACCACAGTCAGGAAGTCAAGTGGTTAGGAGAAAGCGAAGTGGGCAAAGGGCTGGCAGCACTGGGTGTGGGGGTGTCATAATTTCAAACACGGTGGTCGGAGGGCCTCGCGGAGGTGATGTTTGATGGCTTGAAGAAGAGAGGGGGTGTCATGCAGAAATCTGGTGAGAGAACATTCTAGGCAAAAATGGGGGAACCCCTAAAAGCAAGCTGGACCCTGGGGAGGCACCCTGGAATGTTTCCTGGAATGTTCCAGGAAGGACAGAGGCCACCATGGCTGTCAGGTGTGTCTCAGGTCTGTGTGGAGGTAGAGAGGTGAGAGGAGGAGGGTCAGCTGTGAAGGAACTGATAGGGTCAGCGACTTCAGGTTCTGACCCTGGGTATTTTTTGTCGGGGGGTGGGGCAGGGGTGGAGTTTTGCTCTCGTTGCCCAGGCTGGAGTACGGTGGCGCCATCTCCGCTCACTGCAACCTCCGCCTCCCGGGTTCAAGCGATTCTCCTGCCGCAGCCTCCGAAGTAGCTGGGACTACAAGTGCATACCACCATGCCCGGCTAATTTTTGTGTTTTTAGTAGAAATGGCATTTCACCATGTTGGCCAGGTTGGTCTTGAACTCCTGACCTCAGGGATCCGCCCGTCTTGGCCTCTCAAAGTGCTGGGATTACAGGCGTGAGCCACCACGCCCGGCCGACCCTGGGTATTTTTGTTCCCTTTCCACTCAGGTATCTGTGCCGTGCTTGGTCCATGGGGGATTTAATGCCTGGCCCCAGTCGATGCTTAATACATCTTGGAGTTAGTAAGTGGATAAATGCTGATGGATCCAAGTCGGGATGGGCGGAAATGAGTCACCAGGGATGACAGCCAGGACTTTGTTTTTCGGAAGCAGATGTAAGGGGGAGCCATTCAGTGAGACGAGATAGGACTAGGGCGGGACAGGGGTTTTTAAAAACCTTTTTAATTCTGAAGAAAAGTAAGCTGGGCGTGGTGGCTCACACTTGTAATCTCAGCACTTTGAGAGGCTGAGGGGTGAGGATCGCTCAAGACCAGGAGTTCCAGACCAGCCTCTACAAACAGTTTTTTTTTTTTTAATTTGGCAAGGCTCATGCCTATAATCTGAGCACTTTGAGAGGCTAAGCAGGAGGATTGCTTGAGCCCAGGAATTTGAGAGCAGCTTGAGCAGCATAGCAAGACCCCAACTGCACAAAAGTTAAAAAATGAACCAGACATGGTGGCTCACACCTATAGTTTCAGCTGCTCAGGAGGCTGAGGCAGGAGGATCACTTGAGCCCAGGAGTTTCAGGCTGCAGTGAACCATGATTGCTCCACTGCACTCCAGTCTGGGCAACAGAGCAAGACCCTGTGTGAGAGGAAAAAAAAAACCACAAGTGTGGGCTTATGGGGTGCTCATTGCTAGTGGGATGTCCCTGCTTCTAAATCTTTTCAGTTACCAGAACAACTGAAGTTTATACTGATATTTCCAATTCAAATCTAATGTTTCAGGAGCTCCCCTTAACTTATTGTAAACTTGTCTTTTCTCTTAGATGAAAAATCTTAGTTTCTAACAACATAATTAAATATTTGCTTTACTCTACAAAATACATAAAATAATTCCAAAAGACAATACCAGTATAACTCTAGAAAATAAAGACAACTGAATGAAGTTTAAGATTTATTTGCTGTTCTTTTGGCTTTTTTTTTTTTTTTTTTTTTTTGAGACACTCTTGCTCTGTCACCAGGATGGAGTGCAGTGGCTCGATCTCGACTCACTGCAAGCGAGTTCTACCTCCCGGGTTCAAGCGATTCTCCTGGCTCAGCCTCCCAAGTAGCTGGGATTACAGGCGCATGCCACTACACTCAGCTAATTTTCTGTATTTTTAGTAGAGACGGGGTTTCACCATGTTGGCCAGGATGGTCTCAATCTCTTGACCTGGTAATCCGCCCACTTTGGCCTCCCAAAGTGCTGGGATTACAGGCATGAACCACCATGCCCAGCCTTGTTTTTACAATAAATATATATCCCACTGTGGGTAAACTGAGTACTTTTGTTCTAAAGTCATTGAAATAATTTTTTTTTTAGAGACAGAGTCTTACTGTGTCGCCCAGGCTGGAGTGCAGTGGCACGATCTCGGCTCACTGCAAGCTCCGCCTCCTGGGTGGTCTCACGCCATTCTCCTGCCTCAGCCTCCTGAGTAGCTGGGACTACAGGCGCCCGCCACCATGCCCGGCTAATTTTGTGTGTGTGTGTGTGTGTGTGTATTTTTAGTAGAGACAGGTTTCACCGTTGTTAGCCAGGATGGTTCCTATATCCTGACCTCGTGATCCGCCCACCTCATCCTCCCAAAGTGCCGGGATTACAGGCGTGAGCCACCGCGCCCGGCCAAAATAATTATTTTGTGTGTGTGGTTGTAGTAATATGACACACGGTTAGGGACATTTATTTACTTTTTTTTTTGAGACAGAGTCTCACTCTGTTGCAGGCTGGAGCACAGTGGTGTGATCTCAGCTCACTGCAACCTCTGTCTCCCAGGTTCAAGTGATTCTCCTGCCTCAGCCTCCCAAGTAGCTGGGACTACAGGCACGTGCCACCACACCTGGCTAATTTTTTTGTATTTTAGTAGAAACAGGGTTTCACCATGTCAACCAGGATGGTCTCAATCTCCTGACCTTGTGATCCGCCCACCTCGGCCTCCCAAAGTACTAGAATTACAGGCGTGAACCACCGCGCCCAGCCTTAGTTTTTTTTTTTTTTTTTTTTTTTGAGACAGGGTCTTCCTCTGTCACCCAGGCTGGAGTGCAGTGGCTCAATCACGGTTCACTGTAACCTAAAATCCTGTGTTCAAGCGATCCTCCCTCCTCAACCTCCTGAGTAGCTGGGACTACAGGCACAATCTTCCACATCTGGCTAATTTTTAAATTTTTTGTAGAGATAATGGTCTTGCGATGTTGCCCAGGCTGATCTTGAACTCCTGGCCTCAAGCTGTTCTCCCAATTCAGCTTCCCCGAGTGCTGGGATTACAGACATAAGCCATTGCACCTGACCTCCATTTTCTATTTTTAGATATTTTTCAAATTCAATTTAATTTTTTTAACCTGTAAAACATTTATATGGCTTCAAATTTAAAAGTACGTAATAAGGCGTATTAGGAAAAGGTTTTTATTGGGGTTATTGACACTTCTCTTTTGGTCGTGTTAACTTGGAGCTGCTTGTTAAATATTAAGTGAAAGATCAAATAGATTTACCTTGAAAAAGAACAGTGAAATGGAGCTTTAGCTGAAGGGAAATGAGGTCAAGAGAAGGTGGGTTAGTTTTCTTTTTTTTTTTTTTTTTTTTTTTTTGAGACGGAGTCTCGCTTGTGGCCCAGGCTGGAGTACAGTGGTGCAATCTCAGCTCACTGTAGCCTTGACCTCCTGTGCTCAAGTGATCCTTCCACCTCAGCCTCTTGAGTAGCCGGGACTACAGGGATGCACCACCATGCACAGCTGATTTTCTTTTTGTAGAGACGGGGTCTTGTTAAGTTGCCCAGGCCATTCTCAAACTCCTGTGCACAAGAGATCCTCGTATCTTGACCTCCCAAAGTGCTGGGATTCCAGGCCTGAGCCACTGTGCCTGGCCCAGTTTTTATTTTTTAAACGAGATGAGAAATGCCAGACATGTTTGCACGTGGATGGGAAAGATTCTGTAGAAAGAGAGAACCTGACGATGCAGAGACTGCTCATCGGGGGCTGGCATTTGATGGGAACAGGAGCCGTCCTCCACAGTGACAGGAAAGGAAGCAGGGAGCGTGGGAGCAGAGGTGCGGAGGTGGGAGATCTGGTGGAGACAGGAGGGGAAGGAGCTTCTCCCTGATTTTCTTCCTTTTCCTCTTGGAGCAATGAGGCCAGGTCATCAGCTGACCGTGGGCAGGTAGAAAAGGCATTTCGATGCTTGAGGAGAAAGTACAAGCCAATGGTTGCATCACCTCGCTGAATCTGTCTGATGTTCTTTGAGCCTGTTGTGCTGCCAGTCTGCCACTGAGCTTCAGTGAACACCTGCTTCCGGGTGCCAGCAGGCAAGCTCTAGTGGGTGGAGGGACCTGGTATCTCCCGTCCCTGTGCATCTCTGAAGCTGAGGAGTCCGTTTGGCATTGGGAGAAAAGAGAAGCCGACTGTATTTTCTTGCCTTTTTATTCATTCACTCAGCAAATATTTATTGTGTATCCACCAAGTACCAAGAACTGTGCTAGGCTCTTGGGATGCATCACAGACCAGATGAGAATCCCTGAGTCCACGGAGCCCACACCTTTGCACTGGCTGTTCCCTCTACCTGGGCCACTCTTGTCCTGGATGCCACAATGAATGAGTAGACACTTGGGCCCCCCGCCCCTACCTGCTGTTAAAGAAGCCTGGCCCAGGAGCCCTCGACTTGGGGCAGCCTCTGCCACTCAGTTTGCCTCCTTCCATCCCACGTCCCCTGCAGGACTACGAGAAAGCCCTGTTCTTCCCCTGCAAAGCCGCAGAGCTCGTCAACGACTATGGCAAAGGCTGGAGCCTGAAGTACCGGGCCATGAGCCAGTACCACATGGCCGTGGCCTATCGCCTGCTGGGCCACCTGGGCAGTGCCATGGAGTGTTGCGAGGTGGGGCAGCGGGGAAGGGGGCAGGTGGGTGATGAGGTGGTGTGGGCCAGGGACTGGGGCCTGGGACAGCAGAGCCTCCTTCTTCCAAACCAGCCCCCGGAGGCCCCCCAGGGCTTGCCCCTGGCCCACCCTCTCTACAGCTGAGCCCCGAAGGAAACATTTGTCCCCTAGCCTCATCCCAAACCCCACTCCCTTCCAATCCATCTGCAGGGGAGGGGGCGTCCTTCTGTCCCCAACACCCTATATGGGGTACTTTGAAGGGTAGAGATGGTACAGGGCCAGTTTCTGGAGTCCCACTGACCTGGGTTCACATCCCAGCTTTGTCACTTACCGGGTGACCCCAATCAAGTCACTTCTCTATGAGCCTCACTTTCCACCCACCTTGCTGGGTGCTGTGACTTCAGTGGTTCGGCCTGTGAGGCCTCAGCACCATGATAGATTTGCTAGGCTCTGAGGATGTTGCTTCCCTGGGCTGTCCCTTCAGAGGGGCCCGTTGAGGGGAGGGCACTCCAGTGGCGGTGGCAGAGGAGCAGGCCTGAGCCACTGGCCTCCCTCGCAGGAGTCTATGAAGATCGCACTGCAGCATGGGGACCGGCCACTGCAGGCTCTCTGCCTACTTTGCTTCGCTGACATCCACCGGAGCCGTGGGGACCTGGAGGTGAGGTCACCGGGATGCAGGGGCTGGGGGCGGGGGACTGGGGCACAGGCCTGATGCCGTCTGATTCCATCCCCCACCTGGCTCTGCAGACAGCCTTCCCCAGGTATGACTCCGCCATGAGCATCATGACCGAGATTGGAAACCGCCTGGGGCAAGTGCAGGCGCTGCTGGGTGTGGCCAAGTGCTGGGTAGCCAGAAAGACGCTGGACAAGGTGAGGTCGGGCCTTTCCCACACCCTTCAGCCCTCCCAGCGCTCCTTACTTGGGGCCAGTAGGTCGGCTGGCTCTTTCAGCCACTTCGTCTGACATCAGCCTCACTCTGATCCTACGAGGCCAGGACATTCCTGGTCATTTTCTGGGCTCAGAGAAGGCCCATCGCTTGCCCTGGGACCCACAGCTAGTAAAGGCCTGGAGCTGGGGTTGGAACCCAGGCTGCTGGGTAAACTGAGGCAGGAGGTCACTTGCCCACACAGCCCCTATGACTATGCCCTAGGCCCTTCCTGCTGCCTTCACACACAGGGCAGCTGCCATGTCACCCTCCCCAGGCCTGCCCCCCACCCCGTGCTTCCCTGTGAGCAAGGCCTGTCAGACAGCTCTGCCCGCAGCCCTGGCCTGTGCTCACCTTCCAGGCTCTGGACGTCATCGAGAGAGCCCAGGATCTGGCTGAGGAGGTGGGGAACAAGGTCAGACTTGATTCTGTGTCCTGGGTCTGGGGTCAGGGGCCCAAGTGGGGGACTTGGGTCTGGGGAAAGGCCTTCCTGAGCCCGTTCCCATCATGAGCACTTCCTGATCCTGGGAGCTGCCTGCAGCCAACCCCATACCCTGGCTCTCTCTCTGCCACACAGAGAGCACTCCTGAGGGCAGGGCAGGAGTTTCATAGCTTGGAGCATAGCAGAATTCCTCAGAAGCTTCCTGCTGTTGATTAAAACTCCTAACAGTGGACTGGACACGGTGGCTAACATCTATAATCCTAGCATTTTGGGAGGCTGAGGTGGGAGGATCACTTGAGCCCAGAAGTTTGAGAGCAGCCTGGGCCACATAGTGAGACCCACTCTCAAAAAAAAAAAAATTGTTTTTGAGATGGAGTTTCACTCTTGTCTCAGGCTGGAGTGCAATAGCACGATCCCAGCTTACTGCAACATCTGCCTCCCAGGTTCAAGTGATTCTCCTGCCTCAGCCTCCTGAGTAGCTGGGATTATAGGCACCCGCCACCACACCCAGCTAATGTTTGTATTTTTAAGTAGAGATGGGAATTCACTGTGTTGGCTAGGCTGGTGTTGAACTCCTGGCCTCAGGTGATCCACCTGCCTCGGCCTCCCAAAGCACTGGGATTACAGGCATGAGCCACGGCGCCCTGCCGCAAAGTATTACGGAGTCTGTGCACCAGGTTTGGTCATAAAATCTTTCAAAAACATGGGGTCTGGCCGGGCGCGGTGGCTCAAGCCTGTAATCCCAGCACTTTGGGAGGCCGAGGTGGGTGGATCACGAGGTCAGGAGATCGAGACCATCCTGGCTAACATGGTGAAACCCCATCTCTACTAAAAATACAAAAAACTAGCCGGGCATGGTGGCGGGCGCCTGTAGTCCCAGCTACTCGGAGGCTGAGGCGGGAGAAAGGTGTGAACCCGGGAGGTAGAGCTTGCAGTGAGCCGAGATCGCGCCACAGCACTCCAGCCTGGGCGACAGAGCGAGACTCCGTCTCAAAAAAAAAAAAAAAAAAAAAAAAAACATGGGGTCTCCAGGCAGTTCTGGGGGGTGAAGACCTCTGATCTCTCCCACCCCCTCATTCTGCATGAAAGGAAGCAAGGTCCCAGAGAGGGCAGGACGTTTTCCCGAGGTCCATCAGGAAGACAGGGAAGTGGCTGAGACTGGAGCCTGCCTGCACTGACTTTGCTCTCATCCCCCACTGCCACTCTCCACTCCCGCGGGCCCCAGCTGAGCCAGCTCAAGCTGCACTGTCTGAGCGAGAGCATTTACCGCAGCAAAGGGCTGCAGCGGGAACTGCGGGCGCATGTCGTGAGGTTCCACGAGTGTGTGGAGGAGACGGAGCTCTACTGCGGCCTGTGTGGCGAGTCCATAGGCGAGAAGAACAGCCGGCTGCAGGCCCTGCCCTGCTCCCACATCTTCCACCTCAGGTGGGGACTCCTGCGGGGGGTGGACGGGGTGGGCATGGTCTCTGCGGGGCACTGTAGGGCCCAGCTGGCCTAATCACAGCAATAATACTACTAGCAAACACTTTTTTTTATTTTGAGACGGAGTCTCGCTCTGTTGCTCAGGCTGGAGTGCAGTGGCCGGATCTCAGCTCACTGCAAGCTCCGCCTCCCGGGTTTACGCCATTCTCCTGCCTCAGCCTCCCGAGTAGCTGGGACTACCGGCGCCCGCCACCACGCCCAGCTAGTTTTTTCTATATTTTTAGTAGAGACGGGGTTTCACCGTGTTAGCCAGGATGGTCTCGATCTCCTGACCTCGTGATCTGCCCGTCTCGGCTTCCCAAAGTGCTGGAATTACAGGCTTGAGCCACCGCGCCTGGCCAATAGCAAACACTTAACCTTGGCCAGGCGTTTTGGCTCACCTCTGTCTTGCCAACACTTTGGGAGGCCAAGGTGGGCAGATCACTTGAGCCCAGGAGTTCAAGATCATCCTGGCCAACATGGTGAAACCCCGTCTCTACTAAAAATACAAAAATTACCCAGGCATGGTGGTGGGAGCCTGTAATCCCAGCTACTCAGGAGGCTGAGGCAGGAGAATCACTTGAACCTGGGAGGCAGAGGCTGCAGTGAGCTGAGATCTGTGGTCATTCTTATCATAATCCCCAAAGAGAAGTCAGAGAGGCCCCTCAAAGGTCATTAGGTCAGACATCCAGGCCAGACCTGCCCTGGGTATGGCTCCATCCCATCCTCTGAACTCCCAGCCCATGCTCTGCCCTGGAGGTCCCTGGGGCAGAGGAGGAGAGGGGCAAGCAGGGTGCAGTGGGAGCCTGCCCCATTCCCTTCCCTTCCACTGCTGCTGAACAGCCACCAGGATGTGTCCTAGCCCCTGCAGAGGGCAGGCAAGGAAGGAAGAGAGGACCCAGGGCCCGGAGGGAAGGACAGGCCTTGGGAGTGGACAGGGCCCTTTGCCTCCCCAGGTGCCTGCAAAACAACGGGACCCGGAGCTGTCCCAACTGCCGCCGCTCATCCATGAAGCCTGGCTTTGTGTGACTCCCGGCAGCAGGTGTGGGCTTCCTCCTCGCCGCTCCTGCTCCTTCTCCACTGCACACTGGAGACCCATTTACTCCTGGGGCAGCTGCCAGCATGTCGTCACCACAGCCAGGGCCTTGGGACCTGCCCACGGCTGCTCCCCTGGGCCCAGCTCCCCTCCCTGCCTCTTTGTACTTTGCTCTTCATAGAAAAATAAACCGTTTGTACCTGGTCCCAGGGATTCCGACTTTCCATGCCCAAGGTCTGAGGAGTGGGGAGAGTGGGAGTGAGGCTCCCCACGGGAGCTTCCTCAGACGCAAGCGTTTCCTCTGCACATGGGTACAAGGGCCTCCAGCTGTCCCTCCAGGAACCTGGGATGCCACAGAGACGCGATCCCTGCAGTGAGAAGCTGACATGCAGAGGGTGGGAGGGTATATGATAAACAGGAAACACGCAGTTTGGAAAGCCTGGTGGGAAGCTGCTATAGACGAATCATGTCCCTCCACATTCCCGTGTTTGAAGCCTTAGTCCATTTGGGCTGTTGTAACGAAACAGACTGGGTGGCTTGTAAACAACAGGAACTGATGTCTCACAGTTCTGGAGGCTGGGAAGTCCAAGATCAAGTCACCTGTAGATTGGGTGTCTGGTGAGGGTGCACGTTCTTGTTCACAAATGGAATCTTCTTGCTGTGTTCCTGCGTGGTGGAAGGGACAAGCAAGTTGTCTGCATTGCATTGCTTTTTTTTTTTTTTTTTGGGACAGGGTCTCACTCTGTCACACAGGCTGTAGTGCGGTGGCGAGATCTCAGCTCACTGCAACCTCCGCCTCCTGGGTTCAGGCAGTTCTTCTGCCTCAGCCTCCCGAATAGCTGAGATTACAGGTACGCATCAACACGCCTGGCTAATTTTTGTGTTTTTAGTAGAGATGGGGTTTCGCCAAGTTGACCAGGCTGGTCTCTAACTCCTGACCTCAAAGATCCACCTGTCTCGGCCCCCAAAGTGCTGGGATTACAGGCGAAAACCACCATGCTAGGTGCAGTCCCTTAATAAGGGCACTAATCCCATTTATAAGGGCTCCACCCTCATGACCTAATTGCCTCCCAAAGGCCCCACCTGCCTGATATGACAGTCCTAGCAGACTCATATAAAGTGATAAGTTCTTTGGAACAATAAAGAGTAGAGCCTGGTCGTGTGCAGTGGCTCCTGATTGTAATCCCAGCACTTTGAGAGGCCGAGGTGGGTGGGTCACTTGAGCCCAGGAGTTCAAGACCAACCTGGACAACACTGCAAAACCCTGTCTCTAGAAAAAAAAAAAAATACAAAAATTAGTCAGCATGGTGGCACACACCTGTAGTCCCAGCTACTTGGGAGGATGAAGCAGGAGATTCTTTTGAACCTGGGAGGCGGAGGTTGCAGTGAGTCGAGATCATACTACTGCACTTCAGCCTGGGGGACGGAGCAATACTCTGTCTCAAAAAAAATAAGAGTAGCCGGGCACGGTGGCTCACGCCTGTAATCCCAGCACTTTGGGAGGCTGAGGCGGGCGGATCACAAGGTCAGGAGATCGAGACCACGGTGAAACCCCGTTTCTACTAAAAATACAAAAAATTAGCCGGGCGCGGTGGCGGGCGCCTGTAGTCCCAGCTACTCAGGAGGCTGAGACAGGAGAATGGCATGAACCCGGGAGGCGGAGCTTGCAGTGAGCCGAGATTGTGCAACTGCACTCCAGCCTGGGCGACAGAGCGAGACTCTGTCTCAAAAAAAAAAAAAAAGGCCGGGCACGGTGGCTCAAGCCTGTAATCCCAGCACTTTGGGAGGCCGAGACGGGCAGATCACGAGGTCGGGAGATCGAGACCATCCTGGCTAACACGGTGAAACCCCGTCTCTACTAAAAAAATACAAAAAACTAGCCGGGCGAGGTGGTGGGCGCCTGTAGTCCCAGCTACTCGGGAGGCTGAGGCAGGAGAATGGCGTGAACCCGGGAGGCGGAGCTTGCAGTGAGCTGAGATCCGGCCACTGCACTCCAGCCTGGGCGACAGAGCAAGACTCTGTCTCAAAAAAATAAAAATAAAAATAAAAATAAATAAGAGTAGAGGTTAGGGGCAGTGGCTCACACCTGTAATCCCAGCACTTTGGGAGGCCGAGGGGGGCGGTTGGATCACCTGAGGTCAGGAGTTCGAGACCAGCCTGACCAACATGGTGAAACCCTGCCTCTACTAAAAATAGAAACATTAGCTGGGCGTGGTGGTAGGCACCTGTAATCCCAGCTGCTAGGGAGGCTGAAGCAGGAGAATCACTTGATCCGGGGAGGCGGCGGTTGCGGTGAGCTGAGATTATGCCATTGCACTCCAGCCTGGGCGACACAGCGAGACTCCATCTCAAAAAAGAAAAGAATAGAGCCTGGTCCCTCTTCCTCATGTTCATCCCCTTCCCTAAACCAGTCTTAAAACCATTAAGTGGGACAGAGCAAGACAAGTATCTGTGTGGAGGGGTGACCTGGTGTGAGGTGTTGGGAGTCTAAGCAGGCTGAAGAGTGTCCACACAGGGGAAGGCCTGGGGTGAGAGGTCAGAACCTGTGTGGAGAGAGGACGGAATCCACACATGGGGTTGGGTTGTTTTGAAGTGTCAGAGACCGAGCCCAAGGCGGGACAGCCTGATGTGGGCCACTGGGACCTCACCAGGGCAAAGAGGCATCCAAATTGGTGAAGGTTTGTGTGAGGCATCAGAGCTTGAGTAGAGCGAATAGGCCATGCACATGATTTGGGGCATCCTGGCAGGGGCATTAGGTCCAGGATGGAGTGAAGAGGGTTCTGTGTGTGGAAGGGAGTGGCAGTGGAACACTGGGTACACAGAGGGGGTAGATCAAACAAGTAAGTAGGTTGTGTGCAGTGGCTCACAGTCTATAATCCCAGCACCCTGGGAGGCCAAGGCAGGTGGATCACTTGAGGTCAGGAGTTTGAGAGCAGCCTGGCCAACATGGTGAAACCCCATCTCTACTGAAAATACAAATAAATTAGCCGGGCGTGGTGGCGGGCACCTGTAGTCCCAGCTACTGGGGAGGCTGAAGCAGGAGAATGGTGTGAACCTGGGAAGTGGAGCTTTCAGTGAGCCGAGATCACGCCACTGTACTCCAGCCTGGGTGACAGAGCAAGACTCTGTCTCAAAAAAGAAAAAAATTAGCTGGACGTGGTGGTGCACACTTGTAATCCTAGCTACTTGGGAGGCCGAGGCAGGAGAATCCCTTGAGCCCAGGAGGTGGAGGTTGCAATGAGCTGAGATCACACCACTGCACTCCAGCCTGGGCAACAAGAGTGAGACTCCATCTCCAAAAAAAAAAAAAAAAAGTAAGTAGATTAAGGACAGTGGAAGGCAGCTTTCTCACTTTTTTTTTTTATGGTGTCTCGCTTTGTCACCCAGGCTGGAGTGCAATGCCTCCATCTTGGCTCACTGCAACCTCTGCCTCCTGGGTTGAAGCGATTCTCCTGCCTCAGCCTCCCGAGTAGCTGGGACTACAGGTGCCCACCACCATGCCAGCTAATTTTTTGCATTTTTAGTAGAGACAGGGTTTCACTGTGTTAGCCAGGATGGTCTTGATCTCCTGACCTCATGATCTGCCTGCCTCAGCCTCCAAATGTGCTGGGATTACAGATGTGAGCCACTGTGCCCGGCTGCTTTCTCACTGTTGAAGGAGAGAATTACAAATATGGAAAGGGAGAGAACCAGAGTGGGCCCTGTGGTGTTGAATTGGAATTGTAGGAATCAGTGTGAACTCATGGACTTCAAAATATACAGGTAGACCTAGAAATAAATATAGTTATAAATGTATGTGTGTCCACTAGCCTGGGCGCAGTGATATGCCAACAGCAATGAGCTCACCCAGCACCCAGGGCTTGGCTTCTAAACACCGCATTTCACTACAAGGAACCAAGGCTCTTTAGTTAAGGGCCTGATTCCAGGGCTGGGTCATGGAGAGTATAAGATGAGCCACAGCTATTTTGTGCCAGGAAGCAAGGGGAGTTGAAAGAATGATGAGGAAAAGTCAAAGGACACAGGAGCCAGCTTGGATGGGCTCCCAGTGGCCACTGATAATGAGTAACAATGATTGTCTCAGCTCAGGCTGCCATAACAAGGCACCTTAGGATGAGTAGCTTAAACAACTAAAACTTAGAGTTCTGGAGACTGGAAATCCAAGATCGAGGTGCCAGAAAATTCAAGAAGCCTCTCTTCCTGACTTGCCCTTCTCTGTGTTCTTTTTTTTTTTTTTTTTTTTTTTTTTTTTGAGACGGAGTCTCACGCTGTTGCCCAGGCTGGAGTGCAGTGGCGCGATCTCGGCTCACTGCAAGCTCCGCCTCCCGGGTTCCCGCCATTCTCCTGCCTCAGCCTCCTGAGTAGCTGGGACTACAGGCGCCCGCCACCGCGCCCGGCTAATTTTTTGTATTTTTAGTAGAGACGGGGTTTCACTGTGGTCTCGATCTCCTGACCTTGTGATCCGCCCGCCTCGGCCTCCCAAAGTGCTGGGATTACAGGCTTGAGCCACCGCGCCCGGCCCTTCTCTGTGTTCTTACATGACTTTCCCCCTGTGCTCCTGTGGTGACAGCAAGACCCAGCTCTCTCTCTCTCTCTCTCTCTCTCTCTCTCTTTTTATTTTATGGATTTATTTATTTCTGAGACAGAGTCTCACTCTGTTTCCCAGGCTGGAGTGCAGTGGCGTGATCTTGGCTCACTGCCTCAGCCTCCTGAGTAGCCAGGATTACAGGTATGTGCCACCAGTCCCGGCTAATTTTTGTATTTTTAGTTTGTTTGTTTGTTTGTTTTTTGAGACGGAGTCTCGCTCTGTCGCCCAGGCTGGAGTGCAGTGGCGCGATCTCGGCTCACTGCAAGCTCTGCCTCCTGGGTTTACGCCATTCTCCTGCCTCAGCCTCCTGAGTAGCTGGGACTACAGGCGCCCGCCACCGTGCCCGGCTAATTTTTTGTATTTTTAGTAGAGACGGGGTTTCACCGTGGTCTCGATCTCCTGACCTTGTGATCCGCCCGCCTCGGCCTCCCAAAGTGCTGGGATTACAGGCGTGAGCCACCGCGCCCGGCCAATTTTTGTATTTTTAGTAGAGACAGGGTTTCACCATGTTGGTCAGGCTGGTCATGAAGTCCTGGACTCAAGTGATCCGTCTGCCTCAGCCTCCCAAACTGCTGGGATTACAGGCACGTGTCACCACACCCAGCTAATTTTTGTATTTTTAGTAGAGACAGGATTTGGCCATGCTGGCCAGGCTGGTCTCGAACACCTGACCTCAGGTGATCTGTCTCCCCACCCTGTCTCTTTCCCTCCCTCCCTGTGTCTTCCTCTTCCTATAAAGGCACTGATTGGCTGGATGTGGTGGCTCATGCCTGTAACTCCAGTACTTTGGGAGGTGGAGGCAGGCAAATCACTTGAGGTCAGGAGTTTGAGACCAGCCTGGGCAACACGGTGAAACCCCGTCTCTACTAAAAATACAAAACTTAGCTGGGTGTGATGGTGCACATCTGTAATCCCAACTAGTCAGGAGGCTGAGGTGGGAGGATCACTTGAGCCCAGGAGGCAGAGACTGCAATGAGCTGAAATGGCACCACTGCACTCCAGCCTGGGCCATGGAGTGAGACCCTGTCAAAAAAAAAAAAAAAAGCTAGGCCTCATTGAGAAGGTGGCATGTGAGTGAAACCTTGAAGGAGGTGAGAGACTGAACTAAGCAGATTTCCTGGAAAGAGCGTTCTCTTAGAGAACAGAATCCAAGACAGGAGCTTGCCTGATGTGCTCAGGAGCAGCAGGGAGACCTGTAAGTGAGCAGGAGGGAAGGAGGAGAAGTGGAGGCCGGAAGGAGAGTGTGGTGTGAACACACGAAGGCGTTGAGAAGGACTCTGGCTCCTGCTCTGGCG
Organism: Macaca mulatta; assembly: GCF_049350105.2. Lineage (NCBI taxonomy): Eukaryota > Metazoa > Chordata > Mammalia > Primates > Cercopithecidae > Macaca > Macaca mulatta. The sequence continues at coordinate 18,165,804 of NC_133419.1, forward strand.
AGTCGGGCACCTGCTGAGGATTTTGAGCAGAGGACTGACATGATCTGACTTGGCTTTACAAGAATTCCCCTGGTTGCTATGTGGAGAACAGATGTGATACAAGACAGCTGGCCTGAATGTTTCAAAAATGCCAAGGCCATGAAAGACCAAAATGATTGGGAGACTGTTCTAGAATAAAGGAGATTAAAGAGATGTGGCAACTAAATGGATCATGTGACCCTTGATACTGTATTTTTAAAATTTTTAAAATATTTTATTTTATTTTTGAGATGGAGTCTCGCTCTGTCAGCCAGGCTGGAGTACAGTGGCATGATCTTAGCTCACTGCAAACTCCACCTCCCAGGTTCAAGCAGTTCTTCTGCCTCAGCCTCCCCAGTAGCTGGGATTACAGGTGCCCACCACCATGCCCAGCTAACTTTGTGTATTTTTAGTAGAGATGAGGTGTCACCATGTTGGCCAGGCTGGTCTCGAACTACTGACATCAGGTGATCCACCCGCCTTGGCCTCCTAAAGTGCTGGGATTACAGGCGTGAGCCACCGCGCCCGGCCGGATTTTTTTTTTTTTTAAACAGAGTCTTGCCGTGTTGCCCAGCCTGGAGTGCAGTGGCCCGATCTCAGCTCACTGCATCCTCTGCCTCCCAGGTTCAAGCAATTATCTTGCCTCAGCCTCCCAGGTAACTGAGACTATAGGCGCACGCCACTGATTTTTGTATTTTTAGTAGAGACGAGGTTTCATCATGTTGGCCAGGCTGGTCTTGAATTCCTGACTTCAAGTAATCTGTTCACCTCAGCCTCCCAAAGTGCTGAGATTACAGGCGTGAGCCACTGTGCCCGGACAGAAATGACATTCTTTGTCATCCATGCCAGAGTGTGGTGGCACGATCATAGCTCACTGCCGCCTTGACCTCCTGGGCTCAGGTGTTCCTCCTGCCTGTACCTCCTGAGTAGCTGGGACTACAGGTGTGTGCCACCACACCTGGCTAATTTTTTAAAATTATTTTTAGAGATGAACTCTCCCTACATTGCCCAGGCTGGTCTCAAACTCCTGGGCTCAAGAGATTCTCCTGCCTTGGCCTCCCAGACTGCTGGGATTACAGCCATGAGCTACCTCGCTCAGCCTGTAGCTTACTTTGAAATGGTTTGGGAATAAATATGTGTGTGTACACACACAGAGGGAGAGAGAGCAAAGTCAAATGTGGCAAAATGTTATCAACTGGCAAATCTAGACAAAAGGCACAAGGTGTTCATTGTCTATTCTTTAAACTTTGTTGTATGTTCAACATTTTTCAAAATAAAGGGTTTTTCAAAACAATAGATTTTAGGAAGCATTGTCCAGAGAAACAGAACCAGTAGGATCACTTTGCTTGTACTTTTGTGTGTGTGTGTGTTTTTATTTGTTTGTTTTGAGATGGAGTCTTGGTCTAGTCGCCCAGGCTGGAGTGCAACAGCACGATCTCGGCTCACTGCAACCTCCGCCTCCCACGTTCAAGCAATTCTCCTGCCTCAGCCACCTGAGTATCTGGGAATACAGGTGCCCGCCACCAATGCCCGGCTAATTTTTTTATATTTTTAGTAGAGACGGAGTTACTCCATGTTGGTCAGCCTGGTCTCAAACTGGTCTCTGACCTCAGGCGATCCACCCGCCTCGACCTCCCAAAGTGTTGGGATTACAGGCGTGAGCCACCGCACCTGGCTGCTTGTACTTTTAATGGCAAAAACTGCAATCACTTCTGCACCAACCTGCTATATAAAGAGATGTAGTATAAGGACTTGGCTCATGTGATTATGGAGTCTGGCAAGTCCCTAGATCTGCAGGGTGAGTTCTAGAGACTGAGGAGACTTGATGGTTTTGTTCTAGCCTGATTCAGAAGATCTGAGAACCAGGAGAGCCAATGGGATAGTTCTCCTCTGAAGGCTGTCAGGCTCAAGCCCCGTGAAGAATAATGTTTCAGTTCAACTCCAAAGGCAGAAAAGACCTTTGTGCCTGTCGGAAGGGAATCTGGCAGGAAGAACTCCCTCTGAGTCAGCCTTTCTGTTCAACTCACGCCTGCAACTGACAGGATGAGGCCCGCCCACATTAGACAGGGCAACCTGCTTTCCTCAGTCTCCTTATTTAAATGTCAATCTTGTCTAAAAACAGCCTGACAAAAAGACCCAGAATAATGTTGAACCAAACACCTGGGCACCCCATGGCCCAGTCAAAATTAACCATCACAGGATGGTTAGGGTAGAATCCAGGAGACCAGTGGAAAGGCCCCGCAATAATCTAGGGGTAGTCAGGTGCGGTGGCTCATGCCTGTAATCCCAGCACTTTGGGAGGCTGAGGCGGGCAGATTGCTTGGGGTCAGGAGTTCAAGACCAGTCTGGCCAACATGGTGAAACCCCATCTTTACCAAAAATACAAAAATTAGCCAGGCATGGTGGCATGTGCCTGTAATCCCAGCTACTCGGGAGGCTGAGGCAAGCGAATCGCTTGAACCTGGCAGGCAGAGGTTGCAGTGAGCCAAGATAGTACCACTGCACTCCGGCCTGGGCAACAGAGTGACACCATCTCAAAAGCAACAGCAACGACAAATAATAGTAATAATAAGCTAGGTCTGAGATGATGGTGACTTGAACCAGGGTGATAGGCATTGGAGGGAGTGAGAAATGGTCCTACTCAAGGGGATTAGGAGGAGGTATATCTTTTGTTTTGGAAATTTTCAAATAGATACAAAAGGAGAAAAACCAATGAATTTCCATCTCAGCCTTAACTATGCATTTCAGCACATGGACAATCTTGTTTACCCCCAAAAGCCCCGCTAAGCTCCACACCCTCCACTTGATTGTTTTGATTCAGATCTTGCTATTTCTGAATTCTGTATGTATGTTTAAGGTAGACTCAATGGGATTTCCAGGTGGATTGGATTTGCTGTTGAGGTAGGAGGTGGGACTTGACTCTAGAGGCAGGGCTCAGACATTGGACCAAATTGAAGACTAGCTAAAACAGGGATGGGGCAGAGACACCTCTCCAGAAGACACGCCCACCAGTGTGCCCTGTCAGTTTGCCATTGCCATGGCAACGGCAACACCTGAAAGTCACCACCCCTTTGCATGGCAACAATTAAATGACCTGGAAGTTACCACCCTTTTTCTAGAAATGTCTGCATTATATGTCCCTTAATTTGCATACAGTTGGCCGGGCGCGGTGGCTCAAGCCTGTAATCCCAGCACTTTGGGAGGCCGAGACGGGCGGATCACTAGGTCAGGAGATCGAGACCATCCTGGCTAACACGGTGAAACCCCGTCTCTACTAAAAAATACAAAAAACTAGCCGGGCGAGGTGGCGGGCGCCTGTAGTCCCAGCTACTCAGGAGGCTGAGACAGGAGAATGGCCCGAACCCGGGAGGCGGAGCTTGCAGTGAGCTGAGATCCGGCCACTGCACTCCAGCCTGGGCGACAGAGCGAGACTCTGTCTCAAAAAAAAAAAAAAAAAAAAAAATTTGCATGCAGTTAAAAGTAAGTGTAAATATGAGTGCAACACTGCCTCTGAGCTGCTACTGTAGGTACGCTGCCTATGGGGTGGCCCCTCTGCTGCTGCTGTACCCTACCTCTTCAGTAAAAGTTGCTGCCTAACCCCACCAGCTCACCTTGAATTCCTTCCTTGGTGAAGCCAAGAACCCTCCTGGGCTAAGCCCCAATTTTGGGGCTTGCTTGCCCTGCATCCCTGAGGGGAGAGAGAAGTCAAGAGTGACTCTAGGTGCAGTTGCTCACGCCTGTAATCTCAGGACTTTGGGAGGCAGAGGTTGATGGATCGCTTGAGCCCAGGATTTTGCGACCAGCCTGGGCAACATGGTGAAACTCCATCTCTACTAAAAACACAAAAATGGCCGGGCGTGGTGGCTCACACCTGTAATCCCAGCACTTTGTGAGGCCAAGATGGGTGGATCACCTGAGGTTAGGAGTTCAAAACCAGCCTGACCAACACCGAGAAACCCCATCTCTACTAAAAATACAAAATTAGCCGGGCATGGTAGCGCATGCCTGTAATCCCAGCTACTTGGGAGGCTGAGGCAGGAGAATTCCTTGAACCCGGGAGGCAGAGGTTGCAGTGAGCCAAGATCGCACCACTGCCTTCCAGCCTGGGCAACAAGAGTGAAACTCTGTCTCAAAAACAAAACAAAACAAAACAAACCCACAAAAATTAGCTGGGCGTGGTGGCGTGCATCTGTAGTCCCAGTTACTTGGGAGGCTGAGGTGGGAGAGTCACCTGAGCCTGGGAAGTGGCGACTGCAGTGAGCTGTGATCACACCACTGCACTCCAGCCTGGGTGACAGACTGAGACTCTGTCTCAAAACAAACAAACAGAAACAAAGAATGACTCCAGGGTTTTGGCCTGGTGGCTCTCCCCAGCTTGATGCCAAGACAGAAACATCTGTTCTAGGCCTGGCCTAGACCTCTTCTCTCTAGAGGCCCAGATGGACCAGAGGCCCCTAATTCAGCCAACCTTTTTCTCCCTGAGGGCATGCTCTGCCCCAGATTCCCAGCTCCTTGCTGGGACTGACCTCGTGGTACTTCCTTAATCTTTTTGAGCAGAGTGAACCATCATAAACTCTTCTCCTTTTTCTCCCATCTCCCCAAGACATTCCCACTCCTGGGCTCCCAAGATAATCAATCCCTGTCATTCTAGCCAGGATCAAAGACGGAGATGTTCAGGGCCGGGTACAGTGGCTCACGCCTGTAATCCCAGCACTTTGGGAGGCCGAGACGGGCTGATGACCTGAAGTCAGGAGTTCGAGACCAGCCTGACCAATATGGTGAAACACCATCTCTACTAAAAATACAAAAATTAGCCAGGTATGGTGGCGGATGCCTATAGTCCCAGCTACTTGGGAGGCTGAGACAGGAGAATCACTTGAACCCAAGAGGCAGAGGTTGCAATGAGCTGAGACTATGCCACTGCACTCCAGCCTGGGTGACAGAGCAAGACTCTGTCTCCAAAAAAAAAAAAAAAAGAATGAGACGTTCAACATTCCACCGGGTTGTGGTCCGGCACTGGCTCTGGGGATTAGGAAAAAGATTGCAGTATAGAACTGAGCTCAATTCTGAATACAGCAAACACAGCTGGGAATTTATAATGAAAGCAAAGTGAAGGGGTCAGTGGATTGAAAATTACTAAGAGGAGGCCGGGCGCGGTGGCTCAAGCCTGTAATCCCAGCACTTTGGGAAGCCGAGGCGGGCGGATCACGAGGTCAGGAGATCGAGACCATCCTGGCTGACACGGTGAAACCCCGTCTCTACTAAAAAATACAAAAAACTAGCCGGGCGAGGTGGTGGGCGCCTGTAGTCCCAGCTACTGGGGAGGCTGAGGCAGGAGAATGGCGTGAACCCGGGAGGCGGAGCTTGCAGTGAGCTGAGATCCGGCCACTGCACTCCAGCCTGGGCGGCAGAGCGAGACTCTGTCTCAAAAAAAAAAAAAAAAAAAAAGAAAATTACTACGAGGAAGTATCAAGAGTAGGGGGATTCTTGCTAAAACGGGATTCTTGTTAAAAAGCAGGCCAAGGACAGACGGGCGTGGTGGCTCACGCCTGTAATCCCAGCACTTTGGGAGGTGGAGGCGAGAGGATCATGAGGTCAGGAGATTGAGACCATCCTGGCCAACATGGTGAAACCCCGTCTCTACTAAAAATACAAAAATTAGCTGTGCGTGGTGGTGGGTGTCTGTAATCTCAGCTACTTGGGAGGCTGAGGCAGGAGAATCGCTTGAATCCAGGAGGTGGGGGTTGCAGTGATCCAAGATCGCACCACTGCACTCCAGCCTGGGTGACAGAGCCAGACTCCATCTCAAAAAAAAAAAAAAAAAAAAAGCAGGCCGGGAACTTATACTTCAAAGTTGAAGAATAAATGAGGACCAGGATCACATATCAAGAGGGATGAGGTATCGGGGTGGGGGGATTCCGTTAAACTGACTAGCAGGATTTTTGTGAAAACGGGGTTAGACAGGCTGATGACAGGGATGAATGATAGCCCACAAGGCCTAGTCAAAAAAAGAGGGCTCAGAGGAGCCTACCTGAAAGTTGGTTAAGGGGAGAATGTCTGCATCTGTGGGGAAAAGAAAGAGAGATCAGCCTGTTACTGTGTGTATATAGAAAGAAGCAGACATGAGAGACTCCATTTTGTTCTGTATTTGAGATGCTGTTAATCTGTGACCCTACTCCCAACCTTGTCCTTGCAAGAGACATGTGCTGTGGTGACTCAAGGTTTAATGGATTTTGGGCTGTGCAGGGTATGCTTTGTTAAACAAATGCCTGAAGGCAGCTTGCTGGTTAAAAGTCATCACCATTCTCTTAATCTCAAGTACCCAGGGACACGTACACTGCCAAAGGTCGCAGGGACCTCAGCCTAGGAAAGCTAGGTATTGTCCAAGGTTTCTCCCCATGTGGTAGTCTGAAATATGGCCTCGTGGGAAGGGAAAGACCCGATCATCCCCCAGCCTGACACCCGTGAAGGGTCTGTGCTGAGGAGGACTAGTGTAAGAGGAAAGAAGCCTCTTGGCAGTGCAGATAGAGAAAAGCATCTGTCTCCTGCCCGTCCCTGGGCAATGGAACATCTCGGTGTAAAACCCGATTGTATGTTCTGTTTACTGAGAAAGGAGAAAACCGCCTTAGGGCGAAAGGTGGGACTTGCTAGCGCAATGCTGCTCTTTATGCACTAAAAAGGTTTATGAAGATGTTTGCATATGCATATCAAGGCACAGCACTTTTCCTTAAACTTTTTCATGTCACAGAGATCTTTATTCATATGTCTTACTGCTGACCTTCTCCCTACGATGATCCTATTACCCTGTCACTTCCCTTTTTCTAAGATAGTAAAGATAATGATCAATAAATACTGAGGGAACTCAGAGACCGGTGCCGGCGTGGGTCCTCTGTATGCTGAGCGTCAGTCCCCTGGGCCCACTTTTTCTTTCTCTATACTTTGTCTCTGTGTCTCATTTCTTTTCTCAAGTCTCTCCTACCACCTAACGAGAAAGTCCCACAGGCGTGGAGGGGCAGGCCACCCCTTCAACATCCCTCCTAGGCCCAGGCTGGAAGCTTTCTAAACATATTCCTATTTGTCAGGACCTCCAAAAGCAGGCCCCAGAATGGGACCCAACTGACCCAGGCGTGATGGGGCAGCACAGATCGGACAGTCTCTTTCCCCTCTGGGTTTCTTGGCTTCTGTCGGGCAACTCAAAGTGAGAATTTGGGGTCAGCCGTCCTAGTGCTGACAGTGACTCACTGAATGACCTCCAGCAAGTCACTTAACCTCTCTGAGCCTCCCTATGCTTATTTAAAGTTGAGAATGGTAATTCAATCTGTCCACAAGGCAAGCTTGTTGAGAGAGTGGAATAAAACACTGTTACTTGAGGAGACGCTTTGTCAGCCTGAGTGAGCAGCTGTACATGTTGTTATTTAAAGAAAAAAAATCTGCTTTCAACCGTGTTCCAAAAAAAAACTACTGCAAAGGCTAGGTGTAGTGGCTCATGCCTGTAATCCCAACACTTTGGGAAGCTGAGGCAGGAAGATCACTTACGCCCAGGAGTTTGAGAAACCCTGTCTCTACTGAAAATACAAAAATTAGCCGGGCATGGTGGTGGGCTCCTGTAATCCTAGCTACTTGGGAGGCTGAGGCAGGAGAATCCATTGAACCTGGGAGGTGGAGGTTGCGGTAAGCAGAGATGGCGCCACTGCGCTCCAGCCTGGGCAACAGAGCGAGACTCCATCTCAAAAGACAAAAAACAAACAAAGACAACGACTGCACAGATTTTCATCAAAGTTAAGAGGGTGTTCCTTTTAAAAGGGCTCTGGGGCTCACCTCAAAGGATAAAGAGAGATCATTAAAAATAGTCGAGACAAGGGTACAACAAATGAGTCTCCCATGATCCGGAGACCCGCTCTGCTCACTGAGATTACTAACCATGGGCAGAGAAAACAACAATTGCAGACACGAGTCATAAGTTTTTTTTTTTTTTTTTTTTGAGTCAGTGTCTGGCTCTATTGCCCAGGCTGGAGTGCAGTGGCGTGATCTCCGCTCACTGCAAGCTCCGCCTCCCAGGCTCACGCCATTCTCCTGCCTCAGCCCCGAGTACTGGGACTACGGGCGCCCGCCACCACGCCCGACTAATTTTTTGTAGTTTTAGTAGAGACGGGGTTTCACAGTGTTAGCCAGGATGGTCTCGATCTCCTGACCTCATGATCCGCCCGCCTACGCCCTCCCAAAGTGCTGGGATTACAGGCGTGAGCCACCGCGCCTGGCCCTAGTCATAATGTTTTTAATCGTAGAGGCTGATGGTCAATTGAGTTCTTCCCACGTGGACAATTCCGTGAAGCCTGCTCTGACGTTAGGAGCAGCAGCGATTTCTCTTTAAAGCTGGTTAATGATTCCCTGCCGTAAATCCGGGTGGCCAGCTTGTACTTAAATAATTGTAAAAATGCGGTCTGAGGTGGCTTGCCTTTTTGGCCCTTTGCACACGGCTGGCATATGTCGTTTATGAATTGGGAGGCAGTGTCATTGTGTAAATCCCCTTATTCCTAGCGGGGTCATGGTCTGAGTTTGAATGCGTCCCTCCGCAAGCATCTGTCACTGGTTAGATTAAAAACTACATTTCCCAAAGGCCCTCGCGGATCCCAGCCTTCTCCGTCTCTTTCCGGTTTTACACCTAGGCCCCGCCCCCAACGCGCGTGTCGGCCAATAGCGGCCCCACCTCTCGCGCCCGGCAAAAATAGCACGCGGGAGGGAACGTTTCACGGGCCGCGGGGGCGGGGCCTGTGGCCAGGGGTTGGTCTTTGGAATCGGAGAGGCAGATTCGCTGCTCGGCAGCACGGCCGGAGCTGGTCCGGTCAGGAGTCGGGATTTGCGGGGAGAGGTTCTCCACTAGCCAAGAGAAGGCCTTAAGAAAGACGGTATTAATCTCCCGTTGCGGCTCCCGCCTGGTCCCATCTTCGGCCCGCTCCTCCAGGAAATGAATCTGCTGCCGAATCTCGAGAGTCCAGTGACTCGGCAGGAGAAGATGGCGACCGTGTGGGATGAGGCCGAGGTGGGCACCGGGCGACCTGGCGGTCCGGGAACAGGGCCCGCAGGGAGATGCCATTGACAGGAGGGAAGGAGGTGGCTGGGGGTCAAGGTCTGGCCCGGTCCCGGGGACGGGGTCGTTTGGGATGTGGGCAGGGGTCCTGACTCCTTCATCTTGGCTTTATGGGCGTGGAAACTGAGGCTGTGAGTGGGTTCGGAGAACGAGGGATGCTTGTCCTGAGTAAAAGTAAATATATAAATAAACAAATAATTTTTTACAGCAAGATGGAATTGGGGAGGAGGTGCTCAAGATGTCCACGGAGGAGATCATCCAGCGCACACGGCTGCTGGACAGTGAGATCAAGGTGGGTGCACAGCTCCTGTGCGGGCGATGGAGTCCCCACAGGACAGGCCCCAGCGATCCGAGTCGCCTCTCCTACTTCCTTCTCCGGCACCCTGGGGGAGACATGGGGCTCAGGCTTCCCCTTGGGACCAGGAAAAGAGGAAAGAAAACCAAGCCTTAAAAGGGACAGGAAGACAGTCAGGGGGTGGTGGGAGACCTGGGCTGAGATGAGAAGCTATCAGATTGCCTTTCCCAGTGATAACTGGGAATAATCCTCTCAAGCATCCTACTTTTAGTAAAATCCCTGTTTTACAGATGAGTAAACTGAGGCTCAGAGACGTTTGTACTGCGATAAAGCACCCAGTTCTTACTAAGAGGCAGAACCTAAAACCTATATTTGCCTGTCTCGGAGGCCTGCTTTTATTTCAATACTACCACTATTTCACAAGGAGGTTTCCACACTGGCCTCCTGTTTCGACTTATACGGGATGTGGACACAGTCAGACTCTGCCTTCAGAGAGCCTCAGAACTGGATGAATGGATGTGGGAGGGTCCCCTGGGCACCCTGGACCTCACCAGTTACAGGGCTCTAGCATAAGCTGTGCCAGGGCTTATATTTGCTCCTCCTCCCCTTCTCATCTCAGATCATGAAGAGTGAAGTGTTGAGAGTCACCCATGAACTCCAAGCCATGAAGGACAAGATCAAAGAGAACAGTGAGAAAATCAAAGTGAACAAGACCCTGCCGTACCTTGTCTCCAACGTCATCGAGGTGTGTGTGTATGTGGAGGGGAAGAGAGGGAGTCAGCGGGGACTGGGGACAGCCTGGGGTGGGGCCGCTAGGGAAAGAGTGGGTAGAGGTTTTGAGGCCAAACTGCATGTCAGAGCTACACCTCCTGGGGCACTTTCATGGGGAGACGGGGGCCTGCAAAGGCCTTGGAAGTCTCACATGTCTCCTTTTCTGTTATGTCTCCTCTGGGGTAGATGAGCCCTGTGCAGAGGAGGAGCACCTACACAGAGATCAATCCCTGGGCTTAGCAGGGGCACCCACCTTTGCTGGGCTCAGGGCTATTGGAGGAGGGAGGTAGGGATGGCCAACCCTGCAGAGATTAGGAACTGACTTAGGAAGCACTGGGCCTTGGGGAGTTCAAGGGGCTGAGTTTTTTTCCTTCCCAGCTCCTAGATGTTGATCCTAATGACCAAGAGGAGGATGGTGCCAATATTGACCTGGACTCCCAGAGGAAGGGCAAGTGTGCTGTGATCAAAACCTCTACACGACAGGTGAGCATGGCTCAGCAATAAGAGACTGGAGGAGGGTGAGGAGCAGATGTGGGACAGGACTAGGGAGCCTTCCCTGAGGACACTAACTGAGACTGCCCCTGTAACTTGTCCACAGACGTACTTCCTTCCTGTGATTGGGTTGGTGGATGCTGAAAAGCTAAAGCCAGGAGACCTGGTGGTGAGTGGGGCCTGAGCCCAGGCAGTGCTTTTCTGGTGACTAGCTGAGCCCCTGCGCCCGCCCCAGGTCACTATTGGCTCTGAATCTCGGCAGAACAACTCAGAGAGTCTGGGATCCTGTCTACTTGCTGTTTGATTCTTGTATTGCCCAGTCCTGTGTCTTCCCCTCTGCAGACACCTGTTACCAGCCAATTGGGTAGCCCCTTGAGCTGGGCCAAATCTGAAGGCCCTGTGCTGTGTCCTTAGGGTGTGAACAAAGACTCCTATCTGATCCTGGAGACGCTGCCCACAGAGTACGACTCGCGGGTGAAGGCCATGGAAGTGGACGAGAGGCCCACGGAGCAATACAGTGACATTGGGGGCTTGGACAAGCAGATCCAAGAGGTAAGGGAGGCACGGCAGCTGCCAGCAGCCTCAACAGCGTTTCAGTTTCCCCACGCCATTGATGCAGCTCATCTCCCTAATGTGTCTTTTATCCCTATAGCAACCTAGGGAGGAAGGGAGGGCTGCCATGTGACGGGTGAGGAGACTGAAGCCCAGAGAGTTTAAATGCCTTCCCCAGGGTCACAGAAAGACCAGAGCCAGGACTGGAACTCAGGCTCCTGGTTTCTGGCCCAGCATCTTTTTTTCTTTTTTTTTTTTGAGACGGAGTTTTGATCTTACTGCCCATGCTGGAGTGCAATGGCGCGATTTTGGCTCACTGCAACCTCCACCTCCCAGGTTCAAGTGATTCTCCTGCCTCAGCCTGCCGAGTAGCTGGGATTACAGGCATGTGCCACCAAGCCTGGCTAATTTTAGCAGAGTCTCTATTTTTAGTAGAGACAGGGTTTCTCCATGTTGGTCAGGCTGGTCTTGAACTCCCAACCTCAGGCGATCCACCTTCCTTGGCCTCCCAAAGTGCTGGGATTACAGGCGTGAGCCACTGCTCCCGGCCCCTGGCCCAGTGTCTTTCTGCCATATACTCTTGTTCCTGGAGAGTCCATAGCCAGCCTTGGTGGGGATGAGCGTTCTGTGTCCTCTTGATACGGGGAAAGAAGTGGGCACGTCCCCGAGTTAGAGTGGGAGGGATTCAGATTGGGGTTGGAGCCACAAAGGGTTGGGCTGTAGGAGCCCTCAGGGCTTCATCTCCTCACCCAGGACTTCCTCCTGGCAGCTGGTGGAGGCCATTGTCTTGCCAATGAATCACAAGGAGAAGTTTGAGAACTTGGGGATCCAACCTCCTAAAGGGGTGCTGATGTATGGGCCTCCAGGGACAGGGAAGACCCTCCTGGCCCGGGCCTGTGCCGCACAGACTAAGGTGAGTACTTTGGGAGGGATGCGGGGGAAGTGGGCAGGAGCAGAAACTCTACCAGATGGGCTCCAAGTGTCTGCCTTTGACCTGACCCTACCACCTTTTCCTTCCAGGCCACCTTCCTAAAGCTGGCTGGCCCCCAGCTGGTGCAGATGTTCATTGGAGACGGTGCCAAGCTAGTCCGGGACGCCTTTGCCCTGGCCAAGGAGAAAGCGCCCTCGATCATCTTCATTGATGAGTTGGATGCCATCGGCACCAAGCGGTAAGGGAGGGCCAAGGATCCCCAGCAATCTCTGTGGCGGTGGAGGGAAGGGGTGGACTCTCAGTTGTGCTAAATTATGGTTCTTTCCCACCCTGTATCCCCTCCTGCCCCTGGATGGTGACTCCTCAGCTCTTGAGGTTCAGATTCCTAACTCTTGATCAATAGCCTCCCTGTTTCCCCAACCATTCATTCCCATAGCTGCCAGCATGTTCCTTTCAAAACAGGAATCTGGGCCGGGCGTGGTGGCTCACGCCTGTAATCCCACTACTTTGGGAGGCCGAGGTGGGAGGATCACTTGAGCCCAGGAGTTTGAGCAACATAGGGAGACTCTGGGCAACATAGGGAGACTCTGTCTTTATAAAAAAATAAAAATATTAGTCAGGCGTGGTGGTGCACACCTATAGTCCCAGCTACTCAGGAGCTGAGGTGGGAGGATTGCTTGAGCCTGGGAGGTTATGGCTGTAGTGAGCTGTGATGGCACCACTGCACTCCAACCTGGGTGACAAAGTGAAACCCTGTCTTAAAAAAAAAAAATGCCTGTAATCCCAGCACTTTGGAAGCTGAGGCAGGCGGATCACTTGAGGCCAGGAGTTCAAGATCAGCCTGACCAACATGGTGAAACCTCGTCTCTACTAAAAACACAAAAAAATTAGGCAGGGGTGGTGGCGGCGCCTGTAGTCCCAGCTGCCCAGGAGGCTGAGGCATGAGAATCGCTTGAACCTGGGAGGCAGAGGTTGCAGTGAAGCCAAGATCGCGCCGCTGCACTCCAGCCTAGTGACAGAGCAAGACTCTGTCTCAAAAGAAAACAAAAAATGCCAAAGCAGGAATCTGGCCCCCTTGCTCACATGAACCCACAGTGGTCCCTGACACAAACCAATCCTGTTAAAAACCCTTCCTGGCTGGACGCCGTGGCTCACACCTATAATCCCTGCACTTTGGGAGGCTGAGGCGGGCGGATCACTTGAGGTCTGGAATTCGAGACCAGCCTGGCCAACATGGTGAAACCCGTCTCTACTAAAAATAGAAAAATTTAGCCTGGTGTGGTGGTACATGCCTGTAATCCCAGCTACTCGGAAGGCTGAGGCAGGACAATCACTTGAACCCGGGAGGCAGAGGTTGCAGTGAGCTAGGATTGTGCCACTGCACTCCAGCCTGGGTGACAGAGCGAGACTCCATCTCAAAAAAAAAAACAAACAAAAAAAAAAACACCCTTCCTGGGCCTTCCTGTTGCTCCCTGGGATAAACACTGGACTTGCAAGGCTCAACGTGTGCTGCCCTTTTGCGCCTCCAACCTCATCTCATGCCTGTCTCCCGCCTCCCCTGCTCTGGACTCCTGCCACAGTGTTTCCTGTGTTTCAGGCCCGCTGTGGCTCTTACCCTCTTCTCCACTGGTTGGCTGCCCAGTTGGTGTGCTTTCAGTCTTCAGATCTGAGCCTAGGGACACTTCCTCGGGGATGCCTGCCTGGACTCTCCTGTACAGCACTGCCCAAGGCTGGGCCAGATCCCTGTGTTTCTAAGAGTTAACTCAGTTTGCAAGCGCACATTCATCACACTAACAGCGCAAGCAGTGGCTGGTTTTGCTTTTTTGTTGTTGTTGTTGAGATGGAGTCTTGCTCTGTTGCCCAGGCTGGAGTGCAGTGGCATGATCTCAGCACACTGCAACCTCCGCCTCCCAGGCTCAAGCAATTCTCCTGCCTCAGCCTCCTGAGTAGCTGAGATTACAGGTGCCTGCCACCACGCCCAGCTAATTTTTGTATTTTTAGTAGAAACAGGGTTTCACCATGTTGGCCAGGATGGTCTCGAACTCCTGACCCCAGGTGATCTGCCCACTTTGACCTCCCAAAGTGCTGGGATTACAGGTGTGAGCCACTGCACCCAGCCTTGCTCACTGTTTTATCCTCAGTCCACCACATGATTCCAGGAGCCTCTTCAGTCTCTGAATGTGGTCAACAATTAATGACACCTTTTATGTGTCAGTCCCCGGGCTGGGGGCCCCAAGTAGAGTGAGCCATTTCCCTGCCCTAGACAGGTTAAGTTAGGCTTCCAACGGGTAGAGGAGGGGAGGGCTCTGCCTAAGCTGTGCCCTCACCAGCATCTTGGGCTTCCTGTGCCCTAGCTTTGACAGTGAGAAGGCTGGGGACCGGGAGGTGCAGAGGACAATGCTGGAGCTTCTGAACCAGCTGGATGGCTTCCAGCCCAACACCCAAGTTAAGGTAAGTATTAGCACTCCCAGGCGAAGAAGATGAGGCTCAGAGGTCAGGAGCTGTCAGGCCCCCAGCTAGTGAGTGGTGGAGCTGGAATGAGAATTGGGATCTGTCTTTAACATCCCATGTGTCTCACCTGCACTCTGGGGGCTGCCTCTCTGCCTTTTTTGACCGTGTCTGCCCATCTGGGAGCACCTTGCTCCTTTGTTCAAGTTGTGGCTTCTCTTCCTCAGGTAATTGCAGCCACAAACAGGGTGGACATTCTGGACCCCGCCCTGCTCCGCTCGGGGCGCCTGGACCGCAAGATCGAGTTCCCAATGCCCAATGAGGAGGCCCGAGCCAGAATCATGCAGATCCACTCCCGAAAGATGAACGTCAGGTGAGCAGGGGCACAGGCAGGGCACGGAGACCTGGACAGGCGCAGGGGGAGGATGCCTCTGCCGCGCTTCTCTGTACTGAGCTTCCCCAGCCTCCACGACCGCCACCTGCCCGGCCCCAGGCACACACAGCACCGTTCCACACCCCACCCTCCGTTTCTCTCCAGTTGCCTGATGTAGCATCTTGCCAGGGCCCAGGTCATAATTCTGGGTGCTCTGCTCCTTAGACTTCACTCCTCATCTGAAGGCACAGAGGCTGGAGGCACTCATTTGCCCTGCCTCACACCTCAGCCCATGAGCACAGGCCAGGCATGGCCGGGGCCAGATGGACTTGAGTTCAGATATGTATGACTCTCAGCAGGTGGCATGCCCTCTCAGCCTCACTTCTTATTTGGGACTTGGGGATGATAGCACCGATTTCACAGGGTTGTGGCAAGGATTAGATGTGACAGTGTCAAGCACAGTGCTGGGCACAGGATGAGGACAGCAGGGCCTGCTGAACTGGGGGAGTGAGACCATCTTTTGTCCCCACATCCCCCTGCTCCCCTGCCTTATGCCAAGTCAGTCCCTGGAGTCTCAAATGCAGATTTCTAGAAGGTCAGAGCTCAAAAGACCCTAGAAATAACCTGGTATAACCTGCATTAACTTCCTCCCTTTGTCCCCTACATCTTGTACTGAGAAGAAAACAAGGTACATTGATTGGGTAAGGAACTCGCCTCTGATCTCAGGGCGACTTGACTTTGTTGCTTGACAGGGCCAGGGGAGGACATTTGGCCCATCTGCCCACTCTGCATGAGCCACTGAGCCTGTGGTATCTGTTCTCTCCCCAGTCCTGACGTGAACTATGAGGAGCTGGCCCGCTGCACAGATGACTTCAACGGGGCCCAGTGCAAGGCTGTGTGTGTGGAGGCGGTGAGTGGTCAGGCGGGGTGGGTGCGTCGCTTTGTGCCTTCTTGCCCCCTCCCTGGACAGGATGGGGGCATTTGACTGTTGGAGACAGCTGGGAGAAGAGGCCTGAGCCTCAGGGAGCCAGGGAAGGCATTCAGGCATTCAGACCTAGACTCTGCTTGTCCCGGCTGTAGGGCATGATCGCACTGCGCAGGGGTGCCACGGAGCTCACCCACGAGGACTACATGGAAGGCATTCTGGAGGTGCAGGCCAAGAAGAAAGCCAACCTGCAGTACTACGCCTAGGGCGCGCCGGCCAGCCCCGGCCTCACGGCTGAAGTGCGCAATAAAAGATGGTTTAGGGTCCCTGCCGCTGCTTGTCTGCCTTCCCTGGGCTCTGGCTGGAGGAGTAGGGGCATGTGCAGGCGGCCCCTTCCTCAGGTGCTGCAGCCTGGAAACCCTGAGACAGCCGTGGGCCCCACACCACTGGTCAGGGTGAGGCTTTCTGGTGCCGTGCGTGGTGCTGCAGCTGCTGCCTGGGCCTTCATGCCCCTTCAGAGCCCTCTCCCTGAGCACCGCTCTGCTCTGAGCTTTCAGAGGCTCATGGGCCTGCAGTTCCTGCATAGAGGACCTAGATAGAAGCCACCCTTTCCCTTTTGGCATTTTGGTGTCTGGCACCAGTCCTTGCCTCCTGGTAAAGCCAGACTTGGGTTTAGGCTTTCAGCCTCCTTCCTCCTTTCCTGGCCCTGTTTCTCCAGACGCCCCCTTAGCTCTTTCTGTCCCTGTCTTTTGGCCAGAAACTGAGCCTGAACAGGATCCACTGGGAGCCCCTCTAGGACTGATCTGTCACGCTGTGCTCCCCTCCCCCAGTTCGGCCATCTCTTCACTCTAGCCGGCCCCTTGCCTTCCCTGGGTGGCCCTGCTTGGCTTCCCACTGACTCCTCAGCCCCCGCCTCAGGAGGCCAGCAGCACAGCCCCTGACGTGCTTCTGGTTCTGTCCCCTGCCCTGGACTCAGTCAACCCCAGTCCTGCATTCCTGTTCCTTCTTCTAACCAGACGGCATTTGCTCCTGACCATGACACCCAAGTTCCCCCACAGGGACCACACCCACCGTGCTTTGGCTTCCTCATCTCCAAAATGGGGCCCCCGGCCTCTCCCAGTGGGCCGTGATGCTCGCACACACTGTCTGCCATCCAGCAGGGCTTGGCACCCTGGCTGGCAGCCCTGAGCACCTGCGTAGGTGAGGGGGGCAGCTGGCCAGGACGGCTGTGGTTCATTCCTTGGATCTGAGGCCAGGAGTCACTGGATCCTTGAGACAGTTATCTTACAGGATGTGTCGCAGCTAGGCGAAGCAAATACTATCATTTTAAAATGTTTTGCTGTTAGAAATATTGAGAGCTAAGCACTCCCAGCTAAGGACGTCACTGGGGTTTCATGTCCACCTCTCCCACGCTCCAGGACACCGCCCAGACTGCAGATCCCAGCCAGTGTACTATTGACAGTGGTCCTGGCTGGCCTGGGAGGGAAGAGGTGGACTGGGCACCCCCACCCACATTCTCTTGACGGGACTGGGGAAGCGGCGCCCTGTGCCTGGTGTTCTTACACTCCACACCTTCAGAAGAGAGGGGGTGTGGTTTTGAATAAGGGTCCCATATCATCTTTTCTTCTTTTGCTTACTTATTTTTGAGACGGGGTCTCGCTCTGTCACCCAGGCTGGAGTGCAGTGGCGCGATCTCAGCTCACTGCAGCCTCTGCCTCCCAGGTTCAAACAATTCTCCTGCCTCAGCTTCCTGAGTAGTTGGGATTACAGGCACCTGCCACTGCACCTGGCTAATTTTTGTATTTCAGTAGAGACGGGGGTTTCACCATATTGGCCCGGCTGGTCTCGAACTCCTGACCTTCTGATCTTTGGCTTCCCAAAGTTCTGGGATTACAGGCATGAGCCACCATACCCGGCCTCTCTCTCTTTTTTAAGCGAATGAGAGCTTAATTAATTTGAGGCCAAACCTGGAGATGACTTTGTGGCTGGAGCTTCCTTCCCTGGTTACATTTTCAGTGAGGGGAAATGGGGGGCAGGTAGGGAAAATGCTGTGGTTTGCAGTTCTATAAAATAAGGACAGCACCCTAACTGGGTGTGGTGGCTCACACCTGTAAGCCCAGCACTTTGGGAGGCTGAGGCAGGCAGATCACAAGATCAGGAGTTCAAGACCAGCCTGGCCAATATAGTGAAACCCCATCTCTACTAAAAATATATAAAAAAAAATAGCCAGGCGTGGTGGCAGGTGCCTGTAATCCCAGCTACTAGGTAGGCTGAGGCAGGAGTCATTGTTTGAACCCAGGAGGTGGAGGTTGCAGTAAGCCGAGACCGCGCCACTGCACTCCAGCCTGGGTGACAAAGTGAGACTAAAAAGAAAGAAGGACAGCGTCCTGGAGTTGGTGGTGAGGGACTAAAATGGCACAGGGCCAGGCTGGTATAGGTGCTCCGTCATTATTGGAATAAGAAGCCAGGAAGACATGGAATGTTCAGAGACGCACTGCAGGGGTGACAGTTCAGAGACAGGCGACTGGCAGTGGCAGTGAGGAAGGCCCTGCGTGGCCATGGAAGGCCGTGCAGAACCAAGGCAGCCAGTGTGTGGATAATATTTATTTGTATCATCTATAGAACAAATATTTACAGATACAAACGGAATCACAGCAAAGTTGCTATAAAACCACCCAGACCTCTCGATGGCCACTTCTGAAAACACCCATGGTCAAGGGCAGGGCCAGGCCTGGCTGTGGAGTGGGCCAGCTGAGTACCTGGGCGTCAGCCAAGGGAAATGCTTGGGGATTATGGCTTCAGCACTCTCCCGGAGCACATTCCTGAGCGCTGACAACTCGGAGCCCTCACCGCCCCCACCTACCCCAACCCCAGTGGGGAAGGAAAGGGGCCTGAGCTGGGGAGAGCAGCCTGGGCTCGCTCTGCCTGCTCCAGGAGTCCCTGGCCCCTGTGCTGGCAGGAGCGTCCCTGAGCTGGACCAGGAGGCCTCTCTGGCCTGCGGCTGCTCCCTGCCCAGCAGGCTGCTGTTTGGCAGCTGGAGGTGACATGAGCTGCTGGTGCTGCCAGGGTGTGTTGACCAGGAATGAGCTCCCAGGGCGGGCAGCCCTGAGGAAAGGGTCTTAGGAAGCGCCTCCCAGCTCACTGCTAGAAGCTGAGGGCTGTCAGTGCTGAGTGGGGCTGGGGTACACGAGCACCTGCCTCTCCTTTCTTTGGTTTACAGGTGGGAAAGGAAGGGCCAGGAAAAGGGAGAAAAGCCGCCCCAGCCTTAGCCCCTAGGCCACCTGGGGACTGGCTGCGTGTACAGAGGGGGCAGCAGGAGGTGGGCAGCTCCGGAGTTCCCTGCACCCTGGGATCCTTGGGCTGCTCTCACTCCCGGGGTCCCAGCAGGGCAAGGCCTCTGCTTGGGACCAGTGCTGCTGTTCCTCGCTGCTCACTCCGGGAGGTGCAAGATGACAGGGTAGCAAGGAGAGGTAACCACAGCATGGCTGGGGACAGGCGTTACACTGGGCCCCGGACCCAGCACAGGGATCACAGTGTCGGTCTCGCACACACGCCTCTGGCCACATGTGCACATCACACACATCCACGCACATCTCCCTCCTGTCTGGTGGGAGGCTCATTCTCTCTCGCAGGCACTCGCCCTCTCTGCCTCTCACATAGGCAGTCACAGAGTGAATCCGAGCATCTTATTGCTGCAGGGGGCAGGGGCGTCAGGGCATCAGGGAAGGTTAATCCACGAAGATCGAGAACAGCACCATCACCACAATGCCCGCACAGAGCAGAAGCAGCTGCTGCAGGGAGCGCCTGTGGGGAGGGAACGGGGCTCACGGTGGAGGCATGGGCAGGGAGGAGCAGGCAGCGGCCAGGAGCCCCTCCCTCCTGAGCCTCTTAAGGGCCCTGTGAGTGGCAGTCCTCTTCCGCCAACAGGTCACTCACCACGGGTCCTCTTCTTCCAAGAGGTCAGGGAGCACGTTCACCAAGGCGATGTAGAGAAAGCCTCCAGAGGTGAAGGGCAGGACCCAGGCTGCCGTCTCCTCTGCAGCGGGAGAACACCCGACTGGGCACCCAGGGCACTGTGTATGCTCCCTGCCTCCCGGGCCTGGGGACCAGTGGTGAGGCAGCCAAATCCTTTGGCTGGTGCCCCTCTACCGATGCCACCCGCCACCACCACCCACCACGCCCGTACCTACTCCCTTGGGGGACTGGGTACAGATGGCAAAGCCGGCGCCCAGCAGGCCCCCCAGCGCTGTCGAGAGTTGCAGCTTGGCTGCGCTCCATCGGTCAAAGCCAGCCCGGAGCAGGATGGCAAAGTCGCCCACCTGAAGGGAGGTCCGGAGGTTCACCCTGCGCCCCAGCAGGGCCTGATACCCTGAGTGCTCAGGTACGATACACACACTGAGCCCTTCCCCACCCTGCCCCTGGGACTCTCATCCTGAGTATGGCAGAGATGGCAGCTGCAGGCTGCTGGGGTGAGGAGCTCCGGCCCTCACAGCCCAGCCCCAGAGTGCCACACTGGGAAGGCCCACCCCCAAGCCCTCCTGAGCTCCACACTCATGCTGACCATGGGTACTGTGGGGGCCTGGGCCTCTGGGGGCCGCCCTACAAGCGCTCACCTCATGGGGGATCTCGTGCAGGAGGATGGCCATGGTTGTCAGGAGCCCGATCTGCAGGGAGGGGAGCCGTGGCTGCAGGGTCTGTGCTGAGGCCTGGGCACCCCACTTGCCCACTCATTCCACAGAGGTTTACTCTGCTCTGAGCTGGCCCTGGGTGGGCACTGTGTTGGCCACTGGAAATACAGCAGTGACTAAAGGGGACAAGGAACCTGCCTTCACGAAGCTAGCGGTCTAGAGGGGAGAGACAGGACTCACACACTCACAGGCGCTGGGAAGGAAAGGATGGACAGGGTGCCCGGGGGAGCAGGCCCAGGGACCAAATTTAGATGAGGAGGTCAGCAAAGGCCTGGTGGAGGAGTCCATGTAAGTCGAGGCCCCAAGGATGAGTCGTCAGCCGCTCAAAGCGTGGGCGGGAGAACATTCCAGGCAGGGGGAACAGTGTGAGGTGGGAAGGAGCTCGGCCAGCTGCAGAGTAGGCCGCCCCTGGGCCAGAGGCCAGAGGGAGGAGGTGGAGGAAGAAGCATCTAGGAGCAGGCAGGGTCCACGCCTAGCAGCTTGATAGAGGCACCCAACAAGGAGTGCTAGGAACAGGAACAGACCAGCGGCTCAGGATCAGAACGGTAGCGGCCAGGACAGCAGCAGGGAGGATGGGGATGAGGGTCTTAGATGAGGGTGCTGGCAATGGAGGGGCAAGAAGCAGAGACTCCAGACACAGGCGGAGTCCACATGGCTGCCACCAGAATCGCCAGAGCCCTACCAGCCCCGAGCCCCTCACCTTCTTGCTCACAAGGAAGCTGGCAGCCACAGCCAGCCCATGGGTGAAGTTGTCGATGGTGTTGGCCAGCAGGTTGAGGTAGCCGCTGACCTGGGAAGGAGGGAAGGCAGGAGGCAGGGCTGAGTGGGACTGGCCACTCAGGGCTGTACGGCTGCAGGGGCCCTGAGCAGGCCACTCACTTTGATGCTCCGGACCACGGCACCGAGGCCGGGCTCTGCGGCCGGCTGGGCCAGACAGTGGCCTCCATTGAGCGCAGCGGCAGCAGCAGTGGGGTCTTTGTTGGGGGCCTAGGGCCAGGAGAAGGAGGGAGAGGTGACATTAGATGCCCCCCACTCAGCCAGGGCAGACAGAAGGGGAGAGAGAGATGGAAAAAGAGAGACGGGGCCGGGCGCAGTGGCTCATGCCTGTAATCCAGCACTTTTGAGAGCCGAAGGCAGATGGACCACCTGAGGTCAGGAGTTTGAGACCAGCCTGGCCAACATGGTGAAACCCCACCTCTACTAAAAATACAAAAATTAGCCGGGCGTGGTGGTGCGCGCCTGTAGTCCAAGCTACTCGGTAGGCTGAGGCAGAAGAATCACTTGAACCTGGGAGGTGAAAGTTGCAGTGAGCCGAGATCATGCCACTGCACTCCAGCCTGGGTGACGGAGCAAGACTCTGTCTCAAAAAAAAAAAAATAATAATATTTGGGAGGCTGAGGTGGGTGGATCACGAGGTCAGGAGATCGAGCCATCCTGGAAAACATGGTGAAACCCTGTCTCTACTAAAAATACAAAAGTTAGCTGGGCATGGCGGCGCGAGCCTGTAGTCCCAGCTCCTCGGGAGGCTGAGGCAGGAGAATCGCTTGAACCTGGAAGGCGGAGGTTGCAGTGAGCCGAGATTGCACCACTGGACTTCAGCCTGGGTGACAGAGCGAGACTCCGTCTCAAAAAAAAAAAAAAAAAAAAAAAAAACAAAGACAGGAGCCCCTCTTTTTTCTAGCTAGAATTCTCTGCTACTCTATCAGCTGGGTGCCCCCAAACTCAACAAACCTTCCCCAACTGCTGTCAGCATCAGGCTACCAGAACAAGCTACATCAGGGGCTAATGCTGTCACTCCCAAGGAAGGTGGCCCAGCCTCCCGCAGCTCCCAGGGGAGGGCCAGGAGACCCCTCTTTTCAGGGCTCAACTCAGAACCTGGGCCTCCAGGCCCCAGGCACCACCACAGAACAGAGGCTGATATATCCAGGCCTTGGGTGTGGGGCCCACCTGGCTGGTCCTCTCCGCCTTGCTGTCCAGGAACATCTTCTCCAACGCCAGGAAGGTCAGGATGCCAGCAATGACCCATAGCCCCAGCTGCTGCTGCTGCTGCAGGCTCTGCCCCTCACCACCTGCAGGGGGCGGCAAGGCCAGGCCAAGCCAGGGCCATAGGAGGGGGCCATTTGGAATGGGATCTCATCCAGGGCACCAGGGCAGTGACAAGGGTGGGTCGGGCAGCTGGGGCCTAGAACTCCCACTAAGGCCAGGGCCCTGAGACCAGGATGATGACCCTCTCTCCCTCCGTCCCAGGCAAGCTCCTGCCAGATACCCAGAATCCCTCTCCTGGTCATCCTGGCCATCCCTGGGCGTGGGCACCAGGCCCCCACTCCTGGCACCGTCTTGCCCCTGGCCTGTGGCCTCACTCACCAGGGCCGGCGCTGCACGTGTAGGCCCAGGCTTCGGGCAGCAGGTGCAGAAACACATTGCCCAAGAGTCCCCCCAGGGCGAAGCTGAGCAGCTGCTTCAGGCGCCAGGCCCCAGCTACAAGGGAGAGATGTGGGATCTGGGGGCCGACCCGCTGGAGCTCCTGGCCTGACCTCCGTCCCACTCCACTCACTGGGCTCTTCCTGGGCCTGCAGAAGGCTGGAGATGGGTGGCTGCTCTTCCTGGGCCCCCCACCTCACAGCAGAAACACCACACCCTGCCAAATGCCCATAGGGCCACCACCACATCATGGTGAAGAGCTGACAGGTACCAGCTCCCAACCCACTAGCTGGTGACCTTGGCAGATGACTTTGGAGACTCAGTTTCTCCATCTGTAAATTGGGTCTTATGGGAATTATTATTTTATCTTTTGAGACAGAGTCTTACTCTGTTGCTCAGGCTGGAGTACAGTGGCGTGATCTTGGCTCACTGCAACCTCTGTTCAAGCGATTCTCCTGCCTCAGCCTCCTAAGTAGCTGGGATTACAGGTGCGTGCCACCACATCCGGCTAATTTTTATATTTTTGGTAGAGATGGTGTTTCACCATGTTGGCCAGGCTGGTCTCAAACTCCTGACCTCAGGTGATCTGCCCACCTCAGCCTCCCAAACTGCTGGGATTACAGTCGTGTGCCTTTTATGGGCTCTTATGGGAATTAAATGACAATATGTATAGCAAGTGCTCAATAAGTGGGAATTTTTCTCAGCTGCCGTCACTCAGAAAAGTGGCAGAGATTTGGGGACTTGCAGCATCCAGAGTTGGAAGTCGCCTGCCTGAAAGCCATGTCCAACCCTTTGGCTTGATAGAGAAACTGAGGCCTAGAGGACAGAGGCAGCTGAGTTTGGGGTGGGATCCCAGGGGAAACTGCTATTTCCTGGCTGGGTGACCTTGGGCTGGTCAAAGAACCTCTCTGTGCCTGTGCATCCCCACTTGTAAAATGGAACTAATAATCCAAGTGCTCCCTGCACTGACCTCGCAGGGCTGCTCTGAAGGGTGAGCACAGGCCTGACTGTCGCCCGAACAGGGTCACAGCCGCCCTCAGCTCAGTGCCTGACACAGAGCTGCTGGGTAAATATCTGGTAAGTGAATGATTCCTGAGCATCCAGCAGGCAGCACCAGCCTCTGGGATGCTTGTTTCTAACAGATTCCCAGGGCCCTGGTCCACCCCTCTTGGGTGGGGGATAGGCACATGCATTCTTAGCAGCTCCCTAGAGCTCTCCTGCGTGTTTTGTTACATGTTATTTATGAACGGGCAGTACATGCTCCTGGTACAAAAGGGTAGTCAGGGCAAAGCTCCCACCCGTGCCTACATCCCCATCTCCTGGACCCCTCCCCAGGGGCAGGCCCTGCTACCAGGTGCTCATAGCTTCCTGGGGAAGCCAGAACCAGCCACCCCTGGCTAGATGACTCCTGAGAGTACCAAGGGGAGAAGTTCTATTCAATCCTCTCCCTCCATCTCAGACACTCTGTGACCCCGGGGTCTCCTAAGAAGAGCAGCAGCGTGCTTCCCACACGCTGGCCGGCCCTGGGCGCCATCGGAGAGCCACCCACCTTCTGAGCGCAGCATGGTCCCCATCTCTAGGGGAATGACGAGCAACGGGAAGACCCCACTGAGCCCCACCATGAGGGAACCCAGGAGGGAGCAGATCCAGGTGTCCAGCCGCTCTCCGCTCAGCAGAGCCCCCCAGGACTCGCTTTCCTTGTTGTCCAGGCGGCAGGCCGTCGCAGTCCCCCGGCTCCGGAGGGCCGGCTGGGAACCCCCAGCCCTTCCCAAGAGCTCCAGGGCAAGGGCGGTGAGGAAGAGGAGCCTTGGGCCCGCCATGCCACAGCCAGGGCAGGGACATCCAGGCATGCCACGTACTGAAAAACACAAAGGCCACCTACATGAGCTGCCAGCCTTGGCCGCACACCTGCTTAGGAAACGTGGCGCCTCCCTCCTCCCTCCAAGGGACCCTGGCATCCACCCTCCTGCTGTTCTTGCCAGAGCGTCTGAGCATCCAAATGCTCGGTGCACAGCAATGGGGCCCTGTGTCTCCACGCGCCACTCCCGATCACCGCGTATTTTTTCCTTCTGAGCAGCTCCAGACTGTGTCAGCACCTCCGCCTGAGGCTAAACTTTCCCTAATGACAGGGTGAGGCGCTGGCTGGCTCTCCTCAGCCACCGGCGGCCCGGCCCAGTCTGGTATCTCTGGCTGCCAGGGGAGGCTCTGCCGCCCGCGACACCCCAGAGACTGAGGCTCCCCTTCTAAGGGCATGGGGTGGATTCAGAGAGACACACGTGGAGAAACTGAGCAGCTGAGCCAGGGCAAGACCATCCACGCTTCTTCCTAGGACATGAGACCAATGTCCCCGGGGCACTGACAGCGACAGGAGGTGGGGCTGATGAAGAAGGAGCCTTTAGCCAGGGGATGCCTCTCCCATGCAGAGAGCAGACTGCAGAGCCCCCGCGGTGAACTCTACACTGCACTCTGAGCTGTCTGACTCTGGGCAAATCTCTGAAGCCCCCTCCCCGTCTGAACCTCAGTGCCCTCATCTGCAGGACAGGGATCAATATCACCTGCCTCAGCTGTGAGGGCGAGGTAAGCCTGAAAGTGCAGCTGGATGTGCATGAGAAGGCGCAGAAGCCTTGCCTGTGCCAGGGAAGGCCTGGAGCTCCCTGCAACAGGAATGTGCCCAGCCGGCCGATCACAGGATGTGGACGTGAGTCAACCAAGCGAGAAGTTCCATCTGGAAACTCAGGCATGAGGTTTAAATGTGGTCTGCCCTGCCTCAGGCTGGCTGTGACCTTGAGCTAGTGACGTCCCTGCCTCAGTTTCCTCACCTTCTGATGGAGATGGGAGGGGAAGAAAGCAGCTGCCTCTGGGTGGTGGCAGAGATGCCCATCTCTAGGACCTCCAGGCCTTAATTAATCAGGCATACTGATGAAGCCACCGGGGCTCCACTGGGGACCACAGGCAAGACTGGGCCAGGCCGAGGCGGTCACGCAGAGGTGAGGGGACCACCGATTAGCGGGAGAGAATACACTGAGAGTCCGAGGGGAGAGGAAAGGAGAGAGTGAGAGAGCCAGAGAGAGGCGGGTGGGACGCTGAGGGGACAGCGAGGGAGGGATGGGGCGCAGGGCGCGGAGCGATGAGGGAGAGGAGGCCGAGGTGGGCAAGCCTGACTCCTGGGTCCTGGGAGCCGGCCCAGGTCTGATGAGGACCAGTCAGACGGGGCGAGGGATCGGCCGGGTCCGTCACGCCCGGGACGCGGGCCCCGAGGGTCCGGCGGGCACTCACCGTGCGGCTGCGGCGGCGGCGCTCCGGGCGGCCCCGGCCATCCAGCTGCGGTGCCGCGCCCCGCCCAGGCTCTGCCCCGCCCGGCCGCCCGGCCGCCCGGCCCCCGGCCCGGGGCCGCCCCCGGCGCGCGGCCACGTCACAAGGGGCCTGTCCGGAACCCGAGGCGCAGCGTGCCGAGGGGCCGGGGGGAGTGGCGGCGGAAGGGCGCTTCCGTCTCGCGGCAGTGGGGGACCCGGACAGAGGGCGCACTTCCGTTTGGGCCGGGCTGCGGGTCGGAGGGGAGGGCCGGTCGGAAGTGGGAGCGCCACACGCACCGCGCTCAGCCAGGCTGGGCAGGGACGGAGGCGGCGGCTCTGCGGGGACCGCGATCGGCCGAGCTGCGGGGCTTGCGGATCTGGCCGCCGCTTCCCGTCCAGGGCCGCAGTCTGCCCACTGCCGCACGGGGGCGCACCCTGCTGCCAGACCACTCCGCCCAGGTCGGGCTGGGAGGACGGCTGTGCGCTCCTGCTCTGAGTCAGCCCGGCCTGGCTCCTCCATGAGCAAGGGAAAGGGGAAGTGCCTGCCGCAGGGAGGGGCCTGGCCCCGGGAACCTCAGAAGAGGGAATTTTATTCTTACTCATCGAATTATTTTTATGCTTTGGTTTTTCGCTGGGAACCTCAGGCCACTGTCTCCAGGGCTTGTAACCCTTTGGGGTCCAATGCATGGTGGCTGGACCCTGCTGATGGAACTCCAAACCTGGGAGGCGAGGACTCTGTGCTCCCCCCACCTGGAGGAAGCTAGACCTGACCTCTTTGGTTAGACTAGGGCAGCAAACACTGGATGGCAGTTCTTATAACCGCAATTTACTGAGCACCTACTATGTGCTATACACTCGCATTATCTCACTGAATCTTATCCCGTTGTGGTGGGTACTGTTAGCCCAGGGTCACACAGTGGCACAGATGGCAGAGTCAGGATTCAAGCCTGGGTGTCCTGAAGCCAGAGTATGTGATACCACTTCTCACTTCTAGGTCCTGAACAGCAGTGGGAGTCTGGCTTGGCGTTTCCACTTTGTATTCTCTGGAAATCAGCCACTGTAGGAGAAGATTCAGGAAGGGGCATGTGAGTACTCTCTTGGGCAGAGATAGCGACCGAGTACAGGTCTCTAAGTCTCTGACCCTCATCAGCCTCCCGTGGCAGCTCCAACCATTTGCTCTGTCACTTTCCCCTCTGCTGGGGCTCTGAGAGCACACTCAGCTCTCAGGGCTGCCTCTGGTGCCTGTCCCACCTCATGTTGCAGTGTTGACCTTCCTTAGACCTCCAACTTCTCCCTGGTGGCCCAGCTTGTCTTCTGAAGCTTTCCGTCCATCTCATCCCACCGGGCCCATACAACTGCCAGGATGTTCTGTTCCCTCCCTGAGTTCCAAAATGGAATCCCTGGGTTAGTTTCTTGGCAAAGAAAGCTACTCAGGGATCCTGCCCTAGGACTTCTAAAATGCTCCCCTCCCTGTATGCAAAGCACTCCCATCTTTTGCAAAGCACTTCACAATATGCAAATGATTTCACAATAACACAGTCAGCATTCCTGCCTCTGGTGGCTGAGGGCTCCTGGCCACCCAACAAGGGAATGGGCAAGACCCAGCCAGAAACGTTACTTGGTGCCAATGCACTAGCCTTTCCTCCCACCTGGCCTGGAATTCCCATCGGATTCCTAAGGCCCAGTGGCTCACATCTGTAATCCCAGCACTTTGCGAGGCCTAGGAAGGAGGATCTTTTGAGCCCAGGAGTTCCAGACCAGCCTGGGTAACAAACTGAGAACCCGTCTCTACAAAAAAATTTAAAATTAGCCAGGTGTGGTGGTACACACCTGCAGCCCCAGCTACTCAGAAGGCTGAGGTGGAAGGATTACTTGAACCCGGGAGGTCAAGGCTGCGGTGAGCCCTGATCTTGTCAATGCACTCCAGTGTGGGTAACAGAGTGAGACCCTGTCTCAAAAATAAAGAAATAAAAAAAATTTACAAATTAATAAAATGCTGAATTAGATCTGCAGCAGTTTCCAGGTGTATGAGAAAAGTGAGATGCAGAAATATTTAATATGATCCCCTATTTTTATTTTGTAAGAGACTATTTTAAAATAATGACAAAAAGAAACATTGTATATGTATATGTGATTAAAGGTATCAGTATATGTAAGTCTTTGTATAATGAATACATAAAAAACATAGATAACACATTAAAGTGATATTATGGATTCTATGGTGGGAAGAACTAATGTATAAAATGTTAACACTTTAACATAATGCAAACAACACATTGAAAGATGTATATGGCCATATGTGGCCAGGCATGGTGGCCCATGCCAGTAATCCCAGCACTTTGGGAGGCCAAGGCGGGCAGATCACCTGATGTCGGGAGTTCAAGACCAGCCTGGCCAACATGGAGAAACCCACTCTACTAAAAATACGAAATTAGCCAGGCGTGGTGGCGCATCCATGTAATCCCAGCTACTTGGGAGGCTGAGGCAGGAGAATCGCTTGAACCTGGGAGATAGAAGTTGCAGTGAGCCGAGATCACGCCATTACACTCTAGCCTGGGCAACAAGAACAAAACTCCGTCTCAAAAAATAAATAAAAGATGTGTATGATCACATGTATGCAATGTGTAAAATTGCATAGCTATATCAAATCTCATCTCAGATATATGAAAATCTCACCATATAAAATCTTTCCCTTTCTCTCTTTTTTTTTTTTTTTTTTTTTTTGAGAGAGGGTCTCACTCTGTCACCCAGACTGGAGTGCGGTGGCATGATCTCGGCTCACCGCAACCTCCGCCTCCCAGGCTCAAGTAATTCTCCGGTTTCAGCCTCCCAAGTAGCTGGAACTATAGGCACAGGACACTACTCCCTGGCTAATTTTTGTAGTAGAGATGGGATTTCACCATGTTGGCCAGGCTGGTCTTGAGCTCCTTACCTCAAATGATCCACCCACCTCAGCCTCCCAAAGTGCTGGGATTACAGGTGTGAGCCACCACATCCAGCCTCTCTGTCTTTCTCTCTCTCTCTGTCTCTCTCTGGCCTAGCTCTTGGTGTCTTGGTGATTAAGACAATAAGATTCTTTTGTTTTGTTTAGAAAGACGATAAAGGGAACAGAAGAGAAAATTCAAAAGTGAATATAACAATTTTTTTTTTTTTTTTTGAGACGGAGTCTCGCTCTGTCGCCCAGGCTGGAGTGCAGGGGCGCGATCTTGGCTCACTGCAAGCTCCGCCTCCCAGGTTCATGCCATTCTCCTGCCTCAGCCTCCCAAGTAGCTGGGACTACAGGCGCCCGCCACCACGCCTGGCTAATTTTTTGTATTTTTAGTAGAGACAGGGTTTCACCGTGTTAGCCAGGATGGTCTCGATCTCCTGACCTCATGATCCACCCGCCTTGGCCTCCCAAAGTGCTGGGATTACAGACGTGAGCCACCGCGCCCGGCCTGTTTTTTTGTTTTTGGGATGGAGTCTCGCTGTGTTGCGCCGGCTGGAGTGCAATGGTGCGATCTCGGCTCACTGCAACCTCCGCCTCCCAGGTTAACGTGATTCTCATGCCTCAGTCCCCCGATTACCGGCACCCACCAACCATGCCCGGCTAATTTTTGTATTTTTGGTAGAGACGGGGTTTCACCATGTTGGCCAGGCTGGTTTCGAATGACCTCAGGTGATCTGCCGCCTCGACTTCCCAAAGTGCTGGGATTACAGGCGTGAGCCACCATGCCCGCGTGGCCACAAATGAGTGTTTTCTGACACATTTATCAGTTGGTTTGGAGGCCATAGGATTTTCCTGGGTTGAAGTGCTGGACAGACAAACTTCAGCAGAGCTGGCTGGGCCTGGGTCCTGCGTGGCTGTAAGTGGCTGAGAGGTGTCTGGGATCGGGAAGCCACAGATCCATTTCTCTGACTTCACTTCAATGCCCAGAATCTGTCTCTGGCCCCTGCAAGACTGGCTGACCTGGCAATGGCCAATGCTTTGACATCCTTCCCTCCACTCTGGCAGTCGAGGGCTAGAGACGGGCTGGGGATGGATGCTTCCAAAGTGTGATCTCTAGTGAGAAATCCGGACTTCTCCTTGTCACAGGGCTTCCTCCCGTGGGGGTTAGCAGGCAGGTGGCAGTCTCTTATTGAAAGGCATCTGGGGCTCAGGATGGTGAGCACATTACCCAGGGTCACAGCTAGAAAGAGGCACAGCAGCTCCCCCAGGGCCACAGGCTCAGCTTCTCCAAAGGAGGCCTGCCCCTCTGAAACCCCTGACCCCAGTCCTTTCTCAAGTCGTTCTTTCCAGGCGGCCTTAGCTTCCTCATGAGTTCCTGGGGTATTTTCTCCACTGAATCCTAAGCCCTGGCTGGGCGATGCTCCAGTGACCTCACAGGGCCTCTCCCCTCTTCCTCCGCCACCAGCAGCTCCACCATGAACAGCTGAGTCCCACTACTGTCTGTCCAGCCTCTCCACTGTGGCAAGTTCTGTCACCCCCACCCCACCCTCGGCAGGCCTGGGATGTCCTTCGCCTTTTGCCATCTCAGTCGATTGAAACCTAGCCTGTTGATAAGGCCTTCTCCTCCCTGCAACCTTCCTGACCTGTCCATCCTGAAGGCCCTGGGTGTCGGTGTGTCTTTGGAGCCCTTAGCCTTGTCCCCTGGATACACAGGCCTCTTTCCCTGCCAGGTGTGGGCTGCTAGAAAAAACAAGCTTTTGCCTCTACTCTTAATAAAAGCCTGTCCAAATCAATTTCATGTCTCCCCTTCCCCTTCTCTTGTCTCAGGTGCACAAATTGGGGTAAAATCCTTGTGCGTTCTGCACTGTCCTTTTGGTCCCTGCAAGGCTGTTTAATTTTTGTGTTGATTTACATATTTCCTTACCTGTCCCCTATCCCATCTCCCTGTCTCCTTCTTCAGGGAAACCTGAATTTTGTGATGATCGCTCTTTTTCTTTCCTTTTCCTTCCTTCTTTTCTTTTCTTTTCTTTTTCTCTTTTTCTTTCCTTTCTCAGATTCTAGCTCTGTCACCCAGGCTGGAGAGCAGTGGCGCAATCTCGGCTCACTGCAACCTCCGCCTCCCAGGTTCAAGCGATTCTCCTGCCTCAGCCTCCTGAGTAGCTGGGACTACAGGCACCCGCCACCATGCCCGGCTAATTTTTGTATTTTTAGTAGAGACAGGGTTTCACCATGTTGGCAAGGCTGGTCTTGAACTCCTGACCTCAAGTGATCCGCCGGTCTCAGCCTCCGAAAGTGCTGGGATTACAGGTGTGAGCTACCAAGCCTGGCCTCTTTCTTTCTTTTTTTAAAATTAGAGATGGGGTCTCTCTGTGTTGCCCAGGCTGGTCTCAAGCTCCTGGGCTCACATGATCCTCTCGCCCCAGTCTCCCAAGAAGCTAGGACCACAGGCGCACACCATCACGCCTGACTCTTGCTTTTATTTTTTTGATAAAGCTTTTTCTGACATACATATGCATACCTAGACAATATTCCATTTGAGTTGGCTTAAAAAAAAAAAAAAAAGCTGGCCGGGCGCGGTGGCTCAAGCCTGTAATCCCAGCACTTTGGGAGGCCGAGACGGGCGGATCACAAGGTCAGGAGATCGAGACCATCCTGGTTAACACGGCGAAACCCCGTCTCTACTAAAAACACAAAAAATTAGCCGGGCGAGGTGGCGGCGCCTGTGGTCCCAGCTACTCGGGAGGCTGAGGCAGGAGAATGGCGGGAACCCGGGAGGCGGAGCTTGCAGTGAGCTGAGATCTGGCCACTGCACTCCAGCCTGGGCGACAGAGCGAGACTCCGTCTCAAAAAAACAAACAAACAAACAAACAAAAAAAAGCTGTTTTAAGGTTTTACATTATTTAGTGATTTTAACAATTGTTTTCCTGTAGGTTCTGCATAATTATTACCAAGTTTACTTCTAGATATTTTATATTTTTGTGGAGATATATATGTATATATATATTTTTTTCTTTTTCTTTTTTGTTTTTTGCGACAGAGTCTCGCTCCGTTGTCCATGCTGGAGTATAGCACAATCTCCGCTGACCACAACCTCGGCCTTCTGGGCTCAAGTGATCCCTCCACTTCAGCCTCCCAAGTAGCTGGGACCACAGGCACTTGCTTGGCTATTTTTTTTTTTTTTTTTTGGCATTTTTTGTAGAGATGGGGTTTTGCCATGTTGCCCAGGCTAGTCTTGAACTCCTGGCCTCCCAAAGTGCTAGGAATACAGGCTTGGGCTACCATGCCCAGCCTAGACTCTTTTATGTGGGTAATCATATCATCTCCTAATAACAAAAGTATTAGAAAGAGGGAAGGAACATTGTTATTTGTAAAGATGTGGCTTGGCTTGGTTTTGAACTTCATGAGAAGGGTAAGGACAGCTGTCCTTTGGCATCCTGGCGGGGATTGAGGGGAGTTGGTTCCAAGACCCCCTAAGAATCCAAAATCCACAGATGCTCAGTCCCTGATATAAAACGGTGTGGTATTAAATATCTGCATATTTAGCCTACCACATCCTCCCATATACTTTAAATCATCTCTAGATTGCTGAAAACAATGTAAATGCTATGTTAATCATTGTTACACGGTATTGTTTCGGGAATAATGACAAGAAAAAAGTCGTACATGTTTAGTACAGACTCAACCATCTATTTTTTCCCCAAAATATTTTCCATCTGAGGTTGGTTGAATCCATGGATGTGGAACCCAGGGATACAGAGGGCCGCCTGTATCCGTCTCCTGGGACTGACTTTTTCCACTCAATACCATGGTGCAAAGATTCCTTCATGATATTGGTGAACCCATGGGTCACCTACTTGCACTGCTGAATGATCTCTACCCTGCGAATGTGTCTACTGTAATTTATTTATCCATTCTCTTATCAATGGGCCCTGCGGTTATTTCAGGATTTTTTTGCTATTAGGGACAATGCAGCTGTGAATATTTTTGTCCCTGTCTCTTGGCGCACATGCCAGAGAACTTATCTTGATTTGTTGCCTGGGGGGATGTGTGGGTGACAGCCTCTGTACCTCCACTTCATGAGATAAGGCCAGATTGCTCTCCCTGGGGGGCTATTTGGAGCTGCACCCTGACTAGCCACATGCAGGAGGGTCTGCTGCTCCCCTCCTTGCCAGCTCTGGCTGAAGGACAGTTCCCTTCTGCCCTTCAGATGGTGTAAATAGCATCTCATTGTGGTCTCAATTTGCATCGCCCTCATCAGCAGTGAGGTTGAGCCTCCCTTAGATGGTATTTGAACAAATTTGTTTCCTCTGCCCTAACATGCCTGCGCTCCATGTGTGTTATCTATTTTTTATATTGGATTGCTTGATTTTCTTCTTCCTTGATTTGCAAGAGTTCCTGATGTATTTTTGAGGCTGTCCCCCGCTGCACTCCGCAGACATCTCCAGTTGTGGCTTGCTTTTCACTTTCTCTAAGGTGTCTCCGCTTCTCTCTTCCCCCCCACACCTGTGCCAGGGAGGCCACTTAGCATTCCTAGTGTGGGGGGAGGTCGTGTGCCTCTCAGAACCCTGTTTAAACTGACCCCACTGTTTCTCTTGTCCCTGGCGCCTTAAGGGACCCCTTTCCTCTTCCTTCTCAGACCCCCTCCCATTTTTGGCGAACACAACTTAGTTTGGGGAGCTCCTATTGGGTTGGGGGAGAGCATCCTGGGGCAACTCGGGCCTCACTGCAATGGTGCCCTCCCACCTCGGTTATTTATCACTTCCGGCTGCCCACCTGGGGGGCTGGGCCTCCAATCCGCTCCACTGGGCCGCAGCCGGGCAGCTCCGGGCGCTCCCATGGGTGCGGGCGGCGCGGGGGAGGGGCCCTCGGGGGGCGGGGCCGGGGGCCGGGCCTGCGGCGGGGGCTGGGGTGGGGGGGCGGAAGCTGCCGGAGCAGATAAGGGCCGAGGTCGGCCCTGCGGTGAGACAGTGCGGGACACCGCCTCCGCCCCTGGTGTCCCCAGAGCGCCCCCGCACCCTGGAGTTCCCCCTCCTGCTACCCGGGCTGGGCATCCCGGGAGGAGACCCCAGGGAGCAATGGGGGATGAGGCTCCAGCCTGCTCACTCCGCCTCAGTGACGAGAGGCAGCGGGGCTCCACGCCTCAGTTATCTCAGCTGGAAAATGGGGGTAGGAGCTCGGTTTTCCCCACAGGGCTGTTGGGGATGCACCAAGTGCAGGCTTGTGAAGGTCTCTGTGGGTTGGGCGAGTTTTGAACAGAGGGTCCCCTGAACGTCGCATCGCATCATTCATCCCTATTGTATAGATGGCAAAGTGGGGCGTTTCACCCAAAGCCCCAGAGCCAGCATGCAAAAAGCAAGTGGGAGGGGGCTGGAACGCTTTCCACCGCCCCACCCTGGGGACAGATCTAGGTTCCGTGGAGCCTGAAGCTTAAAACCATTTGGGAGGCACTCTTTAAGGAAAAGATTACAAAGTCACAAATACAGAATTGCTGAGGCTGGGCGCAGTGGCTCACGCCTGTAATCCCAGCACTTTGGGAAGCCAAGGCGGGCGGATCACTTGACATCAGGAGTTCGAGACCAGACTGGCCAATATGGTGAAACCCTGTCTCTACTAAAATACAAACATTAGCTGGGCGTGATGGCGGGTGCCTGTAATCCCAGCTACTCCGGAGACTGAGGCAGGAGAATCGCTTGAACCCGGGAGGCAGAGGTTGCTGTGAGCCGAGATGATTGCGCCACTGCACTCCAGGCTGAGTGACAGAGCGAAACTCTGGCTCAAAACAAGAAACAAAAAACAAAAACAAAACAAAACAAAACAGCCGTTCGCGGTGGCTCACACCTGTAATCCCAACACTTTGGGAGGCCAAAGTGGGTGGATCACCTGAGGTCAAGAGTTCGAGACCAGCCTGGCCAACGTGGTGAAACCCTGTCTGTACTAAAAATACAAAAAATACAATGAAATAAAAAAAAATTAGCTGGGCATGGTGGAGTCCTCCTGTAGTCCCAGCTACTCGGGAGGCTGAGGCAGCAAAATCACTTGAAATCGGGAGGCGGAGGTTGCAGTGAGCCAAGATGGCTTCACTGCATTCCAACCTGGGCAACAGAGTGAGACTTCATCTAAAAAAAAAAAAAAACCCACCAAAAAACAAAAATAAAATTGCCAAGGCCCCTTCCAGGGCCTCAGAAGGAGCTGAGCCAATGAGGAAGCTCAAGTGCAACTTTCTTAGCGTCCCAGCCCCACCGTGCAGGCCCCCTGGAAGGGGTTATACCCCTCTCCCAAGAAAGTAAGACACCAACAAGGTTAGAGGGCAGGGTGACCCAAGGCAACATGGCAGGGAGGTGCTGCTGCAGCTGGTCCCCAACTCTTTGAATGCCCAGGCAGCAGTCCCTCAGCCCAACCAAGAGCAAGGGCAGTTGGGTATTTGGGGACTGCAGCCTCAACCAGGCAAGGTCAAGCCCTCCAGTCCCATCCAGTCATGGTTCAACTTGCCACCCAGGGCCCAACCCTGTGGGATAGGAAGGTACAGAACTCCTAGGAGAAAAGGAAGGAGGAGATCTCGGGTATACGTAAGTGCATGGGACTTGGAGTTAGACAAGATTAGGGTTCAATCCCCTGCAAGGCTGTGTTGGGTTTCCTCGTCTGTGAAATGGGAGTAATAATCATACCTACCGGACCAAGCCGGTGCGTGAAGGTGGGCTGGGCTCATGGCTGTTAGAAACACATTTCCCCCGGGCACGGTGGCTCACGCCTGTAATCCCAGCTCTCAGGGAGGCAGAGGCGGGAGGATAGCTTGAGCCCAGGAGTTCGAGACCTGCCTGGGTAATATAGCGAGACCCCGTTCTCCACAAAAAGGAAAAAAAAAAAAAAAAGAAAGAAACACATTTCCCTCCTGTGAGATCTCCAGGCCAGGAGAGGCATTTTCTCCCATTTTCATGTTGTCACCCAGCGGGTGGTCTCTCCATTGCAGAGCTGAGATTTAAATGTGGGAATGTCTGGTGCAGATGCACTCAGTTCTCACTACCAGGAATGATGCCTCTTTGGGCCTGTCTCCCAGGGAGTTAAATCTCACTGTTACGTGTTCGTGCCCAGGACTGAGAGCCAAGGCGAGCCTGGCTCGTTCCCTTTCTGGATTTTACCATTTCTCTGCTCCTATGGGAACCAGAGGCTGGAATTTTTTCAACTCTTATATCCTCCAGCCTGGACCAGGAGAAGCAGGACAACTGAAAATAGGGACAGGGGTAGGAGAGCTGGGAAGAGGTGGTGGCGATGGGCCTGGAGGCAGCAGTGAGAATCTAAAAGGCTTGAAGTCTTTTTCCAAAGAGATGCTGCTTTGCCTCAGGGTTTGCATGGGCTTTCCACTGGATGGGCACACGGGAAAACTGAGTTCTCATCGCAGCGCTGCCCCTTTTTTTTTATACTTGTTTTTTTTTTTGAGATGGAGTCTTGCTCTGTCACCCTGTCACCCAGGCTGGAATGCAATAGCATGATATCGGCTAACTACAACCTCTGCCTCCTGGGTTCAAGCTATTCTTGTGCCTCAGCCTCCTGCCTCAACCTCTTGAGTAGCTGGGATTACAGGCACTTGCCACCATGCCTGGCTAATTTTTTTTTATTTTTAGTAGAGATGGGGTATCACCATGTTGGCCAGGGTGGTCTCGAACTCCTGACCTCAGGTGATCCACTTGCCTTGGCCTCCCAAAGTGCTGGGATTACAGGTGTGAGCCATTGCGCCCGGCCAGCCATGCCCCTTTCTAGCCAGCTGAGCTTGCACCTGTCAGTCCTCCCCGATCCTCCATTTCCTTATCTGTGAAATGGGGATGAGAACACCTGCAGCGTCAAGGATTACAAGATGCTGTGTATGTAGAGTGCCTGGTGAATACCTCTAGTTATTAAGGCAGTCTTGGGGCGGGGACGGGGATGTCATGTAAGGGGCATGAAGTGTGAGCAGAAGTGGGGAGTCCTCCCAGGGTAGGAGTGGAGGCCTCTAAGGTTTCTGTCCCAGAGAGGGAGCCCCTTGAGGGTGGGGCTGGGAGCCTCAGCTTCAGCACTTCCCCGGGTCAGGAAGGGCCAGAGGGAGGCCAGGGAGGGGCCCTGGGGGTTCTCAGAGAACAGTAGGGAGCTGGAGTGTTCACCCCAACTCAGGCAGGCGAGAGGGAGGCGACAAGAGGGTGGCCACAGTATGTTGCCGGCCAAACAATTACCCCAAGGCCCCACTCCACAGCCTCATTTGTTCCTCATTGCAAACTTCTGAGCTAGGCATTTCTCCATTTGTTTATTTACTTATTTTGGTTTTGTTTTTGTTTTTTTTGAGACGGAGTCTCACTCTGTCACCCAGGTTGGAGTGCAATGCCATGGACTTGGCTCACAGCAACCTCCGCCTCCCGGGTTCAAGCTATTCTCCTGCCTCAGCCTCTCAAGTAGCTGAGACTACAGGCGCATGCCACCACACCCTGGCTAATTTTTGTATTTTTAGTAGAGACGAGGTTTCACCATGTTGGCCAGGCTGGTCTCGAATTCCTGACCTCGTGATCCGCCTGCCTTGGCCTCCCAAAGTGCTGGGATTATAGGCGTGAGCCACCAAGCCCAGCCTTTTTTTTTTCTGAGAGGGAATCTCACTCTGACTCCCAGGCTGGGGTGCAGTGGCACAATCTCGGCTCACTGCAACGTCCGCCTCCCAGATTCAAACAATTCTCCTGCCTCACCCTCCCGAATAGCTGAGTAGCTGGGATTACAGGCATGCGGCACTGCACCTGGCTAATTTTTGTATTTTTAGCAGAGACAGGGGTTTCACCATGTTGAGCAGGCTGGTCTCGAACTCCTCGCCTCAGGGGATCCACCTGCCTCGGCCTCCCAAAGTGCTGGGATTACAGGTGTGAGCCACTGTGCCCAGCCTGAAATTCCTTATTTTATCTTTAAAAAATCATGTAAGTTTGCATCCTTCTCTTTAATGTGTGGGGATTTCCCTCCCCTTTCTTAAAAACATCTTCCCCTCTCAGTATTCTACCTGAGTGGATGTTCCAAGAAGATACACCCAGGTTATGTCCCAAGGCTGTGGACATCTCATGCCCCATGGTGACCTCTAGGCCCTTCAAGCCCCAGGCCCCGGGCCACCTGGTCTGGCTGGGGAGAAGTTCAGGGATGGTTGAGGTTGATGGTTGAGGGCCTGCCAGCTGTCACGGCCTGGGGCTGGCCCCATCTCTGCTCTGAACTCTGCTGCCTCTCCCTCTCGTCTCGGCTCCCAGACGTTTGTCCATGCAGCTCCAACTGTCCCACTAGGAGTTCTCA
Organism: Macaca mulatta; assembly: GCF_049350105.2. Taxonomy (NCBI): domain Eukaryota; kingdom Metazoa; phylum Chordata; class Mammalia; order Primates; family Cercopithecidae; genus Macaca; species Macaca mulatta. Next base: position 18,204,313 of record NC_133419.1, read on the forward strand.
GGACACCTCACCCCACCCTTTGTCCACTGAGGGTCCTTGTTTCAGAGGGGGCACTGCCTGTCTTCTGTCTTCATCCTTCTCTGCTGGGCAGCCTGACTACATGACCCAGGGCTTTCTGTGCCAATTAAGAGGAAACTGAGGCCAAGTGGAGAGGTGCCAGCCTGGGGAGTGCAGTGAGGAGGGCTGTTGGGTGTCCAGGGGCGGGTGTCTCTGGGTAGATGGGGGTACCTAGGCCTGAAGAGAGATCTGGGCACTGGCCAGGGAGGCAGGAGGAAGGAGGGAAGGCCGCGGGGCACCCGGGGGCTGCTGCCTGGCAGGTCCCCGTGCCCAGGCAAGGGAAGTTTCTTATTTCTCCTGCTCCGACTTCCCCCTTTGATTTATTATAGCCATGAAATGCTCTGCTCTCTTCTCTTTTCCTTGCTGTCCCCGGGGCTGGAGGAGCACGGGCCTCCCCGGGAGCGGGCCTCGGCCTCCCTGGACTCCCGTCTCCTTCCGAGGGCTGGGCCTGGGGAACCAGAAGCAAGAGGTGAGTGAGGGCCGGCAGGGTGGGAGGAGGAGGGCCCACGCCTCCCCAAGGCAAGGTGGGGCAGGACCCCCAGGGACCAGCACGGTCCTTGTTGAGAGGGGCTGGGGCCCGGCGGAGGGTGTGGCAGGTGTGGACCTGGCAGCAGGCGGCTCCCAGGGGTCTGGGGGGATGGTGGGCTCTGGGCCAACGGCCTCAGTGAGGACTGCCAGGGTGTGAAGGTTGGGCACAGAGTTTCTGGACACCAAACACTAGGTCAGAAAAACGGTTCTCTGTGACCCCTGACCCCACATTCTGATTTAAGGGTGGCCAAAGTAGGCCTGGCCCTGGCTGGCCTGGGGATTGGGCTGAGAGCCCAGAAGAAGGCTGAGGCCCGAGGCCCGGGGGACTCCGGGCTCCTCCAGGCCGCGGCTGGACATCCCCCTGAGGCCTGGCCCAGGCTGGTGAGGGCCGGAGGCTGTGTCCGGCTCCTCGGCAGGCCTGGTGGCCGGAGCGTTTCTCCTGGCCGCTGTGCGGTGCCTGTGGTAATGGGCTGTTGGCGTTTTGCAATGGGCCGGGGGTGGGGAGGCGGCGCACACATGCTTCCTGTGGTGACTGGGCGCTTCCTGTTTTCTCAGGCGCCGGCCTTGCTGCTGCCGATGTGGAAACAGGGGCAGCTGCAGCCCGGGCGGCTCCAGGCTGGGCGCCCCGACCCTGCCCAGAGGGGCCTACGTGGGCCCAGCACCCCTAGGCCCCAGACCCGGGCAGTGGTGGCCTGAGTTTCCCCCACAGCAGGCCACCATCCCTCCCTTCCCTAACAGCTTCCGCCAAGAGGAAGGGGCCAAGCAAGTGGTCCCGGAGGTCAGAAGTCCAGGGGTGAGAGCGCTAGGTAGGGAGTCAGGGCACGTGGCTCTGCTCTGAGCTCTGCACTTGCCAGGTGCCACCGCCATCTCTCCCTCTCTAGGCCCACCTTCCTCTTTCCTGCAGTACCTCAGCATCCATGGTCTAAAACCCCTCGCCCATTCCCACCCCGGTTCTGACATTCGTTGGGCTTTGCATCCCAAGAGCCAAAGCTTTGGGGACAGCACGAGGCTGGGGCCTTGGAGGTAGAACTTGGTGTAGATCTTGGCAGAGAGGGGAACAGGCGAGGCCAGTGGGGGTTCCACACTGGAGCAAGGCTTGGAGTTGGGGGGAGCAGGCTCACGTTTGGCAGACAGGGTGCTGATGGAATCAGGGGCGGCAGAGGCCACACTGATCTGGGAGGAATAGGCTTTTAGGAGGCTTTATTCCTGCAAACCTTGGGAAAGGGCCTGACACCGCCTAGCACGCTTCCTCACAAAGACGACGCGGTGATTTGCAGGGTGGGGCAGGGCCAGCCCTTCCCAGCTGCCGAGGAGGTGGGTGCTGGTGTGGGGTGACGTGGGCGCCTCAGCAAAGACCCATGCTTCTCCCACCTGCCAGCCCGCCTGGGGTCGGGCCTTCGGTGCCCGAACTGCCCTTTCTCCGAATCTGTCGTGTTTTGTTTTTAAGCTGATATTGCAAGAAGGGGAGGGGAGATGACTTTGCTTCTGGTCGAGTTTGCTGACAGCATCTGACCTCGGGAGGAAGAGGCTCTTTTCGAGAAGGCCGAGCCCTGTGCCCCCTGGGAGTGGCCAATTCACTGGCTGGGCTCAACCATCCCTTTGGTCCAGGAGGTTCAAGACGCCGGCTCCACAAGAAGCTCCCCTAAAACCCAAGTCCCACCCATCACATCACAGTCCCAGCCAAAGAGGCCTTGGAGAACTCAAGACCCCTTGGTTCAGCCTGCGGGGCCGTCAGGGCAGCCTGGCCCTCACTGTCCTGTTGCCTGCCTTGGTGTTTTGGGCCAGCCTGAGTGCTGAGTTGGCGGCTCAGCAGCTGCTCTGGCCACGGAGGCCCAGTTATAAATAAGCCAGGGTGGCCGAGTCATCATGTTCCGAAGCTCCCCCAGCCCAGCTGCATTACCTCAGTGACCACAGGTTGGGACTGCCCAGAACTGGGCCCCCAGAACCCACCCACCCAGGCAAAGGCTGACCGGGCTGTGGGCCTCCTGGGGTCCCCAAATCCAGGGCTTGAGCATCTGTAGCTCCTGAGACCTGGGCTTCCCTGGACACAGGCCGCAGAAGGGACAGGCCCATCCCGCCCCACGGAGCCGGCAGCTATTTACAAACCGAAACCGGGAGAAGCGAAGTGGCTGCGGCCAAAGTGGCTCCAGGTCCCCAGCCCCCACCCCCACTCCATCCCCAGCAGCCCATCCCCCTCTCCCCTTGGCTTCCTCTTTCCTTCCCCGCACAGCTCCCCCACCTCCCACTGCCTGGCCAGCCCACTCTGGATGACCTGCAAGCACCCTATGGTGTCCCCAACCCCACCTCTGCCGAGCCCCTCTCCTCTCCACCCCAGGACCCCATCAGTCTGAGCTCTTGGGAGCAAGCCCCCTCCCACGAGGCCCAGCCCACCCTGCACTACACAAAGCCCATTCCCACAGTTCTCAGTTCCCCTTCATGCTTGGAAACACTCCAACCCTGATGGTCGCCTCCATGCCGCCGGTCCCTGCCTGAGGGCAGCTTCTCAGGATGCCCTTGACCTTCAAGCAGACACGAGAGGGCCCAGAAATCTGGGGTGCTGTGGTGGAGCTGCAGCAGCTGAGGCCTTCAGGGGGCACGTTTCTGGACAGGAAACCCTGGCCATCATTCTCAGTCATCCAAGTTGGGTTTTGGCCCCCTTGTCAGGCTGGCGCAGGTCATAGGCCTTCACCAGGCACAGAGGAGCTGGGACAGATGGGCGCTGGGCCTGAGCCTAACACTGCTTAGGAGCTGGCTGGTGGGATGGTACTGCCACAGCCCCCAGGGAGGGACCAGACTACACAATAGCCACTGCAGCTAACGGGCAGTCTCCCTCACATCGGTACAGAGGTTTACAGTTATACCCGTTAGTTTATTCTGCCCTCAGAACAAGCCTATTCCATTTTCTCCATCATGAAGTGGAAATTAAGGGCAAGACACAGTAGCTCATTCTTGTATTCCCAGCATTTTGAGAGGTCAAGGCAGGAGGATCACTTGAGCCCAGGAGTTGGAGGTCAGCCTGGGCCACAGAGTGAGACCCCGACTCTACAGAAAAAAAAAAAATTAGTCCGGCATGGTGATGCATGCCTATAGTCCCGGCTACTGGGGAGACTGAGGTGGGAGGATTGCTTGAGCCTGGGAGTTCGAGGCTGCGGTGAACTATGATCACACCACTGCATTCCAGCCTGGGCAACACAGGGAGACCCTGTCCAAGTTCAGGCAGCTACAAAGTGTCTGGAGATTCTAGATTTCACTGGGAAAATCTAGAACCCAGTGTCCTTCTCTATTCCTCTGACTGCCCCTTGCTTCATCTTGTACCTTCATCTCCCTCCTGGGAGGGCGGACGTTTTCTAGCGCTGTGACCAGGGCAGTAGCAGGGCTGGCCTGAAGCTCAAGGGGGAAGCAGGGCATGGACCATAGCACCACCTGTTACCTTCCCTGCCTGGCCATCAGCGCCCGGTGGCCCCTGCCATCTCCCCCTGCCCTGCCCCAGGGGAGGGATCTTCCTGCCATGTTCCTTCCCTCCTGACCAGTCCCAGCTGAGGAGGCGCCCAGCCTGAGCCCCACTCTGCCTCACCAGCTGGCTGACTGAGTGCCACCTCTCTGGGCCCCACATTCCTCTTCTGCGAAACTGTCATTCCACAAATACAGAGCGCCTACTTGGTGCTGGCCCTGTGCTGGGCACAACCTGTTTCTACAGCTGGGACACAGCCCCTGCCCTTGTGGAACCATAGTCCTATAGGGAAGGCAGATAACATAAAATCCTGTGAGCTCCAAGCGGGAAACCGAGGCAGTGGGACTCAGAGGAGCTATGAGTGTTGCCTGCGGTGGGAGAGGTGTTACTTGGGATGAGCCTTGAAGGACAGGAATGAGTTTGCCAGCAAAAGCAGGGTGGATGGGCTCCATGCTGAGTCACAGCCCTGTGCCTTGGCTCTAGCAGTTCCTCTGGCCTGGTGAACTCCTACTCATCCATCAGGGCCCATGGACACACCATAGCACAATCAGGCCTGGCCTGGCCTGGCGGCTCCTCATCATCTCCTTCCCGCCCAAGGCCTGAGCAGACCTTGACGCCAGGCCTCCTTTGTCACAATAGCCTCACCAGCCCCACCCAGGCTGGTGTCTGCTCCCTAGCTCCAGCCCCCGCCGTCCCCTGCTCCGAAAAGCACCGTTTCCCTTTTCTGGGTGACCACATGCCATGCACAGGGAATTTCCATCATAGCCTGCGGAGCCTCTGATTCACTCGGGCCCCTCACGCAGTTAACTCCTTCCAGGCCCAGGCCTCCTGCTCCTTCACCCTGCGCTGCCCCCGACCCCTAGCCCGGGACCCCTGGGCAGCCCTGCACTGGCCTGGGGCCCCAGAGCCTCAAAGCTGAATTCAGCTCCTCACTTACTGGCCCCTCCGGGCCCACTCTCCCTTGTTTGTTCCAAGGGCTCAAGGCACACACTCAGGCAGCCTTGGGCTGAGAGCACAGGCTTGGGAGGAATTCGAGCCTGGGTGGAAATCCTGATTCTGGCCCTTCTTCCTGGAGGAGGTGTAAGCGTCCACTCTGAGCCCCATTTCTCATCTGTAAAATGGATCACCCGATTGTAAAGATCTTGTGTGCTGGGCCCATGGTGGGAACTGTCATGATTAGTTTGTCTTTTCAGAGGGCCCCGCTCATCCTATCACAGGGTCCCTACTCCAGAGCTAGGCCCTTTCTCCCAGGCTGGCTTTTTTGCCCAAGAGCTGGTTTCTCAGACAGGGAGGGTGAGAGCAAAGTGCAGCCCGGGGGCCCCAGGCAGGTGGGGAATCGTCCAGGGGCAGAGGCTAAGATGCCACTGCCTCAGGGCCTCCTCTGCCAGCTTCCAGAGCTTCTCCCTACATTTCTGTTTCTCCGAGGCGGCGGTGGAGAGGCCCACGGTGGGAGCTTGGAGGGCTGAGGACAGGGCTGAACTTGCTCCCCGTGGTGGGATGCAGGGCCTGTCACACACGGATAGCCACGTGCTACCTCATCTAGTTCATGCAACTCCGTGAGGTATGTTCTATTAATGTTCCCATTTTGCAGATGAGGACACTGAGGCTCTGAGAAATCAGTGACTTGCCGTCAGCCACACAGTGAATGAGGAGCAGGAATAGGATTCTAATCAGGGTCTCCGAAGCCACACTCCTAACCTCTGCATCTGTGGAGGTCAATGGAGGAAATGTGCACTTATTGAACCCCTACTGTATACCAAGCAAAGGCTTTCACAGACCATCTCTTTCAGTCCTCAGGACAATGCTGGGAAGTGGGTACTGTTGACTGCGCTGTAAAATTGGAGCATCTGAGCTCTGCAGAGGGGAAGGAACTAACCCAAAGGCCACACAGCCAATCCTTAGGGAAAGACTCAGGGGAACCTAGAGCCAGGGCATGGTGGAGGGGGCTCCACAGGGGAAGGGTCTGGGCTGGGGAGGCAGCTCCTGTCCTCAGTGAGCGCGCAGGGGGGTGTGGTGCTGCCCGTGGTGAGCAGAAGGAAGTCGCTGTGGGTGGCGGTGGGTTTGAGGTGCCGAAGCCTGAGTGATGTGGCTGGGAGGTGAGCGCCCCATCTGTAGAACTGGTCAGCAGGGACAAGGGTGTGGGGGGCTGGCCAGGATTTGGGGTTCAGAGGAGGTCTAGCTGCCCCTGGCCACTGGGGCTGGGGCAGAGTGGGATGAGAGACTGAGGCAGAGCTGGGGAGCGGTGGGGGGAATCTAGGGGAAAGGTGGTCTTGGGTGGCAGCCTGGAGGAGGCAAGCTCTTAAAAGACAGAGGTCTGAGGGTGTGGAAGTGGGTGGGCTTGCGCGCAAAGGCTGGGGAGACTGAGAAAGGTTCTGGGAATGCTGAGCGCTGTCCTCTGGCTGGAGGCGGAGGTGGGGCTGTCCACTTGGGCTGGGGACGGCAGAACGGCTGGCCGGACTCCGGGCGTTGGAGGTTCCCGCACAGGCCTTGGAGGTTTGGGCTTCAGCTTGAGGACAGGCGAGAGCTCAGGAAGACTTTTAGGTGGGGCAATATCCATCAGAGAACCTCGAGATAGGGACAGCCATGGAGGCACAGGCCCGAGGGGCCCTGAGAACCACGATGGCCTCCTGCCCTGCCTCCCGGCTCTGTGCCCTTGGCCGTGCCCCTCACCTCCGGGAACTGCACTTGTCATCTGCAAAATGGCACTGACAAGGCCTGCCTCATAGGCTTACGTGAGGGTGGGATGAGTGAGTGCCCAGCACGGGCACCCTCCAGTGCTTGCCTGTCACCACCCACAGGCACTGGAGCACTGCCATGGGGTACGGCTGGGGTCTAGGTCTCAGGCAGACCTGGGCGAGAGCCTCATCACCTACACCCTGGATTGGCCAAGCCATGCTGTGCCAAGTCATGGCCACTTCTGAGCCTCAGTCTCTTCATCCGTACCACGGCACCAGCTTCAGATTCGAATAAGAGGCCACACCCTGCGACACACTCCACGTTTCCTAGAGTCAAAGCCAAATTCCATACCATGACCTGACCTGACTGGCCCTGTCTGAGCTTCTGCCACTGACTGGGCCCCCATAGGCCTCCTTAGCGTCCCTGGCTCACGCTCCTGCCTGGGGCATTGGCACTGACTAGTCCCTCTGCCCGGAATTCTTCTCCCTGGCTCGCTCCCTCACTTGCTTCCGGGGTTTGCTGGATGCACCTCTCTTGGTGAAGCCTGCCCTGCCCGCTCTCATGAATGCTGCAAACTGTCCCCACCCACTCTGTCCCCTACCACAAGCCCCTTACCCAGCTGCGTGCCCTTGTTCCTATGGCGAGTGTCACCTTCCAACATGCAATGGGACACTCACTGTCATGAGTTCATCATGGTCTTCCCCTGCTGAAGAGCAGGCCCATGAGGGCGGGAATAAAGGGCCCTGCCTGTTTGGGCTGCCTGTCATGCAGAGGCCCCAAGTCAATCATTGTTGAAGGCCTTAATACACCGAAGAGCCAGCCCAGTGCTGTCAGCAAAACTTGGGGAGCTCGGAGGGGCCCAGGTGACCCTGGCTGGGGCCCAAGGAGCCTCTCCCAGTGTCTCAACCATGAGAGGAAGTTGCAAGACTGCCATTTCTGTCCACAGGCTCAGCTCTTTTTGGTCAACTTTCCCAGTTCTTGGTCTGAGGCCTGTGTGTTCTCACATGCCCTGTCACACCCTGTGGGGACAGGTTGCTAGGAAAGTGGGTGGGGGGACATTTCCTCATTTTCTAGCTCGTTTGGGCCAAGGCTGAGGGATCTATGAGGTCAGGGGTCGTGCTCCCCTCTGTGGACTCAGCTTTGAGGACACCTGCTCAAGTTTCCTGTTGCCCGCCTGCCTTGCGATTGCATTAGCACCCGGCCTGCCCCTATCAGCAACCCAGCCAGCAGGGGCAAAGGGTCACACTACCCTAGACCTGCCCAGCCTCCCTGTCACTCTGCAGGGCCCAGCCCCTACAGGGTCTCCCACTTGTCTAGTAGGTTGGGAAGCTGCACTGTCTAGCAGGGCTGGTAGGACAGTGAATAGGTATAACTTTTATTCTTACTATTATTTATTTATTTTTGAGACGGAGTTTCACTCTTGTCACCCAGGTTGGAGTGCAGTGGCCCCATCTTGGCTCACTGCAACCTCTCACTCCCAGGTTCAAGCTATTCTTCTGCCTCAGCCTCCTGAGTAGCTGGGACTACAGGTGTGCACCACCACACCCAGCTAATTTTTGTATTTTTAGTAAGAGACAGGGTTTCACCATGTTGGCCAGGCTGGTCTCAAACTCCTGACCTCAGGAGATCCACTCGCCTTGGGGAGTGCTGGGATTACAGGCCTGAGCCATCATGCCCGGCTGATACAACTTTTATTAATGGCAATGTGACATATCTGTTTCCAGTCTTATTATTTTTTTAAGAGAGGGTCTTGTACTGTCACCCAGGCTGCAGTGCAGTGGCATGATCATGGTTCACTGCACCCTCATCCTCCAGGGCTCAACCAATCCTCCCATTTCAGCCTCCTGAGTAGCTGGCACCACAGGCACACACCACCACCACCACACCAAGCTAATTTTGAAATTTTCTTTAGAGGTAGGGTCTCCCTGTGTTGCCCAGGCTGGTCTCGAGCTCCTGGGTTCAAGTGATTCTCCCACCTTGGCCTCTCAAAGTGTTGGAATTACAGGCATGAGCCACTGCACCCGCCTTGTCTGTCTATCCATCATCTGTCTCAAAATTAACAATGCACAGAGGGCATAGTGGCTCACAAATGTAATCTCAGCACTTTGGGAGGCCAAGGCAGGAGGACGGCTGGAGGACAGAAGTTTGAGACCACCTGGGCAGCAAAGGGAGACTCCATCTCTAAAAAATAAATACAGGCCGGGCGTGGTTGCTCATGCCTGTAATCCCAGTACTTTGGGAGGCCAAGGTGGGTGGATCACTTGAGCCCAGGAGTTCGAGACCAGCCTGGGCAACATGGCAAAACCCCGTCTCTACTAAAAACACAAAAAACATTAGCCGGGCATAGTGGTGTGCACCCGTAATGCCAGCTACTACAGGAGGCTGAGGCAGGAGAATCGCTTGAACCCTGAAGGTGGAGGCTGCAGTGAGCCAAGATTGCTTCACTGCACTCCAGCCTGGGTGACAGGGCAAGACTCCATCTCAATAAAATAAAATAAAATACATACATACATACATATATACATAAAATTAAAAAATGAAAAATGCACTGCCCTTTGACCTGGTAATTCAACTTTCGGGAATCTCTCCTAGACATCCTCCTGCATATATGTAAATTAGCATATATTATTGATTACTGCATTTATTTGTAATAGCAAAAGACTCAAAACAACTCAAATGTCCATCAATAAGTAGTTAAAGCTACTTGGCGGGGCTGAGGTGGGAGGATCGCTTGAGCCCAGGGGGTCCAGGCTGCAATGAGCCATGATAGAACCACTGCACTCCAGTTGTGTGTGCAGAACGAGACCCTGTCTCAAAAATATATATATACTGATAAGAGACTGGTTAAATAACAATGGAACGCTGGGTGTGGTGGCTCATGCCTGTATTCTCAGCACTTTGGGAGGCTGAGGCAGGTGGATCACTGGAGGTCAGGAGTTTGAGACCAGCCTGGCCAACATGGTGAAACCCTGTCTCTACCAAAAATACAAAAATTAGCTGGGAGTGGTTGCGCATGCCTGTAATCCCAGCTACTGGAGAGGCTGAGGCTGGAGAATTGCTTGAACCCAGGAGGCGGAGGCTGCAGTGAGCCGAGATCATGCCAGTGCACTCCAGCCTGGGTGATAAAGTGAGACTCCATCTCAAAAAAAATAAGTAAGTAAATAACACTGGAATACTATCCAGCAATGAAAATGGACCATAGCGACATGTAATAACATGGTGGGGAAAAGAAGAAAGACCCAAAAGGATATTTACATTGTGATTCTTTTAATATAAAGATTAAAACCCATTAAAATAAATACTGAACTATAAGGGATAGTTATAAAGGAAAGCAAGAGGCTCACGCCTGTAATCCCAGCACTTTGGAAGGCTGAGGTGGACAGATCATGAGGTCAGGAGTTTGAGACCTGACCAACATGGTGAAACTCTGTCTCTACTAAAGATACAAACAATTAGCTGGGTGTGGTGGCACACAGCTGTAATTCCAGCTACATGGGAGGGTGAGGCAGGAGAATCACTTGAACTTGGGAGGCAGAGGTTGCAGTGAGTCAAGATCATGCCATTGCACTCCAACCTGGGCGACAGGGTGAGACTCTGTCTGAAGAAAAAAAAGAAGGAAAGAAAACAAAAGAAAAAAAAGAAAAAGAAAGAAAGGAAAAGAAAAGAAAAGAAGTAGAAAATTACCGAGAAAGTTAGGACAGTGTTACTTCTAGAGGGAAGTAAGGGACATTTGGGGATTCTTCTGGGGTTCCGGCAACGTTTTTTTGTTTTTGTTTTTGTTTTGAGGCGGAGCGTCGCTCTGTCGCCCAGGCTGGAGTGCAGTGGCGTGATCTCGGCTCCGCCTCCCGGGTTCACGCCATTCTCCTGCCTCAGCCTCCCGAGTAGCTGGGACTACAGGCGCCACCACCATGCCCAGCTAATTTATTTTTGTATTTTTAGTAGAGACGAGGTTTCACCGTGTTAGCCAGGATGGTCTTAATATCTTGACTTTGTGATCTGCCCGCCTCGGCCTGCCAAAGTGCTGGGATTACAGGCGTGAGCCACCGCGCCAGGCTGCTTTATAATTATTCTTTAAACTGCACATAAATGTTATTTACTCTTCTAAATGAACGATGTCTCTCATGACTTAAAAATACCCTAGTACATCCAAATAGTGGAATACTATACGGCCATTCAGTCGACGATAATTTATAGCGTATTTAAAAATAACTAAAAGAGTATAATTGGAATGTTGGTAACACAAGGAAATGAAAAATGCTTGAGGTGGTGGATACTCCATTTACTGATGTGATTATTACATAATTTATGCCTGTACCAAAATATCTCATGTACCCCATAAATAAACACACCGACTATGTACCCACAAAAACTGAAAATGCAAAAATCTCAAAAGGACAAGACAGTTCTGCATGGGTGTGACATGGACATTGGGGAAAAAAACAAGGGAGCTACAATATGTTTAGTGTGCCCCCCTCCGTGTAAAAATTTTAAAAATATATCTGCTACATGCTGTGTAGACGATTTCTAGACCAAAACACAAGATCAGGTAACAGGTGGGCTAGTCTGTGGAAGGGGAGCTGGGCAGTGGTTTACCTTTTTTTTACCTTTTGTATTTTGTACCATGTGCACATGTTATCTGTTCAAAAAATAAAATAATTAAAAATGATTTTTGTTTTTGTTTTTGTTTTTCAGTCCCTAGAGCTTCCAAGATTTTTGGTTTCAAACCAGTTTCCTGGTGACCAGAATGAAAGGGAGCCACATTCCAGCACAATGCACCTGGTGACCTCCTGCAAATCCAGGACCTTCTCCGCCCCTCTTTTGCTCCGCTGCAGAAGGGGGAAGCTGGGAATGTGCTGCTCTGGGGTCCCGCCACCTCCAGCCAGCCACTGTCCCTGTCTTCCCAAAACCTCCTCGTTGTCCCTCCTCTGTCCTCCTCCTCCATCCTCCCTCGCCCTGCTCTCCTCTTTTTTGCCTGAGGTTCACGCTGCCTCCTCACCTCTTGTCCAGTTTCTCCCTTCTCTCTGCTCCCTCCTTTTATCTTGTTATTTTGCTTCTCTTTCCTTTCCTCTTTTCCCCCTCCCCTTCCTCCCTGCTCCCTGCCTCAGCTTCTCCGTCTCTCCGTTCTTCCTCTAGCTTCCTTCCCTCTCCAGAAGACCCAGCCCTTCCTAGAGCCCCAGCAGCCAGGGTTCATGCCCCAGCTCTCTACCGCACATGCTGTGCAACCCTGGGCCAGTCACTCATCTCTTGGGCCTCAGTTGAATGGATGGCTCTCTTGGTGATGTGAGATCATAGGGTGGAAGCACCCAGCATGGTGCCAAGCACTCAAAACTTTTTTTCTTTTCCTTTTTAAGGAACTACTAACTGTGAGGTTGTGGATTACCAAACCCTTCCTGTTCTTGGAATCTGGGTCCTCCTATTCCCAAGAATTTGAATTACCACGGGTCCCTGGGGATGTAAGGGGATGAGGCTTCTGGTGTCCTTGGGGAGGGGGAGGAGCGGGAAGAGGAGCTGGGAGGACACTCTAGCATTGCCCAGAGGGCAGAGGACATTCTGCCTATTTCCAGAGGTTATTGACTCTGGATCTCTTTTATGGACTTCCTCACCCAGGCCCCTTGAGCTTGGCCATACTTGATGCAATGGGATATCTTCCTTCTTCTGGAGCCCCTTGAATCTTAGGCCTTGGGAACATGTAGCCTACCTGGTTTCTTGGCTGTACCCACGGAGGAGAGCCCCATACTCCCTACTTAAAACCAGCAAAGGCTCCACAGCCATCCCTGTACATGACTCAGGCTCCTTGGCTTGGCACTCAAGGCTCTTTGCCTTCCTGTCCTGCTTTGCTTCCAGCTGCAAGGACGGTGGCTCCCTGTTTTCCTGTTCTTTTCCTTTGCTTAAGTTGATTCTCGGCCAGACATGCCTTCCCCTCACACGCTTCCCTAAGCCATCCTATCTGGGACGCTGACCCCATCAATCATTCCCAAATGCACCTTTGAGACCGAGTGTACCTGGCACCTCCCCTCTTGCCCCACTATCTGCTCACATGACCCTCTGCAGGCCTGTAAGCAGCTGGAGGCTCCGAGGATGCCTCATTCATGTCTGTCCTCCTTACTAGGCCCAGACCTATAATCCCAACATTTGGGAAGGCTGAGGCAGGCGGATTGCTTGAGCCCAGGAGTTCAAGATCAGTCTGGGCAACATGGTGAAACCCTATCTCTACAAAAAATACAGAAAATTAGACGAGACTACAGGTGGCACACACCCGTAGTCCCAGCCACTCTGGAGGCTGGGGCGGGAGGATCGCTTGAGCCCGGGAGGTCCAGGCTGCAGTGGGCCGAGAGCACGCCATTGCACTCCAGCCTCAGTGATAAAGCAACATTCTGTTTCAAAAGAAAAAGAATTGACTGGGCATGGTGGCTCATGTCTGTCACCCCAGCACTTTGGGAGGCCAAGGCAGGTGGATCACCTGAGATCAGGAGTTCGAGACTAGCCTGGCCAACGTGACGAAACTCTGCCTCTACTAAAAATACAATAATTAGCTGGGCATGGTGGCGGGCACCTGTAATCCCACATACTCGGGAGGCTGAGCCAGGAGAATCACTTGAATCCAGGAGGCGAAGTGAGCCGAGATTGTGCCACTGCACTCCAGCCTGGGTGACAAGAGCGAAACTCAGTCTCAAAAGAACAAGAAAAAGAGAAAAGAAGAAAGAAAAAGAATTATCATCTGATCCAGCCATCTCACTAAGTATCTAACCAAAGGAAAATAAATCACTATATCAAAAAGATACTGCATTTGTATGTTTATCATAGCACTATTCATAATAGCAAAGATACAGAATCAACCTAAGTGTCCATCAATGGATGATTGAAAAAATAAATTGTGTGTATATATATATATATATATACACACACACACAATGAAATACTATTCAGCCATAAAAAAGAACGAAATTATGTCTTTGCAGCAACATGGATGGACTTGGAGGCCATTATCATAAGTGAAACAACTCAGAAACAGAAAGTCAAATACTGCCTGTTCTCATGTATAAGGAGGAGCTAAATAATGTGTACACATGGACATAGACTGTGGAATGACAGACACTGGAGGTCTGCAAGGGTGGGAGAGTGGGGAGGCATGGTGAGGGATGAGAAATTACTTAAAGGGCACAATGTACATTATTCCGGTGATGGATAAACTGAAAGCCGAGACTTCTCCATTATGCAATCTATCCATGGAACAAAATTGCACTTGTACCCCTTATATTTATACAAAAAAGTGATTGAATGAATGAATGAATAAATAAGCATATAAACAAACCAAAGCAAGATGATAACACACACATGAATGAATGAATGAATGAACACATTAAGCAGGGCCTAGATCTTGTGGAGTGGATAACCTTACACACCCCACTGCACCCAGTCAGCTGGGGGTTGGCCTTCTTGATGGGGAAGTGGGAACGAGGATGGAACTGATGCCAAGCCAGTCTGTCCTTCCCCTCATTTTGGGGAAAGGCCTTGGTCAGGTTCCTAGGGAGCCCTGAGGACCTGTGGCCTGGAGCCTTTGGAGAGTCCCAAGTGCAGATACAAAAAGTCAGTGAAGGTGGAAGTCAAGTAGATCTAATGGTGAGCCCAAAGCTGTGGAATTCTGGTGTTTGCTGCTAACGAAAAAACACTTGAGGCCTGGGAATCCACTGGCAAGAAGGCAGGCCTGTCTTAGTGGAGTGGAAATTTAAAGCAAGGGGCTAGATTATACAGGGGAGGACACTGAATGCTCAAAAGTTCCTTCCCAGCAGAGAGGACTCACCAGAGATCACTGGGACACACACACAAAACACCTCTACTCATCCCTCAACTCTCCAGAAATGATCAGGAGCGCTCTGAAGGCAGGGGTCTTGTATAATACTTTTTTGTTTTCCTAGAGCTCAGCTTAGAGCCTGGAACTCAACACTGAGAAGATGCATGGATGGATGGATAAGTGGATAGACAGATAGATGAATGAGTAGATGGATGGATAGGTGGATGAATTAATAGATGAATGGGTAGATGGGTGGATTGGTGGATGGGTGGATTAGTGAACTGGTAGATGTGTGGATGAGTGGATGGATAGATGGATGGATGGATGGATGGATGGATGGCTGGATGGATGGATGGCTGGATGGATGGATAGATAAGTGGATGGGTGTATTGGTGGATGGCTGGATGGATGACTGGAAGGATGGATGGGTGGATGAGTGGATGGGTGAATGGGTAGATGGCTGCATTGGTGGATGGGCAGATAAGTAAATGGGTAGATGGGTAGATGGGTGGATGGGTGGATGAATGGATGGATGGATGAATGGAGGGATGGATGGATGCGTGATGGGTGATAGGTGAATGGATGGATAGGTGAATGAATAGATGGGTGGAATGGTAGGTGGGTGGACTGGTAGATGGGTGGATGAGTGGACTGGTAGATGGATGGATGGATGAATGAAGGGATAGGTGGATGATGGATGGGTTGATGGACAGATGAGTGGATGGGTAGATGGGTGGATGAGTGGATGGGTGGACGGATGCATAGGTGGATGAATGCATGAGCAGGTTTATAGATGGATAAACAGATGGAATTGTGGACTGATGGACTGATAGTAGGTGGACGGGCTGATTAATGGACATATAGATGGCTAGACAGACAAGTAGATAAGCAGATGGGTGGGTGGATGAATTGACTGACAAATGAATGAACAAATATATGGAGAGTTGGATAAATGGACAAATAAGTGAATGCATGGTGGGCTTGATGAATGGATAGCTGGATGGACAAACAGACAGACAAACAGATGCACGGGAAAACAGACGAATGGTGGATAGGCAAGAAAGGTTTGTAAACTAGGAAGGTTACATTCATATTCAGGCATTGGCAAGGGATGGGGAAACTGAGAAACCTGGGCTGGAAACAGAGCCCTAGGGATTTGAATGTGGTACTCAAGAAGCTGGGAGGGAAGGGTATAAGGACCCAGGACCCTCTTCTAGTGGAAGAGAAGCCCATGTGAATAGACTCAGAGGGAAGGAAGAAAGGAAGAAAGCAGCAGTGTGCTGAAGACCCTACCCCGGAGCCCAGCCTCAGCCGAGGGACAGCCTGGGCAGTGGGGGTGCAGGGCCACAGGAAGAGGCAGGCCTAGCCTGCCAGATCAGAGCCCTCACCTAGCAAGGCTGACCCCAGAAAGTGGAGGCCCCAGGAGGCCACCCCTTCCAGCTCTGACCCCAACAAGGTGACTGTTGGCTACATAGGGATCTCAAAAGCAGCAGACATTTGTTGGGTTAGAGCAAAAGCCTCCCAGTGGTGTGGCGGAGCTACACGTTCTCCCTTCCAACCTCCCTCCCCAGCTTAGCCCCCAAAGTCATCCCTCTCAGTCGCAGCTTCCTCTGGGCAGGGGGCCTGGACCCCATGGCTTCCCAGGCCAGCCCTTTGAGCACCACCTGCCCCAGCCGGCCAGAGACTTCCTGTATGTAGCGCAAGAGATTTATGCAAACGGGTTGGGGCGGTGATGTCACCCCAAGGGGACTATCTCCCAGCGGCAGGCCCTTCGATAAAATCAGGAACTTGTGCTGGCCCTGCAATGTCAAGGGAGGGGGCTCACGCAGGGCTCCTGTAGCTCAGGGGGCAGGCCTGAGCCCTGCACCCGCCCCACGACCGTCCAGCCCCCGACGGGGCACCCCATCCTGAGGGGCTCTGCATTGGCCCCCACCGAGGCAGGGGATCTGACCGACTCGGAGCCCGGCTGGATGTTACAGGCGTGCAAAATGGAAGGGTTTCCCCTCGTCCCCCCTGTGAGTACTGGGACTCCTCCACCAGCCCAACCCGTGGCCCTCGGACGCCTGCCTGCCTGCCCATGAACCCGCCAGCCCACCCGCTGCCCTCCTGGCTTGCTATCAGTGGGAAGTCAGGGTTTCCTCCCTGGAACTCCTGGCCTGAGACCCAGCGCGGGGGCCACTGGCTTCCTCGGAGCATGCCCTGGCGGGCTGAGGCCGGGCCCATGGTGGGGCTGTGATCGGTGGGGCCTGAACAGTTATTTATAGACAGGGCTTGGGTGGCAGGCGGAGGCCGGGGCTCCTGGGGAGGGTGCTGGGCTGAGGATGGTGAGGGCAGTGGTAGAGAGGTAGAGGAGAGAGATGGGGGGACTGGCTTGGAGGAGGCCGATCCCCTGGACAGGAAGGGGCTGAAGGCAGGAGGCAACAGGCAGAAGCCTTGGCCCATGGCCTTGGGGCTCCTGGACACCGAGGCTGATGGAACTCTGGGTCCCCAACACCCAGTCTGGGGCCTGGCACAGAGGACATGATTGTTGACCAAAGGGTCGGGGCCATAGGCCCACAGGGGGACCCACAGGAGACAGGGGCCGGTGCTGGAAAGGAGCCAGGAGTGGAGCTGAGACAGTGCAGTTGAGGCTGGCCCCAGGGCTGGAGTTCAGGGAGAGGCGCGGCAGGGGACAGGGCTGGGACAAGGTCAGGACTGAGATTGGGGCTGGGTGGGACCTGGGGTGAGCATGTGACAAGTTTGAATGGGGGCTGAGGCTGGGACAAGGACAGGGACTGGATCTTGGGGGTGAAAAAGTGGGAACCCCAGGGGACCCTGAGAAGAGAAGCAGATCGCCACTGCTCCTCACTCTCAGTGACAGTTGCAGCCTGAGGCAGGTATCAGACCAGGGTCCCTCTGAGAGGACCCTTCTCCCTTTTCCCACCCCATGACCTCTCAGGAGTAGGGAGGCTTGAGGGGAGCCGGGAAGGGCTTGGCAGGATGCCCTCCTGACTCCACTTTCCTGGCCTAGAGGCAGCTCCCTTCCCCCACCGTGCCCCAGCTCAGAGCCACCCCAGGAGGCTGGGAGTCACCCCAGGCCTGACATCACACCAATCCGACCAGAGTCAGGCTGACATCCTGCATCGAGGCTCCACTACCTGGAAACCCAGAGGGGCAGGCTCAGTGCTGGGCTCCTGGCCTCCTCACTTGGCCAGACACAGGCAGGACCAGGCAGGACCAGCCAGCCCGCTGTGGCATCCACACCCTGACACCCCTTCCCACCTGGGACCATGAAGGGGGCGGCGCAGGCAGAGGGTGATGGAGGTTGTCTCAGGAAGAGCCAATTCTGCCTCAAGAAAGCCACAGGCCCACTGTCTCTGACCCCTGACCTCTCAATCCTGAACTCCAGGTGGAGCTGAACGGGTGGCAGAGCTCCTTGGGCCGTCCCTAGGCCCCCCAGCCCTCTCTGCAAGCTCCAGGGTCACTCTGAGTGTCTCCTGGTAGGGTGGGATCCCAAGGCTGCCCCAGTCCCCCAAGCCCAGCCCTGAGGGCCACAGTGACTGTTGTGCAATCCTGGGCCACACACTGTGGGGGCGGGGAGGGCTGACGACTGTTGGGAAGGCTCCTGGGTGTGCACGGCCCTGTGTCTGTGCCAGTAGGGGGAGGAGGACAGGGAGGAGGGAGGAAGGGGGGGAGGAAGAGGAGGAGGAAAGGAGGAGGACAGGGAGGAGGGGGAAGAAAAGGAGGACAGAGGGTAGTGAGGAGGGGGAGGAGGAAGCAAAGGAGACAGGGTGGGGGTGGCGGTGAGGAGGGAAGGAGGAGGTTAGGGAGGACTCAGGAGGGAGAGTGAGGGGATCAAGGCCCTCCATGCCCTCGGCCCCCAAGCCTGCCCCGGTGACCCCTGCACCAACCATCATGTGGACGGTCATTGTGGTGCCACTCTTGCCCAGGCTGTGTGAGAGGCATAGGTTGTGACAGTGGGACTGGGCAGGCGAGTGTGTGCTGTGCAGGTGAGTGTGCGGGTGGAATGTGAGTGGCTCTGGGGGTGTGAGTGTGTGTGTTGATGGCTGGAACGTGGTGTCATGTGAGTGTCAAGGAGACTGCGTGTGCGCATGAGCTGAGTGTACAATATCTCTGTGAGGTGGGTGACTTCTGGGTGGGTGTGAAGATGTGTGTGAGAGGAACAGTGTGCAGGCGCCTGCATCGGGGTGGGTAGGGGCTATGAGAGTGAGTCCACATGTGGGATTATGAGTGTGAGGGTGTCACAGGGATCGTGTGGACATGTGCATCAGTGTGACCAGAAGAGGGGTGTGGGATGAGGATGGGGGCACACAGGCATGAGTGTGAGTGTGAGCATGAGGTGGCTATGGGGAGTAGCCCAGCAGGGGGGGACCCTGGTCCTCTTCTGACATCTGACCCCCAAGGTCCCTGTCACCCCTTTTCAGGCCTCCCGGGTCCCCTGCCCCACTCTCTGTCCCAATTCTAGGCAGAGGGAGGACTGTAGGCCCAACGCAGTCATTGAGCCAAGGAAGGTGGTGGGGACCCAGCATGCGGGGGTGCTGCAGGCCTGGTTAGGGTCCCCCCACACAGTGCAGGCCCTGACACCTCCTCTCTCAGCAGCCATCGGAAGACCTGGTGCCCTATGACACGGACCTGTACCAACGCCAAACGCACGAGTATTACCCCTATCTCAGCAGTGATGGGGAGAGTCACAGCGGTGAGTACGGGGCCTGCCACGCCCCCACCCCCTGGCCCAGCCTGGGCTCCTGGGGTCTGGAGAGAGAAAAAGAAGAAATGATTCCCAGGACCTCTTTGGAATTCTGAGAATCAGATCCAGTTTGCTCTCAGGGGAAGTGAACCGCGGCATCCTTGCTGCACCCCCGCACCTGAACCTTCATTATGGAGCCTCTGCAGTGTGTCAAGGCGCAGGGTTCATTTCTTCTATGATTATCTGTTGGTTCTGTCCTTGTGGTCTTTCTTATACACAAGGAAACCGGCTTAGGGTGCTAGGAGACTTGCACAAGGTCACACGGCTGCTGGGTGGGACCCAGGTCTGTCCTCTCCAGGTCCTGTGCTTTGTCTTCTGCCCCTGCCTAACTACCCACCTCCTCCTCTCTGTTCTCGCACCTCCTCCTCTCTGTTCTCGTCACTCTTTGTCCCAAACTCCCACCGGCACACCCACACTCCCTGCCATGTGTGGTTGGCAGGGTTTCCTAACCGTGGCACTGTTGACTTTTGGGTGGGATGATTCCAGGGTGGGCTGTCCCGGGCACCGTGGGAAGCTTAGTGGCATCCTTGCTTTTACCTACCGCATGCCAGGGGCACGGCCAATCATGACAACCAAAAATGTCTCCACCCATTGGCAGATCCCCCCCGGGAGGCAAAATCACCCATAAGTGGGAACTGCTGGACCAAAGGAAACCCTATGGGGACCTCTTGTTCAGCAGAGGCCAAGGCCCCCAGTTTGCTGAGGTGGGAGGAAGAGGCCTGGGCCGGGGGTCCTTCTGTCTGTCCAGTCCTTCTGGGTCTGACTGTTCACCCCCTAGCCCAGCCTCCGTCCTGGAGCAAATTCAGGGGATGGGAGAGAGGCATTAGGTGCCTGGGACCTGAGCAGCGGGCTGTGGGAGGTTGCCCGAAGTGGATCTTGGCTTATTGATGTGGACATCTCTGACCCAAAGTGAGGCGGCCCAGTCAGTGAGTGAGTCGTCACTGTGGGGATTCCTCAGGGCGTCTGGGACCTGGGCAGACCAGCAACTGGGGTGTCTGCACCTCAGAGGGCAGAGGCCCACAGCCTAGGAAGGTGTCACTCCTGAAGGTCACCCCTGCGGCCAGTCATGCCTGTAGCTCCATTCTGCAGATACACCTGTGGCAGTCTCAACCTGATGGGCCCAGCTAGGGATCCACATGTGCCTGGTTCACATTTAGGGCCCCAGATTCATCCGGAACTCAGGCTGGAAGCCATATCCCGGGGGTAGGCGGATATGCCTCCAGACCATAGCTGAGAACGCACAGGCATCTTTTAGAATCTTTCAGGTCTAGAAAGCCTTTAAAATATCCTTTTTAATTCCTTCAAGCTTATTTGTAATTATATAAAAAACACATCCTCTCGGTGGAAAACCCAGGCAATGTAGAGAGAAAGTCCCCCTCCTCCAACTCCATCCCCAGCTCTCCCCACCAGGGTGAAGAGCCGGGTCTGCTGGACTCACAGACCGCGCACCCACCTCCCCAAGCAGTTCCAGGACTCCAGGAGGTCCTGCTGGGCCCCAGGACAGGCGCCCCCTGGTGGCTCAGGTCCCCACAAACAGTGCTGCCCAGCCTCCTCCATCAAGGACGCATTCTCCCTGGCCCCAATCCCTCTTCAGTTCACTGGGCTTGGGTGCATTTCCTTTGGGCTTTTTGCAGCCTCAGTTTTCCTTCCTGTAATATGAGGGCGCTGCCCACATAGCTGGAAACCAGTGAGCCTGGGGCTGGGCCTGATGGAGTGAGCGCTTTAGATAAATCATGTGTTTTCCTGGTTCAGGGCCCAAGCAGGTTCCTTATATCTGGGGTGGGGCTCTAGGAATGACTCCTGATTGGATGCCTGGGCACCCCGTTTTGGTCATGAACCCCCAATTCCTCCAGAAACTCCACCGGTGTTCCCAGGTATCCTCGGCCCTGGCCCTGTCCCACTGTTAATCATTGCCAATCAGGGCATTTGGGCTGTCCCTTTCTTTTTTTTTTTTGAGACAGTCTTGCTCTGTTGCCCAGGCTGGAGTGCAGTGGCCCCATCTTGGCTCATTGAAACCTCTGCCTCCTGGGTGCAAGCAATTCTCTTGCCTCAACGTCTCAAGTAGCTAGGATTACAAGCGTGCACTACAATGCCTGGCTAATTTTTGTATTTTTAGTAGAGACAAGGTTTCACCATGTTGGCCAGGCTGCTCTCAAACTCCTGACCTCAAGTGATCCACTTGCCTCGGCCTCCCAAAGTGCTGGGATTACAGGTGTGAACCACCGCGCCTGGCCTGTCCCTTTTTTTTTTTTTTTTTTTTTTTTGAGATGGAGTCTTGTACTGTCGCCCGGGCTGGTGTGCAGTGTCATGATCTTGGCTCACTGCAACCTCTGCCTCCTGGATTCAAATGATTCTCCTGCCTCAGCCTCCCAAGTGGCTAGGATTACAGGCGCCTTCTACCACGCCCAGCTAATTTTTTGTATTTTTAGTAGAGACAAGGTTTCACAATGTTGGCCAGGCTGGTCTCGAACTCCTGACCTGGTGATCCACCTGCCTCGGCCTCCCAAAGTGCTGGGATTACAGGTGTTAGCCACCGCGCCCAGCCGGGCTGTCCCTTTCTATACCCGCTGGAAGGTATTGTCTGAAGACTCAACCATAGAGACCCCCACACACTTCTGTCAATTCCTGCACATCCTCTTTGTCCACATTTTTAGCTACCAAAGCTTAGTGAAAAAGTTTTGACCCAGCCCTGACTCCATCACTCACCAGCTGTGAAAACTTGGGGCAAGTAACATAACCTCTCTGAGCCCCTGTTTCCCCATTTATAAAACTGAGAGCATGAAAACACTTACCTCCTAGAGCTGTGATGATTCAGCGAGGTAAGGCACGTAATCTGTGAGGTACGGTAATGTGCAGAGGACAAGGCCTGTGCTAGCTTCACTGCATCCCCCAAGGCAGGAGGGACAAAGCGGCTGGGGAGTAGGAGAAGTACAGAGGGCTCTGTGAGAGACCAACTGGGTTGTTTTCTACTGACCCAGGGGGCAGCCAACCTGCCACCCACCCCCACATCCATGCACTCACCCTCCCATCCACCCACCTACTCGTCCATCCTGCCAGCCGCTTCCCATCTGGTCCACTTTTCCTCCCTATTCCATCCATTAAATAGTCTCTGAGTATATGCCATGTACCAGACACTGCTGTAGGCTCTGGGAAGTCCATGGTGAGCACCCAGACACAGCCACTGCTCTCACAGAGCTCACCCTCCAGCGAGGGGACGGGGACATAAAGAATCAGACAAACAGGCTGGGCGCAGTGGCTCATGCCTGTAATGCTAGCATTTTGGGTGGCCGAGGTGGGTGGATCACGAGGTCAAGAGATCAAGACTACCCTGGGTAACATGGTGAAACCTGGTCTCTACTAAAAATACAGGCGGTGGTGCCCACCTATACTCCCAGCTACTCAGGAGGCTGAGGCAGGAGAATCGCTTGAACCCAGGAGGTGGAGGTTGCAGTGAGCCAAGATCACGCCACTGAACTCCAGCCTGGTGACAGACAAAGCGAGACTCCAGCTCAAAAACAACAAAGAATCAAACAAACAGACTGTTTTCCACAGATGTAGTGCAGATTGTCTACATGGGGGGCTGCTTTCATTTGAGTGGTCAGGGAAGGCCTTTGAGGTGGCAGCTGAGCTAAGAGAAGGAACTCGTAATTCATATGTGACCGTAGGTAGAGGAGAGGTATCCAAGGTCAAGGCAACAGAAAGTGCAAAGGCAGAAAGGACCCTGACAGAGGACCAGAGAGGCCAGTGAGCACAGGGCAGGGGACAGAAAGGGAAGCCAAAGGGGTCAGTGGCTCACGCAGGGCTCGAAGGCCATGGCAGGCGTTTGTATTTTATCATACACACAATGGGAAGCCACTGGAGAGTTCTGAGCTGGGAAATGACATGATCATGATCTGAATAACCTTTTGTGTATGTGTGTGTGCTGAAAATTTAAATACGTTTACAATTTTTTTTTTTTTTTGAGACGGAATTTCGCTCTTGTTGCCCAGGCTGGAGTGCAGTAGTGCGATCTTGGCTCACTGCAACCTCTGGCTCCCAGGTTCAAGTGATTCTCCTGCCTCAGCCTCCTGAGTAGCTGGGATTACAGGTGTGCACCACCATGCCAAGCTAATTTTGTATTTTTTTAGTAGAGACGGCGTTTCACCATGTTGGCCAGGCTGGTCTCAAACTCCTGAGCTCAGGTGATCCTCCCGCCTTGGCTTCCCAAAGTGCTGGATTACAGGCATGAGCCACCATGCTTGGCCTTTTTTTTTTTTTTTTTTTTTTGAGATAGAGTCTCACTCTCACCTCAGCCTTCCGATTCACTGGGACTACAGGCACCTGCCACCATGCTCAGCTATTTTTTGTATCTTTTGTAGAGATGGGGTTTCGCTATGTTGCCCAGGCTGGTCTTGAACCTAGGCTCAAGCGATCTACCCACCTTGGCCTCCCAAAGTGCTAGAATTACACATGTGAGCCACTGCGCCTGGGCAAAATCTTCTAATTTTTATTTTTACATATTTTGGGGGTTTTATTTATTTTTTTCAGATGGAGTCTCGCTCTGTCACCCAGGCTGGAGCGCAGTGACGCAATCTCGGCTCACTGCAACTTCTGCCTCCTGGGTTCAAGTTATTCTCCTGGCTGGGCACTGTAGCTCACACCTGTAATCCCAGCACTTTGGGAGGCCGAGGTGGGCAGATCATGAGGTCAGGAGATCGAGACCATCCTGGCTAACACAGTGAAACCCCATCTCGGCCGGGCGCGGTGGCTCAAGCCTGTAATCCCAGCACTTTGGGAGGCCGAGACGGGCGGATCACGAGGTCAGGAGATCGAGACCATCCTGGCTAACACGGTGAAACCCCGTCTCTACTAAAAAATACAAAAAACTAGCCGGGCGAGGTGGCGGGCGCCTGTAGTCCCAGCTACTCGGGAGGCTGAGGCAGGAGAATGGCGTAAACCCGGGAGGTGGGGCTTGCGGTGAGCTGAGATCCGGCCACTGTACTCCAGCCTGGGCGACACAGCGAGACTCCGTCTCAAAAAAAAAAAAAAAAACAAAAAAAAAACCCCATCTCTACTAAAAATACAAAAAAAATTAGCCGGGCTTGGTGACAGGCGCCTGTAGTCCTCGGGAGGCTGGGACAGTGTCTCAGCCAGGCACGGTGGCTCACACCTGTAATCCCAGCACTTTGAGATGCTGAGACAGGTGGATCACTTGAGGTCAGGAGTTCAAGACCAGCCCAGCCAACATGGTGAAACCCCATCTCTACTAAAAATAAAAAAATTAGGCCAGGCGCAGTGGCTCACGCCTGTAATCTTAGCATTTTGGGAGGGTGGAACACCTGAGAAGGGTGGATCACCTGAGGTCAGGAGTTTGAGACCAACCTGGCCAACATGATGAAACTCTGTCTTTACTAAAAATACAAAAATTAGCTGGGCGTGGTGGCACTTGCCTGTAGTCCCAGCTACTCAGGAGGCTGAGGCACGAGAATCACTCGAACCTGGGAGGCAGAGGTTGCAGTAAGCCAAGATCGCACCACCGCACTCCAGCCTGGGCAACAGAGTGAGACTTCCTCTCGAAAATTAAAAAAAAAGGCAGAGTCTCACTTTTTCACCCAAGCTGGAGTGCAGTGGTGCAATCTTGGCTCACTGCAGCCTCTACCTATGGGGTTCAAGCAGTTCTCCTGCCTCAGGCCCCCATCTAGCTGGGACTACAGGTTTGTGCCACCATGCCTGGCTAATTTTTTTGTATTTTTTATAGAGATGGGGTTTCACCATGTTGCCCAGGCTGGGCTCGAACTCCTGGGCTCAGGCAATCCTCCCGCATCGGCCTCCCAAAGTGCTGAGATTACAAATGTGAGCCACCACATCCAGCCTAATTTTTAATTATTAAAGTAACAAATACTAACTGCAAAAACTTAAAACATACAACAGCATATCAAGTAACACATCCTCCTCTTTTCAATGCCATTTCCCACTGATAGAACCTTAGTTAATCCTTACAGACGTTTTATTGTGCATATACAATCCTAAGTGTTGGTAAGTATATATACATACTCATGTATATTTTATTCATTCAAAAATGGAATTTCATATCATGCCAGTCTGCATTTCTCCATGACATATGTAGCATATCAGAGATTGATAAAAGCTATTTTTCCAGTCTGTCTTTCTTTCTTTTTTCTTTTTTTTTTTGAGATGGAGTCTCACTCTGTTGCCCAGGCTGGATTGCAGTGGTGAGATCTCAGCTCACTGCAACCTCCACCTCCTGGGTTCAAGCAATTCTCCTGCCTCAGCCTCCTGAGTAGCTGGAACTACAGCCAAGTGCCACCACGCCCGGCTAATTTTTTACATTTTTAGTAGAGACGGGGTTTCACCGTGTTAGCCAGGATGGTCTCGATCTCCTGACCTTGTGATCCGCCCGCCTCGGCCTCCCAAAGTGCTGGGATTACAGGCGTGAGCCACCGTGCCCGGTCTCCAGTCTTTCTATTCGAGTGCTATGTAAACGTACAAATGAAGATGTGGAATAGAGACTTAGAGCATTACTTACTGGCAAACATTTATTGAGCGCCTTATTATTATTATTATACTTATTATTGAGTGTCAGGCAGCCTGATTTTTCAAAACAGCTTGATTTTTCAGTTTGAGATATATTTTATTTACTTATACAATCAGAATTCAACTTTAGTCATTCACAACACACACTCACATTTTCCCACACATCCCCAATTCATTACTGTGTATGGTAATATTTGTTAAATCAGTATTTGAATTTTCCATTGTTATGACTGTGTGGCTATTACTCAGCTGAGCCACACGGCGTCCTTTCTTCCTTTACCTGTACTTTCTCATCCCCATATTTCTTTTTCTTTCCTTTTTTTTTTTTTTTTTTTTTTTAATGAGACAGAGTCTCGCTCTATTGCCCAGGCTGGAGCACAGTGGTGCAATCTCTGCTCACTGCAGCCTCAGCCTCCTGGGTTCAAGCGATTCTCCTGCCTCAGCCTCCCAAGTAGCTGGGATTACAGGCCCCCACCACCACGCCCAGCTAATTTTTGTATTTTTAGTAGAGATGGGGTTTCACCATGTTGGCCAGGCTGGTCTTGAACTCCTGACCTAGTGATCTGCCTGCCTCGGCCTCCCAAAGTGCTGGGATTACAGGCATGAGCCACTGCGCCCAGACTTTTTTTTTTTTTTTTGAGATGGTGTCTCTCTGTGTTGCCCAGGCTGGAGTGCAGTGGTACGATCTCGGCTCACAGCAGCCTCTGTCTCCCGGGTTCCAGCGATTCTCCTGCCTCAGCCTCCCAGGTAGCTGGGATTACAGGCGTGTGCCACCATGCCCGGTTAATTTTTATATTTTTAGACACGGGGTTTCACCATGTTGGCCAGGCTGGTCTCGAACTCCTGACTTCAGGCGATCTGCTGGCCTCAGTCTCCCAAAGTGCTGGGATTACAGGCATGAGTCACTGTGCCCGGGCCTCACCCCCATATTTCTGAGGGGCAATGTAGCAAGGAGATAAGAACCCTTCTTCTGAAACCAGGCTGCTGAAACTCATCCCCCATCTCCTCCATTGCTATCCGGGGGACCATGGGCAAGATCTCCAACCTCTCTGTGCCTCAACTTCTTCATAACAACACCAACTTCACAGGACTGCTGTAAGGACTGAACGAGCTACTGTATGTCAAGTGCTTAGAACAGTGCCTGGAAATAGCAAATGTTTTGTACAGATTTGTTATCATGGTTGCCTCCTAAGAAAGGGTGTGTGGGAGGTGAGGTTTTTGTTGTGGTGGTGATGGTTTTATTTTGTGTTTTGCCTCATGTCTTTTATTCTATGCTGTCACTTGATTAATCACAGTTTGGCTGTGTATGGAAATCTAGGTTGAAAATAATTTTTTCCCTTCAAAATTTGAAAGCATTTTTCTACTGTCTTCTGGTTACTAGAGTTTTTCCTATGAAGTCTGATGCCACTCCATATTCTTTTAAATTTCTTTCATAATTAACCTAGCTTTTTGTTTGTTTCATTTGCTTTTTTTTTTCTTTCTCTCTCTCTCTTTTGTTTTCTTTCTCTGGAAGTTTTTAGTATCTTCTCCCAATGCCTCATGGTTCAACTGAATAAGCTTTTTAAAAGGTCACTCTGGGTGGAGAGCAGATGGAAAGGAGGCGAGAATAGGAGCTGGAAAAAAGAACATTGAGGAAACTATTGGAATAATCCAGGAAAGAGATGCTTGTGACCTGGACAAGGCAACAGAGACAGAAAGGGGGGGACAGATTCAAGATAGATTTTGAAGGGCTCACAGGATTTGCTATTGTTTATTACTTTTTGTTTATTTCTTTGCTTTTTTGAGACAGAGTCTCACTCTGTCACCCAGGTAGGAGTGCAGTGGAGTGATCTCAGCTCACTGCAACCTCTGCCTCCTGGGATCAAGTGATTCTTATGCCTCAGCCTCCTGAGTAGCTGGGATTACAGGCATGCACCACCACACCTGGCTAATTTCTTTTGTGTGTATTTTTAGTAGAGACGGGTTTCACCATGTTGACCAGGCTGGTCTTGAACTCCTGACCTCAGGTGATCCACCTGGCTCAGCCTCCCAAAGTGCTGGGATTACAGGAATAAGCCACCGTGCCCAGCCTATTACTTTTAAATTGTGGTAAAATACACATAACATTAACCACTTTTTTTTTTTTTTTTTTTTTTTTTACCTTCTTAACCATTTCTTTACATTTTAAGTGTATAGTTCTATGATATTAAATATATTCACGTTACATCACCATCCATCTCTATAATTCAACTTGCAAAACAGAGACTCTGTATTCAATAAACAACAACTCCTCATTTTCCCTCCCCCCAGCCTCTGGCAGCTACCATTCCACTTTCTGTCTCTATGAATTTGACTATTCTAGGTACCCCACATGAGTGGAATCATACAGTATTTGTTCTTTTATGCCTTCATTTAGCATAACGTTCTCAAGGTTTACCCATTTACCCATGGTGTAGCACGTGTCAGCATTTCCTTCATCTTTTTATTTTATTTTATTTTATTTTTTGAGACGGAGTCTCGCTCTGTTGCCCAGGCTGGAGTGCAGTGACGTGATCTCGGCTCACTGCAAGCTCTGCCTCCCGGGTTCATGCCATTCTCCTGCCTCAGCCTCCTGAGTAGCTGGGATTACAGGCGCGTGCCACCACACCTGGCTAATTTTTTTGTATTTTTAGTGGAGACAGGGTTTCACCATCTTGGCCAGGCTGGTCTTGAACTCCTGACCTCGTGATCCACCTGCCTCGGCCTCCCAAAGTGCTGGAATTACAGGCGTGAGCCACCGCGCCCGGCCTTCCTTCATCTTTAAGGTTGAATCATATTCCATTGCATGCGTGCACCACATTTTGTGTACCCAGCCATCCCACACTTGGGGTGCTTCTGCCGTTTGGCTATTGTGAAGAAAGCTGCTATGAAGAAGGGTGTGGAAAGACCCTGTTTTCAGTTTTTTTGGATATATACTCAGAAGTAGGATTGCTAGATCATATGCTAATTCTATTTTTTTTTTTATTTTTTTGAGACGGAGTCTCACCCTGTCACCCAGGCTGGAGTACAGTGGCGTGATCTCAACTTACTGTAACCTCTGCCTCCCAGGTTCAAGTGATTCTTCTGTCTCAGAATCCTGAGTAGCTGGGATTACAGGTGTCCACCACCATGCCTGGGTAATTTTTGTATTTTTAGTAGAGACAGGGTTTCACCATGTTGACCAGGCTGGTCTCGAACTTGTGACCTCAGGCAGTCTGCCCGTCTCGGCCTCCCAAAGTGCTGGGAATACAGGCGTGAGCCACCACGCCCAGCCTATTTTTAGTTTTATTAAAAATTAAATCATCGGCCAGGCGCAGTGGCTCACACCTGTAATCCCAGCACTTTGGGAGGCCGAGGCAGGCGGATCACGAGGTCAATAGATCGAGACCATCCTGGCTAATACAGTGAAACCCCATCTCTACTAAAAATACAAAAAATTAGCTAGGCGTGGTGGCGGGTGCCTGTAGTCCCAGCTACTCGGGAGGCTGAGGTAGGAGAATGGTGTGAACTCGGCAGGCAGAGCTTGCAGTGAGCCGAGATTGCCCAACTGCATCCAGCCTGGGTGAGAGCAAGACTCTGTCTCAAAAAAAAAAAAAAAAAAGAAATTAAACCATCATCTATTTCCCATAGTGGCTGCATCATTTTACATTTGCAACAGTATACAAGTATCCTAATTTTTCTGCACTTTCACCAACACTTGTTATTTTCTTTCTTTTTTCTTTTTTTTTCTTTTTAACTAGTAGCTATCCTAATGAGTATGGTGGAATTTGCTATCTACGATAGGATTTTTTTTTTTTTTTTTTTTGAGGCAGGGTCTCACTCTTGCCCAGACTGGAGTGCAGTGGTGTGATCTTGGCTCACTGCAACCTCCACCTCCCAGGCTCAAGTGATTCTCCTGCCTTAGCCTCCCAAGTAGCTGGGATTACAGGTGCACACCACCACGCCTGGCTACTTTTTGTATTTCTAGTGGAGATGAGGTTTCACCATGTTGGCCAGGCTGGTCTCGAACTCCTGACCTCAAATGATCCACCCACCTCGGCCTCCCAAAGTGCTGGGATTACAAGCGTGAGCCACCATGCCTGGCCTACAATAGGATTGATGAAGAAAAGAGAGTTCCAAAATGTGAATTCTATCCATCCATCCATCCATCCATCCATCCATCCATCCATCCAATTTCCATATACTTCTTCATCCTTTCATAGCACTATCTACCCATTCATTAATTTATTCACACACCCATCTAATCATCCACTTAGCCATCTTTCCAACTGTCCTTCCCTCTACCTACCAAGCCCTCCCTCTACCTACCAAGCCCTCCATCTTGCACCAGCCTATCTGTCTAATAGGCAATATGCCAGGCACATTGCTGGATGCTGTGGAATGAATAAAACACAGGTTCTACAAGATCCATCTTTGTAACAAGGGAAAGAATTAAAACTCTAATAATTAGAATCCAAGGTAGAGAGTAACAAGTGCCATGAAACCTTCAGTTGTCTATTCTCTGAGCCTGTTTCTTTCTTTTTTCTTTTTTCTTTTTTGAGACAGCGTTCCACTCTTGTCATCCAGGCTGGAGTGCAATGGTGCGATCTTGGCTCACTGCAACCTCCGACTCCTGGGTTCAAGCGATTCTCCTGACTCAGCCTCCCGAGTAGCTGGGATTACAGGCACCTGTCACCACGTCCAGCTAATTTTTTTCTATTTTTAGTGGAGACAGGGTTTCACCATGTTGGCCAGCCTGGTCTCGAACTTCTGACGTCAGGTAATCCACCTGCCTCGACCTCTGAGCCTGTTTCTACGTCTGAATAATTTTCAGGAGAGGCTGGGCTTCGGGAGCCCTAGTCTAGTGGTCTATGATCTTCTGAGAAGGTTTTTTTCTTGGCCCCTCCTTTCTTGATTCCTCATCTTTCTTCTCTGTTTTGATCACACTTTTGTTCCCCTGGGAAGAGCCCAGGGCTTCAGGCTGGAGGTTCTGTTCTGAGGAGATAAGGTCAGCTGAATGACACGTAAGGCTTGACATTTTTTGTGGGGTTGTTTTGAATATGATTTTATTTTTATACTCATGACGTACAGGTGTTAGTGACACCAAAAAACTGAGTAAGACTAGGGATGTGTGGGTAGGACTTTGGCCCCAGATTGAGAACTGGTTTAGAGCGAGGAAATGAGAGATGAAGATGAATGGGTCATTTCTGGCTGGCTGGATGATAGCTGGATGGATAATGGTTCCATGATGAATGGATGGATGAAGGATGGGTGGACGATGGGGGAATCATAGATGGATGTAGGTTGGATGAAGAATGACAGGTGATGGGTAATGATGGTGGATAAAAGTAGCCATTAAAATCTCTCAGTGTTGGCTGGGCACAGTGGCTCATGCCTGTAATCCCAGCACTTTGGAAGGCCAAGGCAGGCAGATCACAAGGTCAGGAGTTTGAGACTGGCCTGGCCAACATGGTGAAACCCCATTTCTACTGAAAATACAAAAATTAGTCGGGCGGGGTGGCATGCGCCTATAGTTGCAGCTACTTGGGAGGCTGAGGCAGGAGAATCACTTGAACCCAGGAGGCAGAGGTTGCAGTGAGCCAAAATGGTGCCACTGCACTCCAGTCTGGGTGACAGAGTGAGACTCCATCTCAAAAATACAAAATAAAAAATCTCTCGGCGTCACCACAGGTCTTACTTAAATTTTTCATTAATCATCTTGTTTCTCAGCGGTGATATGGTGTAGTGGTAAGATTTCAGTCCTTGGGGTCAGATACAGGTGGGTTTGGGTCCTAATTCTATCAATATCTGCTTCAAAGGACTTAACTTCTCTGAGACGTAGATTCCTTCCACGCAAAAGACAGATTATACTGTAGTGGCCACTTCCTGAGAGCTAGGGTTAGGATTAAATGAGATAATGTGGATTGAACACTTAGCACAGTGTCTGGTGTATAAAAAATACATTAAAAGCTAACTTTTGTTGATCATTTGATCAAAAAGGGATTGAGATCTACTGCGTGTTGGGTGCCTATCAATCTGTAGAAGTGAGGGTCTGGAGCCATGTCCAAGTGTTATGCAAATGACATTATATTCTTTCTAGGAGCTGAGAGTCACGCTAAGGGGGCATGTGGGTGACTCCCGAATGTGTGGTCTGGGTGGCCCAGTGAAGGGACACAAAGAAATAAAGCAATTTGTTCTCGAAGAGTCATCCGGAAATGAGGTCTGAAGAGCCCAGGAGTGCTGACCTCTGCACTAGGAAGGATTCCTTGTATTGTGTTCTCACAGAGGGCTCCATATTTGGAATAGTTCTGCCTACCAGACAGTATTTATTACATAATTGCCTGAGCACTAAATCATGGGTAAAGGCGAGGTAGCCATTGGACCTTCTGAAACCTTAATTGTAGTTCGGGAGTCTCTGTTGCAGCCTTCAGGAGACCCCGGGTGGAATTCCAGAGTTTTCGTGAGCACAAAACTTCCTTGGATGGTTTTAGATGCAGATTCCCAGCTCCCCTTAGTGCTTCTGCTTCAGTGGGTCTCCAGCAGGACCCCACATTTACAGGCTTTTCCAGCCTCTCCAAGTGACCGATGAAGGTGAACTGAGACCAGCTTTGGGAAATGCTGGCCTCAGACTGGGACCACCACAGCGAGGTCATAGGTCTAAAGTGGAGCTTGAAGAGCTAGAAGAGGTGGGGGTGGGGAGGAAAACAGAGCAGTCGGGTGCCTCTTACCCCATACCTATGGAGTGCATGCACTCAGGGTGCCTCCAGCCCTGGAGTGGGAGTGGGTTCGGGCATGGGGGTTTGATAGGCAGGATCCATACGGCATTATACCAGGGCACTCCAACTTGGGCAGGGGAAGGCAAAAATGGGCAGAACCAGGAGTGAGGCTGAAGCAGGGATCAACAACTGGAGAGGAATCCTCTCACCAAATCCCAGAGCCCCAGGACAGCCTCCGCACTAAAGAGCAGAGCAAACTCTCCCACAGCGAGGAGAGTTTCAGGATCTTGTTAGCTCACTGCAAGATGAAAATGCAAATTAAGTTTTGTTTTGTTTTCGCTTCAGGTTTAGATAATTTTGCAGAGGAGAGTCTCAGAGGTTTTTTTTTTTTTTTTTGAGACCGAGTCTTGCTCTGTTGCCCAGGCTGGAGTGCAATGGCGTGATCTCGGCTCACCACAACCTCTGCCTCCCTTGGTTCAAGGGATTCTGCTCCCTCAGCCTCCTAAGTAGCTGACATTACAGGCACCTGCCATCACGCCCAGCTAATTTTTGTATTTTTGTAGAGACGGGTTTTCGCTATGTTGGCCAGGCTGGTCTGGAACTCCTGACCTCAGGCGATCTGCCCACCTTGGCTTCCCAAAGTGCTTAGATTACAGGCGTGAGTCACCACGCCTGGCCTGAGAGGCTTCTTAAGAGGCTAGGATTCGGCTGGGCTTGGTGGCTCATGTCTGTAACAAAACCATTTTGGGAGGCTGAGGTGGGAGGATTACTTGAGCCCAGGAGCTGGAGGCAACATAGTGAGATTCCATCTCAATTTAAAAAGAGATTTTTAAATTTTTTTTGGGATGGAGTCTCACTCTGTCACCCAGGACAGAGTGCAGTGGTGTGATCTTGGCTCACTGCAACCTCCGCCTCCCAGGTTCAAGTGATTCTCCTGCCTCAGCCTCTCAAGTAGCTGGGACTACAGGCGCCCACCATCATGCCCAGGTAATTTTTTTATTTTCAGTAGAGACGGGGTTTCATCACGTTGGCCAGGTTGGTCTCGAACTCCTGACCTCATGTGATCCGCCCACCTCGGCCTCCCAAAGTGCTGGGATTACAGGCATGAGCCACTGTACCTGGCCTAGAAAGACATTTTTATTTTTAAAAAGAGGCAATAATTCATTCATTCATTCAGGAAATGTTTGTCGAGTGTCTACTCTACTTAAGCACTGGGAATACAGAGGTGAACAAAACCAGTCCCTGCCCTCATGAATGCCATGCTTGGGCTTCAACTGCAGTGACAACATGGTCCCCTGAAATTATTTCTCTGGGCCATTGACTAAGGTGGCCAGGAGCAGGGAGAACAAGAGGAAAGAAACATGTATTAAAAGCGTTTGCTCTATGCTTGCTCAAGTGCTAATCCAGGCTCTTTTTTTTTTTTTTAGTTAAAAAAAATTTTTTGTAAGCCCCTCCACTGCACTCCAGCTTGGGCAACAGAGTGAGACATCACCTCAGAAAAAAAAAAAAGAGAGAGAGAGAGAGAGAGAGACAGGGTCTCACTCTGTCACCCAGGCTGCAGGCAGTGATGTAGTCATAGCTCACTGCAGCCTCAAACTCCTGGGCTCAAACGCTCTTCTCGTATCAGCCTCCCAAGTAGCTGGGACTACAGGTGTGTGCCACCATGTCTGGCAAATATAAAAAATTTTTTTGTAGAGATAGGGTCTCACTATGTTGCCCAGGCTGGTCTCAAACTCCTGGGCTGAAGTGATCCTCCCTCTCCAGCCTCCTGAGTAGCTGGGATTATAGGTGTAACCTCACTCAGTGGGAATCTAGGCTCTTTAGAATAAACTATTATTATTATTAATAATAATAATGATAATGATGAAGTTAATGTTTATCAAGGTCTTACTTTGTGCCAAGTTCTAGTCTAAGCACTTTGCAAGCAATAGGTCATTTGCTTCTCAAAACAAGCCTGTGAGATGGGTATAACTGTTAGCTCCATTTAAGAGATGAGGACACTGAGGCTTGGAGAAATAGAATGACCTGCCCATTGTCACACAGTGGTAAATGGCAGAGCCAGAACTGGAACCCAGTTCTGCGTTTCTCTCCTCTCTGCCCTGTGGCTTCCTAAAGGTGGGAGTCTGGGCTGTCTGGACTGTGGGGCCAAATAATTATACATGTAGACAGGGCCTCAGTAACTACCCAGGTGCATTTCTGACTTTTAGACTGGGGAATGAGAGGCTCGGGGAGAAAAAAACGTCTTGTCCACAGTCACACTGCAAAACCACCACTGAGCAGGTTTAGAAAGCGAGTACTCTGAGATCCAGTCCGGAACCAAAAATCATCATTGTGGCCAGGTGCGGTGGCTCAAGCCTGTAATCCCAGCACTTTGGGAGGCCGAGATGTGTGGATCACCAGGTCAGGAGATCGAGACCATCCTGGCTAACACAGTGAAACCCCGTCTCTACTAAAAAAATACAAAAAACTAGCCAGGCAAGGTGGCGGGCGCCTGTAGTCCCAGCTACTTGAGAGGCTGAGGCAGGAAAATGGCATAAACCTGGGAGGCGGAGCTTGCAGTGAGCTGAGATCACGCCACAGCACTCCAGCCTGGGTGACAGAGCAAGACTCCCTCTCAAAAAAAAAAAAAAAAAAAAAAATCATCATTGTCTATTAGGGATGTGTGAGTAGGTGTTTGTGTGAGAGAGAAAGAGAGAGGCAAGCAGACAGACACGTGTACACCTGTGTACACATGTACACACACACACACACGCATGGCTGGTGGTGGACTTGTCCCAGAGACACAGTCTGGACTTGAAGTCTCATAGGCTCCCTCTTTGGCCCACATGAGACAGCCGATCTTGTCACTTTATTACCACATTTCACTTTGGACCCCGAATTGTACCCAGGAAGTCCCACAGATGTGTGGCAGTTTTTGTTCCTGGAAAATGTGCTCATGCTGAAGATCTTCCCCAGTTCCAAGACTTTCAGTGGCATGGGGCTATTCTCTGGACTTGAGTCCACTCCACCGCAGACTCTCAAGGGACCCACAGGGGGTTTTCCAGGAAAGTCTCAGGTCCCAGGAACTTCACGGGAACACAGGTGCCACTGCCTAAGGTCATGGCTTTGAAGAGGAAGGGCCACCGTGTGCCTGGACAAGTTCTGGTGTGTGAGGAATGTCAGCCCTATGACTTTGCTGTCACACCTTGGCCATGTGACAAGGCTGTGAGTGTGTGTGTGTGTGAGAGAGAGAGAAACTGTGGGCAGCCAGGGAGCTCAGGAACCCGTGGGAGGTTTCTTTTTTTTATTTTTTTTTGAGACAGAGTCTCGCTCTGTCACCCCAGGCTGGAGTGCAGTGGCGTGATCTCGGCTCACTGCAACCTCCACCTCCTGGTTCAAGCGATTCTCCTGCCTCAGCCTCCTGAGTAGCTGGGATTACAGGCGCCCACCACCACACCCGGCTAATACTTTGTATTTTACTAGAGATGGGATTTCACCACATTAGCCAGGATGGTCTCCATCTCCTGACCTCGTGATCCGCCCATCTCGGCCTCCCAAAGTGCTGGGTTTACAGGCATGAGCCACCGCGCCCAGCCCGGGCCGGGAGATTTTAACAGGATGGGAGGGGAATCAACTTTCCCTGAGGGCCAGCTCTGGTGCGAGGTGTTTTACAAATGTGTACTCATTTGTATCCTCCCAATAACTGTGATCCCCATTTTACAGGCAACTCAACTGAGGTTAGAGAGGCCACACATATGCATGAGGTCACACAGCAAGTAAACGGCAGAGCCAGGATTAGACGCTTAGTCTGTGTGACTGCATGGGAATCAGGATGGAATTGCTGAGAACACGAGCTTTGCTTCAGCCCTGAGTCCTGGCTCTGACCTGCATGCTTTTGACCTTGGGCATGCTATAGCCGCTCAAAGCCTCAGTGTCCTTATCTATAAAATGCAGTCCTAGAGTAACCATGCAGGTGGCGAGCGTTAAATGAGATGGTTAGGCCCCATATGGCCTGGCAGTATTATTTAATGTTATTACAACCTTTTCCTGCCCTGCCCAACCCTGAGCTCACCCCACACTGCCTGGCTGTCCCCCACAGACCATTACTGGGACTTCCACCCCCACCACGT
Source organism: Macaca mulatta (assembly GCF_049350105.2). Taxonomy (NCBI): domain Eukaryota; kingdom Metazoa; phylum Chordata; class Mammalia; order Primates; family Cercopithecidae; genus Macaca; species Macaca mulatta. The sequence continues at coordinate 18,240,899 of NC_133419.1, forward strand.
GCACAGCGAGTTCGAGAGCTTCGCCGAGAACAACTTCACGGAGCTCCAGAGTGTGCAGCCCCCGCAGCTGCAGCAGCTCTACCGCCACATGGAGCTGGAGCAGATGCATGTCCTCGACACCCCCATGGTGCCACCCCATCCCAGTCTTGGCCACCAGGTGCGTGCCACCGCCTGCCCCGTCCCCCAGGAGACTGCCAGGCCTGTGGTGGGGCCCGGGAGCTTCACAGGAAGCTGACACAGGCTCTTACCCAACTCGGCTTCCTGCCCCACAGCGCCAACGGCGGCTGGAGCCCCAACGGCTGCTGCCTGACCCCCCGAGTGACCTCGTGACCCCACACCCCTTATCTCATCTCACCCCGAGTATGGACAGACCCCAGATAATTCTTGCACCTCACCGAGCCTCCCCACCCCAACGCCTTGTTGTGAACCCTCGTGGGCCTCACTGTCTTCCACCCCCATTCACTTGCCCTCATGGATCCCACACCAAGTCACTGAACATGTCTACTGACCCTGCCTCTCCCCAGTGACCCTCCCTACTGACCCTAATCTGAATCAGTGACCTCTGCTGACCTCTACCACCCCTACTGGCCTCCAGGGTCCCTCCACCACTCATCACCCCACCTATCAAACCCCCTTCCAGACCCAATGCACCAGCCCCCAGCACCAGCCCACTGTGGGCCCACATAACACCTCAGCAGGGAGGGGAGCAAGCCACCGCTTCCCCGGTGCCCACAGCCCTAAACCAGGAGGCCCAGCTGGGAGGGCTGGGTGGGCTGGATGTCAGCACCCCTGGCCCCACAGCCTGCACCCTATGTGCAGCGCCTCAACTGGCCCCACTTTTCCCTGGCCTTCCTCCAGTCTCCTGTGCCTGCCATTGTCCCCTGCCTTCTGCACTCCTTCTCTCCCCAGCTAACCTCCCTCCCAGCCCCTCTGAGCTGTAAGCTGGCCCTTCCTGACTCTGATCTCCTTCCCCCACCGTCCAGGTCTCCTACCTGCCCCGGATGTGCCTCCAGTACCCACCCCTGTCCCCAGCCCAGCCCAGCTCAGATGAGGAGGAGGGCGAGCGGCAGAGCCCCCCACTGGAGGTGTCTGACGGCGAGGCGGACGGCCTGGAGCCTGGGCCTGGGCTCCTGCCTGGGGAGACAGGTGGGGCATCTGGCCCTCCACCCTGGCCCCAACCCTGGCTGTGTCTGTGCCCTCCCCCACCCAGCCAGGCCAACTGACCCAGCAGCCATGCCGCCGAGTTGCGTGTGTGTGTGTGTGTGTGCATGTTTGCCAATGTATGTGTTTTGTGGGGCTGTCTGTGGCCGTCTCTATGTGTGTGTGTGTGTGTGTATCTGCTGTGAGTGCATACAGGCATCTCCATGAAGTGTGCCAGGTGTGTATGTCTCTGTGCCATGAGTGTGTGTAGATCTGGGTGTGTGTGAGCAAGTGTGCAGAGTGAGTGTGTGTGTGAACAGATGTAGGCAGGTGCATGTGTGCAAGTGGCTGAGTGGGTGTGTGAGAAGGTGAATGTGAGAGCTGGTGTGGATGAGAGTGGGTGTGGCCATGTTTGTGTGTATCAACATATGAATGTATTTCAGTGTGTGTGAGTGGTTGTGTGCACGTGTGTGAGGTGTGCATGTATGATCATGTCAGTGGGTGTCAGCATTGTGTGGGTATGCGTGTGTGAGCAGGGATGTGAGCATGGTATATGTGAGTGGGTGTGAGCAGGCGTGAGTGATATGTGTGAGTGGGGGTATGACAGGTGTGTGAGCAAGTGTGTGTGTGAATGTGTATATAAGCAGGGATGTGTGTGATATAAGTGAGTGTGTGAATGGGCGTGTGTGTGTAGGTGTCAGTGGATGTGTGAGTGGATGTGAACATGTTTGAGGGTGTATGTAAGCAGGTGTGTGTGAGCAGGAAGGTGTGAGCTGGGGTGTGTGAGTATGTATCTGTATATGTGAGCAGGTTTGTGCATGTACGTGAGTGGATATGTGTTTTAGCATGTGTGAGCATGTGTGTGTTCTTGTGCGTGAGCAGGTGTATGTGGGGGGTGAGGGCATGCTTGAGCACCTGGGTGTGTGAGTGGGTGTGCATGTGAGTAGGTGTGCGAACGTGTGTGTGTGAGACAGAAGATATATGAATGAGTGTGTGAGAATGGGTGTGAGTGGGCTGGGCATGGTGGCTCATGCCTGTAATCCCAGCACTTTGGGAGGCTGAGGCAGGCGGATCACCTGAAGTCAGGTGTTTGAGACCAGCCTGGCCAACATGGCGAAACCCCGTCTCTACTAAAAAAAACGAACATTAGCTGGGCGTGGTGGTGAATGCCTGTAATCCCAGCTACTTGGGAGGCTGAGACAGGAGAATTGCTTGAACCCGGGAGGCGGAGGTTGCAGTGAGCCAAAATCATGCCATTGCACTCCAGCCTAGGCAATAAGAGCAAAACTCAGTCTCAAAAACAAGAGAATGGGTGTGAGCAGATGTGACATGTGAGCTTGTGAGCAGGTGTGTGAGCTGCTGAGTGGGTGTGAGAGCAGAATGTGTGTGAGCATGAGTGTGCAAGTGGGTGTCTGGTTGTGTGTGAACAGGTGTGTAAGCATGCAAGTGGGTGTGTATGAGTACAATGTGTGTGCATGCGTGAGCAGGTGTGAGTGAGGTGCAAGTAAGTGGTGTGAAATATGAGTGAGCAGGTGTCAATGAGGTGTGAATGAGCTGGTGTGAGCATTGTGAGTGCATGTGTGAGCAACTGTGAGGTGTGAGCAAGCCTGTGAGCAGGAATGTGTGAGGTGTGGGCATATAAGGTGTGAGCATGTGTGTGTGGGTATGTGTGGGCTGGTGTGTGAGTGGGTGTGATTGAGAGATGTGACCATGTGTGTGAGGTGTGATTATGTGTGAGGTGTGAGCATGTGAGTGGGTGTGAATGTGTGACGTGTAAGCATGAGTGGGTGTGTGTGAGGTGTGAGCATGTATGAGGTGTGAGCATGTCTGTGAGCATGAGCGTGTGAGCATGTGTGTGTGAGAGACGTAGTGTGAGGTATGAGTGTGAGTTGTATGAACAGGTGAGCATGTGAGCAAGTGTGAGTGGGTGTGTGTGAGTGAATGGTGTGAGGTGTGTGTGAGCATAAGTGTGTGAGCAGGGGCATGTGTGTGGGTGAGTAATGTGATGTGTGTGAGGTCTGTGTGTGCAAATATGTGTGTGAGCAGGTGTGGGCAGGTGTGACCATGTGTGAGTGGGTAGGTGTGTGTGTGAATGGTGTGAGGTATGTAAGCATGCGTGTGCTGAGCAGAGGCTTGTGTGTGTGAGGGTTAGCAATGTGAGGTGTGAGGGTGAGCAATGTGAGATGTGTAAGCAGGTGTGTGTTTGTGCAAGCATATATAAACAGGTGTGATTATGAGACCTGGTGTGAGGTGTATGAGCAGGCGTGTGAGCACATGAGTGTGTGAGACCTGGTGTGAGGTGTATGTGTGAGTGGGTGTGACTGGGCATGTGTATAAGTGTGAGAAGATGCATTGTGTGGGTGTGACCGTGCATCTGGGGGTGTGAGTAGGTCTGAGTGTGTGTGCATGTGAGTGGGTGCATTGCATGTGTTTGTGTGCATGTGAGTGGGTGTGAATGAGGTGTGAGCATGAGTGGGTGTGAGTGGGGTGTGAATGGGTTGTGAATGTGTAAGCAGATGTAGTGTGTGGGTTTGAGCATGCAGGTGGCTGCAAGCGTGCGAGTGGGTGTGTCATGTGGGTGCCAGTGTGTGGGCATGTTAGTGAATGGGTGTGTTTGTGTGCATATGTGTGGGTGTGAGCAAGTGCATTGTGTGGGTGTGTGTGAGCAAGTTTGAGTGGGTGTGTCGTGTGTGAGAGCAGATGGTGTGAATGTGCAAGTGGGTGGGTTACGTGGGTGCAATCAGGTGTGTGAGCGGGTGTGAGGGTGTGGGTGCATTGCACAAGCATGTGTGTGAGCATGTGGGTGTGAGTCTGTGTGAGCATGTGCATTGTGTGGGCGTGTGTGAGCATGTGTGAGCATTGTGTGTGCGTGTGAGTAGGTATGAGTGGGGGTATGTGTGAGCAGGTGTGTGGGTGTGAGCATGTGAGTGGGTGCACTGTGAGCATGAGCGTGAGTGGGAGAAGGTGCGCTGTGTGAGCACGTGTGTAAGTGGCTGTGGGCGTGGTGTGTATGGGTGCAAGCAGGTGTGGCTGAGTGGGTGCGTTATGTGGGTGTGTGAGCATGTGTATGCGATTGGTGCATTGTGTGGGTGCGAGTGTGTGTGCATAGGGGTGTGTGAGTGCGTGAGTGGGTGTGTGTGAACGGTTGTGTGTAGGCCAGAGGCTGTTTGTGTGTGTGAGTGTGGGTGCGCTGTGTGTGCACGCCCGGCGCGGGCTGGGGCAGCCGTTCTCCTGCCCTTCCTGGCCACCCCGTCCCCGGGTCCCCGTGTGTGCGCACGGCGGTGGGGGCGGCTCCCATGTGGGCCCCCGGGCCCCCTCCCACCGGGCCCTCCCCCCGCAGGCAGCAAGAAGAAGATCCGTCTGTACCAGTTCCTGTTGGACCTGCTCCGCAGCGGCGACATGAAGGACAGCATCTGGTGGGTGGACAAGGACAAGGGCACCTTCCAGTTCTCGTCCAAGCACAAGGAGGCGCTGGCGCACCGCTGGGGAATCCAGAAGGGCAACCGCAAGAAGATGACGTACCAGAAGATGGCGCGCGCGCTGCGCAACTACGGCAAGACGGGAGAGGTCAAGAAGGTGAAGAAGAAGCTCACCTACCAGTTCAGCGGCGAAGTGCTGGGCCGTGGGGGCCTGGCCGAGCGGCGCCACCCGCCCCACTGAGCCCACAGCCCCCGCCGGGCCCCGCCAGGCCTCCCGGCTGGCCATAGCATTAAGCCCTCGCCCGGCCCGGACACAGGGAGGACGCTCCCGGGGCCCAGAGGCAGGACTGTGGCGGGCCGGGCCTCGCCTCACCCGCCCATTCCCCCCACTCCAGCCCCCCTCCACATCCCGCTTCGCCTCCCTCCAGGACTCCGCCCCGGCCCCGGGAGGCCACCTGGGCGTCAGACCCCACCGGGGCAACCTTGCTGAGGACGACCCGGGGTACTTCCTTGGGAGTCTCAAGTCCATGTGTAAATCAGATCTCCCCTCTCACCCCTCCCATCCATTAACCTCCTCCCAGAAAACAAGTAAAGTTATTCTCAATCCATCCTCTTGCAGCACGGAGTCTCTTTTAAAATTTGTTGTACACCTCTTCTGGCCCGTGTGTGCTGCGACGTCTCTCTTTTTGTCATTTGTCCATCGGGTGTTTACTGAGGACTGTACCCAATGCTGGACCCTGGGAACATGAGGACCAATGACACAGGCGCCTGACCAGGAGTTAGAGTTTGGTGGAAAGAACAAGTCCTCGATTGTGATGAGGGAAACAGATCCTATTTAAAAGCTCTCTACTCCTGGTGGTAGTTGTTGGTTTTAAGCCTTGATGAGGTTTGAACTCATTTGATGATGATGATGATGATGATGACCATAGCAACAACATTGGATTTTCTGGTCAATTAGTACCTGCCAACCTTGAGATGTGGAGTCTAATATCACTCTATAGAATGGGAAACTGAGGCTTGTAGAGGTCAAATTATTTCCCCAAGGTCACAGCCGCTGAGTGGCCAAGTTGGATCACACTCCAGGTCTGTCCCCGACACGTCAACATGGAGTAGGAGGCTTCGCTTATGTGGAAGAGGATACTCTTCAGCATTCCAAGGACAGGCCTTAAGCCCCAAAGCTCCTGTGGGTCACACAGCATTCTCATGAGCTGCACGCCTAGCAGGACTTTAGACCCAGGTGAATCCCTGGTGGGACCCCCAGGGTCTGTTTGCTTTCCAGCTCCTCGCCACAGCAGGGGAGAAACAGACCGAGCTGAGCAGAGAAGCCTGTGAGTCCTGTGTTTTCCTTCAAGAAGTGGCAGTAGACAGCACGGGAGTGAGAGGCTTCCCAACGCTGTCAGACACCTCAGGGAACCCAGATTCTGGGGTCATCACCGTAGCGGCAAATGCCCCTCCACACCTCCTCACCCTCAGAGGGCTCACTGCAGCCCAACCCTGCAGCTCCCTAGTCCTACTTCAGGGCCACAAGAGAAGGCAAAATGGTGTTGTGTCTTCATTATTCTATTTTTATTTTTATTTTTTTTTGAGACAGGGTCTTACTTTGTTGCCCAGGCTGGAGTGCAGTGGCACGAACACGGCTCACTGCAGCACTGACCCCCTGGGCTCAAGCGATTCTCCGGCCTCAGCCTCCCCAGTAGCTGGGACGACAGGTGTGCGTCACATGCCTGACTGATTTTTGTATTTTTTGTAGAGATGGGGTTTCATCATGTTGCCCAGGCTGGTCTCGAACTCCTGAGCTCAAGTGATCTGCCTGCCTCGGCCTCCCCAAAGCCTCCCAAAGTGCTGGGATTACAGATGAGCCATCACACCCGGCCTAACATTTTAAAAATTATAAACCAACCTCATACGTGTGACAATCCTGTGCAGTGGGTGCTGCTATCACCTGCCCTGCTTTACAGATGAGGAAACCAGGTGCTTTGAGATTAAAGAGATGGCAGTGCCAGGACTCAGAGTCACCCTGGCCCCACGGTCTGTGGACATGACCACTGCCTGAACTGCCCGCAAGGATGCTCCTGACCCGTTAGCCTTAGGGTTATGGGCCCAGCATGCTCCCACCATACAATTTGCTGTAAGAGGGACACACACAGGGCTAGGGGGTACCCCTGAGACTCGCCAAGGGTTGGGGAGGCAGAATTGTGCTGAGGGGGGTGGAGGGGAAGGGACAGGAGCCAGCCAGGGACAATGTGGCCCTACCTTCTCCCTGGAGAGACCTCAGCTCTCTGGAATCTATCTATATTTAGCAGGTGGCTGGACAGGAGGCAGATAAGCAGAGCCTGGGGAGGGGGGAGGTCCCCATATATAGTGGGAAGGACAAGACCCCACTCAGTCCCTCTTTGGGTGACCTGTGCCTGCTTGGTGCCTGGTGTGACGTCTCTCAGGATGCCTGAGCCGGGGAAGAAGCCAGGTAGCTTTAGGACTAGGGTTGGGTCTAAGTGGGGGAGCAGGGGGGTGTCCACAATTGGGGAGCAGGGCTAGGAGGGAGTTCTTGAGGGGGCTGATGAGGACGTGGCCTCTGAGCCCCAGGACAGGGGCAGCCAGTCCTCGGGGGTCCTTTTTGATTCTCGGTTTCTTTTTCCTATCCCTCTGACGAGAGGTGAAGGTAAACCCAAGGTCAGGGACACAGACAGAGGACGCAGCCGAGACAGGAAGCACCCGGGGTCAACCCATTCTGAGAACGCAAAGGACCCCTTCCCTGTCCCATTTCCCTCGCCTTCCACAGCAAGGTTGCCCGCAGACAGAGCCCGTGTTTAGTGTGGAGCTGAGCCAGGCTCACGGCATGCCTTCGGACCAGCCTCTACCCACTCTGGGTCTCAGTCTCCCAACCTGGGGCGCTGGGGGTAGTGGCGGCGTTGGGTTGGTTCCTCCTGGCTGTGACATTATCTGCTTCATGAGCCTATATGGTGTGGCCCCCATGTTGAGGGTGACACAGCCCCTCCTTCTCTGAGAGAAGACAGTCGGGAGCCCCAGAACCCAGGCCAAGGGCAGGGAAAATCACAGCCCAGGGTCCTGGGCCTGGGCTATGCCCTTACCAAGGTTGTCCAGGGCAGAGATCCAGGTCCCCATCCCCCAACGCCCTCCTAGGCCAGCTTTATCTCAGTTGCTGATTCTCAGCCTGAGGTCCTTGGAGGACAAATTTGGCCACATTCCAAGCAGGCAGAATTCCCCGCCCCCTGCCAAGGGCCCCAGATGGTGGGGGGAAGGGAAGTCGAGTCCATCACGGGTGTCTCCAAGCAGGGAAAGTGGAGTATCCAGGGGACACATGCAGCAAAAGTCTTGCGTGGAGGTCAGGACCACAGCCCTGGCTCTTCCGGCTACTAGCTGTGTGATCTTGGAGGAGCTGCTTAGCTTCTCTGAGCCTCAGTGTCCTCTGAGAAATGAACAGAATAACTGCAACTACCTAGGAGAACTGGTGGAGTATTACACGAGGGGATGCGTGGAAAGTGCTAGCACAGTATTTACTAAGAGGGGCTGCAGGGGTGGGGTGCACGCTCCAACCAGGGGCCGCTGTAGCCTCCACCTGGCCCTACAGTCTCAGCTTTCAGCAAGAAGCCACGGTCAGTGGAAGTGGCCGCAGGCAGCCCTGCCGTGTTTGAGGTGGAGACAGAGCGGGCAGGAGTGAAGGTGCGCTGGCAGCGCGGAGGCAGTGACATCGGAGCCAGCAGCAAGTATGGCCTGGCCACAGAGGGCACACGGCATACACTGACAGTGCGGGAGGTGGGCCCTGCGGACCAGGGCTCCTACGCAGTCATTGCTGGCTCCTCCAAGGTCAAGTTCGACCTCAAGGTCACAGAGGCAGGTAAGATTCTGGTCAGGCTTCCCTGAGGTTCAGGCTCCTGGGGGGAGGGACAGCCCAGCACCTCTCTATCCATCCAGGGAACAGGAGGTACTTTCACACTTCCTTGCCTTTGCTGTGGCTGTGCCCCCCGCCAGGAATCCCCTTTCCCCCCTTTCTTTACATGACCTCTCTGAGTACCCCAGGTGCCATCCTGGCCTGTTCCAGCCATGGGGTAGGTGGGAGAGATGAACAAGACACAACCCCAGTCTCCCCTTGCAGACCTCCCTGGGGAGATGACCCTGCGCAGAGGGCACCTTGTGTGCTGGCAGCGAAGTCCCAGGAGGTGTGGATGAGGGGAGTGCAGCCCAGTCTGTGGGGCTGCTCTAAGGCTGGGGCAGAGCAGGGTTGGACCTGGAACTGTTCAGGGCAGGTGCAGAGGATGTGGGAACTGATGACCTGGGACAGGGAGGAGAATGTGAGAGGCAGGGTGGCTCTCCAGCTGAGCATGAGCTGCCTCTGAGGGGCCCAGGCAGTGGGAGGACAGCCATGGCAGACTTTCCTCATCCACAGTGGGCTCATGGGTCCGACGCTCAGGAGAGAGAGGGTGGAGGGGTCTCTGGTTAGTGACTGTACCACGACTCCTATCTGATCCTCTCCAGAGAAGGCAGAGCCCGTCCTGGCCCCTACCCCTGCCCCTGCTGAGGCCACTGGAACCCCTGGAGAAACCCTGGCCCCAGCCGCTGAGCTGGGAGAAAGTGCCCCAAGTCCCGAAGGTGAGAGGGGCTGGGCAGGGAGGGGCAGGATCCGTGGGTAGAGGGTGTCCAGGGCAGGTCTGAAAAGCCTTTGGTTGGCCGGGCGCCGTGGCTCAGGCCTATAATCCCCAGTACTTTGGGAGGCCGAGGTGGGCAGATCACGAGGTCAGGGAATGGAGACCATCCTGGCTAACACGGTGAAACCCCGTCTCTACTAAAAATACAAAAAAAAAAAATTAGCCGGGGTGGTGGCGGGCGCCTGTAGTCCCAGCTACTCGGGAGGCTGAGGCAGGAGAATGGCATGAACCCAGAAGGCAGAGCTTGTGATGAGCCAAGATCACGCCACTGCACTTCAGCCTGGGCGACAGAGCAAGACTCCATCTCAAAAAAAAAAAAAAAAAAGCCTTTGCTCACAGGGTCAAGCTCAGCAGCTCGCAACGACCCTACCCCTGGAGCCCCTGATGACCCCATTGGCCTCTTCGTGATGCGGCCACAGGATGGCGAAGTGACTGTGGGTGAGTGTGAGCTGCTGTGCCCAGCACTGGGGTGAGAAGGGGGGCAGCAGGACGCTCCCCAAGCTGGGCCTGTCGCCCTGCCCTTGCAGGTGGCAGCATCACCTTCTCAGCCCGTGTGGCCGGCGCCAGCCTCCTGAAGCCGCCTGTGGTCAAGTGGTTCAAGGGCAAATGGGTGGACCTGAGCAGCAAGGTGGGCCAGCACCTGCAGCTGCATGACAGCTACGACCGTGCCAGCAAGGTGGGTCCGCCGGGGTCGTGGAGACACGGAGAGAGGGGACATGGAGAATCCTGGAAGGCACAAGGCACACAGAGGGCACCATGAGACCTGAGGCACACACGAGCTGCAAGCAGGGGGCGTGGGGAATCTGGGAGGCAGGTGGAGGGGTCCAGGGGCCCACAGGGAGATCCTGGAGGCCTGGGGGCCAGGGAGCGCGATGAGACGCATGGGAGTGCTGTGGGGGACATGGGAGACTTGAAGGACATGATCGCCTCAAGGGAGCACCTAATAAGGCTTGGTGGAATCGGTGGGGGGAGGGGGCGGGGGCACGGTGGTCAGGAAGTCTGGAGGACACCGTGAAGCATGGGGCACCAGCTAGTGGGGTTGTAAAGCCCCTGGATGGGTATCAGGGCTCAGGGCTCAAGGGACGCTCAGGGATTGACCAGAACAATTCCTCATTATACTGACGCGGAAACCAACGCTTGAGAGGTTAAGTGGTTGCTCCAAGGTCACCTAGACATAGGCCTAGAACCTTAAGCCTTGGTTTTTTGTGTTTTGTGTTTTTCCACCCTGCCCACCAGAACCTTAAGACTTAAGTCTCCTTGTGTGTTCACTCCAAGCCTCTGCTTTTCCCAACCTTCCACAGTCCTGGGCCAGGAGACGGGGCCTGTAGCAGGAGAGGGCCAACATGTGCCGGGCTGTGCATTGCACAAAAGCACTGTAGTTCACCACAACCATGTGCCAGCAGATGGCAGTCATGGGTTTTGAGATAGTCCCCTTTCTCTATACAAAAACTATATGGGTTAACTAAACCCGAGGGTGAGAAGGTTGATGAGCATTTGTCACTCCCAGCCTCCTTTTTTTTTTTTAATATTAGTTGAGATAGGGTCTCCCTCTGTCGCTCGGGCTGGAGTGCAGTGGCTCTCCACTACCATGTTCAAGCGATTCTCCCACCTCAACCTCCCGAGTAGCTGAAACTAGAGGTGCACACCACCATACTTGGCTAATTTTATTTTTAGTAGAGATGGAATTTCACCACGTTGGCCAGGCTGGTCTGGAGCTCCTGGTCTCATGTGATCCACCCGCCTCAGCCTCCCAAAGTGCTGGATTACAGGCACAAGCCACTCCCAGTCTCCTTCAATGGTGCAGAGCCTTGTCTCCCGACCCCTGGTGTCCCCTGACGCCCTGTCCCTCCATGCACACAGGTCTATCTGTTCGAGCTGCACATCACCGATGCCCAGCCTGCCTTCACTGGCGGCTACCGCTGCGAGGTGTCCACCAAGGACAAATTTGACTGCTCCAACTTCAATCTCACTGTCCATGGTGAGGGGGCCCTCGTGACTGTCCTGGGCTCGGGCTCCCCATGGGTCCTGGTCCCCTGCCTCCGTTTCCCAACACTAAGGAGGATGCCTCGTCCCGTCCAGGCACGAGTGCTGGCCACGTGCCCAGTGCTGCACACACAGTGTGTGAGAGAAATCCAGAGGCTTGCAGGGTAGGCGTGGGGACCTAATTAGGGCTGAGTCCGGGTCTCATCTGGGTGGGACTCTGTTTTATCATCTTGGTGTCACGGCTCCTGGCCCACGGCCTGGCACTGTCTGAATGTTTGGTCCATGGGTGAAGGTGAGTTGAAAGATGGGTGGGAATTGGGGACAATAAACCGTCCCGCCTCCCTGGTACCTTGACCCTGGGAAAGGCTGGGAAGGTGAGGTCCTGGGGCAGATGCCCAGCTTCACAGGGTCATGAATGGCCAAATCTGTGAATACCCAGAGGCCACCCCCAGGGCAGGGCTTCTCAAACGACCCCCCTCTGAAGCCCCTTCCCCCATCTCTCCACCCTTTGAACCCAGAGGCCGTGGGCACCGGAGACCTGGACCTCCTATCATCCTTCCGCCGCACGTGAGTGACCATCCTCAGGACCTGGGGGAGGCCAGTGCTGGAGTCTGAGGCCCTTCAGGGTCTGGACTGGCGGTCAGGGCTGGGGATGATGTGTGGGGTGGAGCTGAAGTCAGTGGGGGCTGCGGGGGACAGCAAGCTTCCCGGGCAGGTGAGGATACTGAGTCTAACCCCCACAGGAGCCTGGCTGGAGGTGGTCGGCGGATCAGGTACCCCTGCCCCAGGCCCTATCTGCACCATCCACAGACCTCCAGGGGTCTGAGATGGGCGGGAGCCCAGTCTGGCCAGCGTCACGTTCTCCCTCCCCACTCCACTCCCTGTCCTGCTCCTAATCCCCTTCCAGTCCCTCACTGCAGCCTCACTGGGGGTCCCTCTCCATAGTGACAGCCACGAGGATGCTGGGATTCTGGACTTCAGCTCATTGCTGAAGAAGAGGTGAGTCCTGGGTGGCAGTTCCTGGGGCAGCTGGTGAGGCCTGGCTCCAAATCCCAGCACTGTGGTTTGCCAGCTGTGTGACGCTGAGCACAACACTGCACCTCTCTGAGCTGGTTTCCTTGTCTGTCGAGGGGATGGTCCCGGTGTGGAAGGAGTTAAAGGGCTCTGCAGACATTATGTCCCGTGAACAGGCATCCTCACAGTGTCCCCCACGGCCACTCCACACTTAGGGCTGCAGAACTCCCTCCGTAAACTCCGGGGACCCAGAAGCAACAGAGAGAGGGTCCCCAGAGCTGCAGGGTCTACCAGGCCGGCCCAACTGGCTTACGTTCTCTCTGCCCTCTCTCTCCCTCTCCCCCGGCCCCTCCATTATGGCTGCTGCTGCTGTGGCCCAGAGAGTAAGAAATGGGGTCTGGGTGTTTGGGGGCAGCCGGGCGCTAGTGGGTGCAGAGGGGATCCCGTCCCCTCCCTGAGAGGCTGTGGTGAGAGACTCAGAGCAGGGTGTGGCTTCCCATGGACAGGGGTAAGTCTCTGTGCCTTGGGCTTCTCCTGCCACCCACCTATCTGTCAGAGCTTAGGAGGGATAAGAAAAAGTAATGCACACAGGAGATCCCTCCAGAGCCTCCGGAGCAGCGTGGGTGCCCCACAACACAGGGAGTGCAAGTGTGGAGAATAGGGAGGAGGTAAAGGCCCATGGGTGGGGTCTGGGTCTTTGAGGGAAGGCGGCCACACCTCTCATGTGTCTCCTACCCTTTCTGCCCTCCCCCTGCCCCCGGAGCAGCAGTTTCCGGACCCCAAGGTGAGTGCCCATCATAGCACAGCACCCTCATCACCCTTAATTCTGCCGGGAACTCCTCCAAATCTCCAGCCCCACTTAAGCTCCCTTGGCCCCCAGACCTGGCCTGGGACCCAGACCACCTCCAGCTGCCCCACCAGAAGGGTAGGGGCAGAGGGACAGGGGTGGCTATAGCTCCTTGGTCCTGGGTCCAGGAAGCCCCGCCCAGGGGGCTGCAGTCTTGCCCCCAGCCACAGCCTGGACTGCGGGACACAGGGACTCAAAGCTGGAGGCACCAGCAGAGGAGGACGTGTGGGAGATCCTACGGCAGGCACCCCCATCCGAGTACGAGCGCATCGCCTTCCAGTACGGCGTCACCGACCTGCGCGGCATGCTGAAGAGGCTCAAGGGCATGAGGCGCGATGAGAAGAAGAGCACAGGTTAGCCCTTCCCCAGAGGGGAGAGGAGAGGGCACAGGTTAGCCCTTCCCCAGAGGGGAGAGGAGAGGGCACAGGCTAGCCCTTCCCTTCCCTACACAGGAGAGGAGAGAGGGCACAGGTTAGCCCTTTCCCACGGGGAGAGGAGAGGGCCCAGGCTAGCCCTTCCCTACACAGGAGAGGAGAGGGCACAGGCTAGCCCTTCCCTACACAGGAGAGGAGAGGGCACAGGTTAGCCCACCACCCCATCCACATACATGGAAAGAGCAGAGTCCAGCTTAGCACAGAGACTCACAGGAAAGAAGAGTCCAGGTTAACCCCTCCTTGTGTAGAAAAAGTCAAGAATGCCCAGGTTAGCCCCTTTCCACAGAGAGAAGAGAAGAACAAAGGTTAGGCCAGGACAGCCACAAGGAAGAGGACAGAACTCAGGTTAACCCTCCTCACCAAGGAAAAATCAGGCTACCCTTTTTTTTTTTTTTTTTTTTTTTTTTTGAGATTGAGTCTCCCTCTGTCGCCCAGGCTGGAGTGCAGTGGCCGGATCTCAGCTCACTGCAAGCTCCGCCTCCCAGGTTTGTGCCATTCTCCTGCCTCAGCCTCCCGAGTAGCTGGGACTACAGGTGCCCGCCACCTCGCCCGGCTAGTTTTTTGTACTTTTTAGTAGAGATGGGGTTTCACCGTGTTAGCCAGGATGGTCTCGATCTCCTGACCTTGTGATCCGCCCGTCTTGGCCTCCCAAAGTGCTGGGATTACAGGCTTGAGCCACCGCACCCGGCCTACCCTTTCTTTCTCTACCCTCTTCTGAAAAGAAATGAAGCCCAGTTAACCCTCTCCACACCCGAAAGAAAAGGGAAGAGACCCGCTAAGCCTGGAGAGCCACACGCAGGCAAAGAGAAGAGCCTGGTTAATCTTCCTCACAGGCAAACAAAGCAGGAAGGCTCAGGTTAGCTCCCCCCACCCCCAGCCAGGTGGAAGGAGGAGAGCCCAGGCTAGCTCTTCTCCACTGAGGGGTTGACAAGGGCGGGTGTGAACCGGCAAAACAGGAGTCTCACATGCCTGCTCCCCACCGTGTCTGAGTCTAGCACAGGGCCTGGCACACACCTCGAGCGCTCTATAAACACCGACGGAATGGAGGGGTCAGCTTCCATGCAGGGTATGGGAGACAAGCCCCTCCCAAAGCACACACACAAAACACACACGATCGTGGGGACAGGGAGAGGAGTTGGTTAGTCCCTCCTTGCTAACTTTCCCCAGGCCCCCTAGCCCTCCGTTCTGCCTTCCTGTGTCTCAGCCTCACTGGGTTCCCTATCACCCCATCACTAGGTGGCCTGGCCCTTACCTGCACTGTGGCCTCATTGAAGTCAGGGATCCCCTGGATGCCACCAGTGTTCCTCTGGGTTAACCCTTGAACTGCTGATCCCAGAGGACACCAAGCAAAGGACTGCAGGTGCCCCGGGAGGAACAGATGGAGGCCGGCAAGGCAGACCGGGACCTCCGAGGGTAGGGGTGTCTTCCAGGAAGGGCAACAATAGTAAAAAGAGCAAATTGATGGCCGGGCACGGTGGCTCACGCCTGTAATCCCAGCACTTTGGGAGGCTGAGGTGGGTGGATCACCTGAAGTTAGGAGTTCGAGGCCAGCCTCACCAACATGGTGAAACACTGTCTCTACTAAAAATACAAAATTAGCTGGGCATGGTGGCAGGTGCCTGTAATCCCAGCTACTCCGGAGGCTGAGGCAGGAGAATCGCTTGAACCTGGGAGGCAGAGGTTGTAGTGAGCCAGGATTGTGCCATTGTACTCCAACCTGTGTGACAGAATGAGACTCCATCTCAAAAAAAAAAAAAAAAGAGCGAATTCCTTCCTAAGCCAGGGACTAGGTGCTTTATGTAATTGTCTCATTTAATTCTCAAAACAATACTATGATGAAAGGACTGTTACCATTCCCATGTTACTAAGGAGGAAACCGAGGCACAGAGGGATTAAGGAACTAGCCCAAGGTCACAGAGCACCCAGCAGTAGATCTCTGCCCCTCCGCAGCTGACTCCAGGCCCAGCCAGAGTATTTGAGGACTCAGAGGTCCTTCTCTGCTCCGTGGATGGAGCCCCCACTTCCTCCCTGGGCTCAGCAGCAACAACACGGGCTTTTACAAACACGGCCGCAAGAGGAGGCATTGTCGCGGGGCAGGGCCAGACGCAGCTCTGCCACACACCTGCCGGGCTGGTGGCATGGGCCAGTCACCTCTCTGAGCCCTGTTTCCCCCACTGCAGCAGCACGGGGATCACCGCACTGGCCCCAGGGGCTGAGATGGGAGTGACAGCGCTGGGCACAGAGGGCCGCTAGGTGGGAGCTCCTGGGAAGAATACAAAACTCAGGGGTTGCTGGGAGAAAAGAAGGCACATCTGTCCCAGCCCCAGTTCTCCTGACAAGCTTCTGTCTTTCTGGAAGCCCCTAACCCCATTCCTGAGCTGAGCAGGTGGAGAGGACCCCAAGGAAGACAGAAGGACAAGGTCAGAGAGACAGAGACAAGGAGGTGGATAGACACATAGACACAAATACATAGAGACACTACGCCTGTAATCCCAGCACTTTGGGAGGCCGAGGTGGGCGCATCACCTGAGGTCAGGATTTCAAGAGCAGTCTGGCCAACATGGTAAAACCCCGTCTCTACTAAAAATACAAAAATTAGCTGGGCATGGTGTCACACGCCTGTAATCCCAGCTACTCGGGAGGCTGAGGCAGGAGACTCACTTGAACCTGGGAGGCGGAGGTTGCAGTGAGCTGAGTTGGTGCCACTACACTCCAGCCTGGCTGACAGAGTGAGACTCTGTCTCAGAAAACAAACACACAAAAAGAAAGAGAGGCACAGAGAGCGAAGTGGAGGCGGGGCGGCACAGAGGGGATTGGGGGAGGACCTGGGCCCCAGCCCCAGCCACAGTAGCCTGGCCTGGGGGAGCAGGGTGTGGGCGGTGGGGGTGGGTTGGCCGGGGCTGAGGGGTGGTGCTCAGCCTTTCAGAAGAAGCTGGAGCCGGCCTACCAGGTGAGCAAAGGCCACAAGATCCGGCTGACCGTGGAACTGGCCGACCCTGACGCTGAAGTCAAATGGCTCAAGAATGGCCAGGAGATCCAGATGAGTGGCAGGTGCGGCCTGGGGTGGGGAGGGGGCCTCAGGTGGAGGTGGGGACCCCCACAGCCTTGCCTCCTGTCCCTCTCCACATGCGTGTCTCTGACTCACTGTGGCTCTCAGCCCCATCTCTCTGGGCCTAATTTCCCCTCCTCTTGCTCCTGCCGGTCCTCTCCCTCTCTCCTTTTGTCTCGGGCTCACTTCCTCCCGTCGGGAACACTCCAATGGCCCCTTCTGTTCCACAGCAAGTAAGTTCCCCTCTGGATGGCCTGGGGTGGGGGGCACAGGGGTTTTCATGGGGTGCGCTGGGCCCGGAGGTGTGTCCGCGACTTTCCTGCCACTTCCCTGTGGCTCCCACCCAGGTACATCTTTGAGTCCATTGGTGCCAAGCGTACCCTGACCATCAGCCAGTGCTCACTGGCAGACGACGCAGCCTACCAGTGCGTGGTGGGTGGCGAGAAGTGCAGCACGGAGCTCTTTGTCAAAGGTGGGCCTGGGGCCTGAGGCCGTGGGAATCTGGGGAGGAGATGGCCTCAGGAGCCACCCTCATGCTCACCCTGCCTGGACAGAGCCCCCCGTGCTCATCACGCGCCCCTTGGAGGACCAGCTGGTGATGGTGGGACAGCGGGTGGAGTTTGAGTGTGAAGTATCGGAGGAGGGGGCGCAAGTCAAATGGTGAGTTCCAGAAGCATGGGGCATGGGGCAGGGCTGAGCATCGGGGGCATCTGTGCAGAAGAGGCCACAGCACTTGCCACCCACCCACCCGGCTAGGCTGAAGGACGGGGTGGAGCTGACCCGGGAGGAGACCTTCAAATATCGGTTCAAGAAGGACGGGCGGAGACACCGCCTGATCATCAACGAGGCCACGCTGGAGGACACGGGGCACTACGCACTGCGCACCAGTGGGGGCCAGGCGCTGGCTGAGCTCATCGTGCAGGGTGAGCCAGGCTGGGGCACGTGAGGCTTCAAGGCTTGGGCCTCCCAGCCCCCACCCCACCCTGTAGGGGAGCAGGCAAACCTGGGCTCAAGGCCCCTGTGACCTTGGGCCTTTAACAGCCTAAACCTCACCCTTCTCATCTCTAAAATGACGATGCTGAAGTGACCACTCCAGAGGGTACTGAGAGGCTCAGACAGGCCTGGTGAGCGTCACCACCCCTCAAACACTTGAGGTTCCTTATGTGCACTGCACCGTCATAGGCAAACATGGCACACACAGGCACACACGTTTTCACATGCACACATGCACCCAGACACATGCGCACCAGCGCCCAGGAGCCTACACGCCCTCCACAGGGACTCACGCCACACCCACACACCCTCCCGAGCTCAATGGCTCAGCCCTGCCCTGCAGAAAAGAAGCTGGAGGTGTACCAGAGCATCGCAGACCTGACGGTGGGCGCGAAGGACCAGGCGGTGTTCAAGTGTGAAGTCTCAGATGAGAATGTGCGGGGCGTGTGGCTGAAGAACGGGAAGGAGCTGGTGCCCGACAGCCGCATAAAGGTGTCCCACATCGGGCGGTGAGTGTGCAGGGCAGGCGGATGGGACAGGTGGAGACTGAGATGGAGACAGAGACAAAGACAGGAAGAAACAGAGAGAAAGAGAGATAAAGACAGGTGAACAGAGAGGCAGATGCACAGACAGGACGGAGACTGAGACAGAGACCCACAGAGAGGGAGAAACAGACCCAAAAAGACAGAGACAGAAAGACAGAAATAGTTTTATAGAGACAGAAAGATATGCACAGGGAGGCACACACAGAGGAGAGTTCGTCAGAGACAGAGAAGAATGAGGGACAGAGACAAAGAGGCAGCAGGGAGAGACACAGACAGGGTTGAGAGCTCCCTGGCGCCCTCCCCCAGCTTGTGACCAGGGCAGGGCAGGAGGCCACCAAGGAGGCCGGCTCTGGCCAGAGGCCCTCGCTGCCTCTCCCGCCCTCTTGCTCATCCCGGGAGCAACTGGGCTGGCCGTGCTGGGCCCAAGTTCACAGAGATTAATGACACCCAACCCCTGCCCAGTCTCCAAGGGCCCAGCCAAGGGGATGCTTTGATGTGGAAATCACTTTTACACTGCCTACCTCTAAAAGCACATGGGAGAGCTGGAAAATTATATAAGATAGAAAAAAAAAGGCATTTTTAAAAATCAGAATACCAACAAGCCAGGACGAGGTGAGGGCCTCCTGGGGACCCTGGCTGGGGTATCTGGTGAGGCCAGGGGTGTGTGGCCCAGTGGGGTCCCCTAAGCCTGTGCTTCCCTGCAGGGTCCACAAACTGACCATTGACGACGTCACACCTGCCGACGAGGCTGACTACAGCTTTGTGCCCGAGGGCTTCGCCTGCAACCTGTCAGCCAAGCTCCACTTCATGGGTGAGCCTGCTCCGGGGTAGGGTGGGTGGGGGCAGTGGGGCCAGGAGCCCCTGTCACTGGGCCCTGTCTTTGCCCCCATGCCACTTGCCCTTCCTTCTCTTGCAGAGGTCAAGATTGACTTCGTACCCAGGCAGGGTGAGTCTCGGGGCCCCCGAGTCTTGGTTCTGCTCACTTTCCGCAACCCACCCACGCAGGCCTCCCCTCCACTCACAGAGGGAAGAGCAAGGATCAAAAGTGGGGGTCCTGGGGCCCAGCTCCAGCTTTGCCACTCATGACCACAGGTCAATTATAATCTCTGTGAGCCTCAGTTTCCTCTTCTCTAAAATGGGAACCCTGATAGTGCCGCCCCCATAGGGTAGTTATAAAGATGAGGTGACATGATGTGTCAGAGCTGTCAAGTGCTGTCACAGGTGTGACTTTTATTATTACATCTTTTCTTCTTCTTCTTTTTTTTTTTTTTTTTGAGACGGAGTCTCACTTTGTTGCCCAGGCTGGAGTGCAATTGTGCAATCTCGGCTCACTGCAACTTCTGCTTCCCATGTTCAAGCGATTCTCCTCCCTCAGCCTCCTGAGTAGCTGGGACTACAGGCGCATGCCGCCACGCCCAGCTAATTTTGTATTTTTAGTAGAGACGGGGTATCGCCATGTTGGCCAGGCTGGTCTTGAACTCCTGACCTCACATGATCCACCCGCCTCGGCCTCCCAAAGTGCTGGGATTACAGGGGTGAGCCACCACGCCCGGCCCAGGATTAAGCTTTAATCAGACATTTCACAAGTTTAACTTCAGGAGAATAATCCAGATTGCAGCATACTTGGAGTGCTTTCCAAACTGGGTTCATTTAACATCGTTAACCCACTTGAAAAGAGTTCTCTGATGAAATTAGTTTGGGAAGCAGCGAACACCTGCCCCACCTCTTGCTTCTTCGGAAGCAATCGAATCAGTAAAGAAACTTGCCTTTGTTTAGCTTTGTTTAACTGAGGGCAGATTCCTGATTTGGCCAGGGAACCTTTTTTTTTTTTTTTTTTTTTTTTTTTTTGAGATGGAGTCTCGCTCTGTCGCCCAGGCTGGAGTGCAGTGGCGCGATCTCGGCTCACTGCAAGCTCCGCCTCCCGGGTTCACGCCATTCTCCTGCCTCAGCCTCCCGAGTAGCTGGGACTACAGGCGCCCACAACCGCGCCCGGCTAATTTTTTGTATTTTTAGTAGAGACGGGGTTTCACCGTGGTCTCGATCTCCTGACCTTGTGATCCGCCCGCCTCGGCCTCCCAAAGTGCTGGGATTACAGGCGTGAGCCACCGCGCCCGGCGGCTAGGGAACCTTTTTAATGTGTGTGTGTGTGTGTATGTATGTGTGTGTGTGTATGTGTATGTATGTGTGTGTGTGTGTATGTATGTGTATGTATGTATGTGTGTATGTGTGTGTATGTATATGTGTGTATGTATGCGTGTGTGTATGTCTGTGTGTGTATATGTGTGTATGTATGTGTGTATGCATGTGTATGTGTATGTATATGTGTGTATGTATGTGTGTATGTGTATGTGTATGTATGTATGTGTGTGTGCATGTGTATGTGTATGTATATGTGTGTATGTATGTGTGTATGTATGTATGTGTGTATATGTATGTATGTGTATGGATGTATGTGTATGTATGTATATGTATGTATGGGTGTGTATGTGTGTATGTGTGCGTGTATGTGTGTATGTATGTATATGTGTGTATGTGTGTATATGTATGTGTGTGTATGCGTGTATGTATGTGTGTGTATGTGTGTGTATGTGTATGTATGTATATGTGTGTATGTGTGTATGTGTGTATGTATGTGTGTGTATGTATGTATGTGTATGGGTGTGCATGTGTGTATGTGTATGCATGTATATGTATGTGTGTGTGTATGTGTGTGTGTATGTGTATGTATGTATATGTGTGTGTGTGTATGTGGGGGGGGGCAGGAGCAAGACACTGATGTTCCCCCAGTTTTCAAAATGCTATGGTAGGTGACCTGACCTGAATATTACAAGCCTCCCAGCCAACGTCCTGGGATGATGGGAATGTTCTAGATCTTGGTTGGGTTAATGGTTGCATGGGTGTATTCATCTGTCAGAACTCATCAGCCTTCAGTCAGATCTGAGCATAAACTATACCTCAATACAAATCTAAAAAACCAACAAACAGGGGCCCGGGCTCTCAAGTGGCCCCTCCCCAGTGACCTATGCTCCTCCCGGCTCTCCGGTTTCTCTGAACTACATTGTCTCTTCTGCAGAACCTCCCAAGATCCACCTGGACTGCCCGGGCCGCATACCAGACACCATTGTGGTTGTAGCTGGAAATAAGCTACGTCTGGACGTCCCTATCTCTGGGGACCCTGCTCCCACCGTGATCTGGCAGAAGGCCATCACGCAGGTACGGTGGGTCCCTCCTCAATCTCCCCATCTGTGAGGTGGGTGTGTGGAGCCACCCAAGTGCTTGGACCTGCTGCACACCCCACCCACGTGTGCACGCCCTGCTGCTGGCTACCCCGTGGGAGAGCAGAGGCTCGACTGGCCAGGGGGCAGGCGAGATGGGCAGTGTGGGTTGGGGGTGGAAGAAGAAGCAGAGGGGTGCTTCCAGGCTGAGTCAGCTCCTCTGCTCCCTACTTCCCTCCTGCCCTGTTCCCAGGGGAATAAGTCCCCAGCCAGACCAGCCCCAGATGCCCCAGAGGATGCAGGTGACAGCGACGAGTGGGTGTTTGACAAGAAGGTGAGTGAGGCTCAGGTCAGGATGGGGCTCATTTGTCTTCCATCACTTTCTGCCCATTTGGTGTCGAGCCCTTGGTGAGGTCTCCATGGAGGTGCCACACTTGGCCAGGTGTGTTGCTGCCCCCAGCAGGGTCCCTGTGGGGCCCTCACACCTCAGGCAGGGTCTGTGGAGTGTGCTGATGGCCGTCACAAGGTTGTGGACACCCTCTTATTGTGAGGAATCCCTCATGACTGGGCTGCTCCCTGGCTCCCTTCATCCTGAGCTGACCTTGACCTTGACCTTGTGCTTCCTCTCAACTCCAGAGTAGTTTCCGAGGCAGTTTCCTGCCACTGTAGCTGCTGGGGTCTTTTTCCTGCCCAGCACTGTTGGTTCTTCTGAAGGCTGGGGTCTTGAGGGGTCCTCACGCTAGCTCATCTGAGAGGACAGGTGGTTGCCCCAGGTCCCCTGACAAAGCTAGAACCTGAGCCCCTGCCCTCGGTCGGTGCCACAGAGAGGATTTTGAACTAGATGCTGACATGGGTGCAGTCTTCCCACAGGCTGTGTTACCCCTATGGACCCCGGGACATCTGGTTGTTGCAGAGACTGCAGGGGCCTCTGGGGTCTGACTTGGATCTCACCTCAACTCTCCATCCCCCCAGCTGCTGTGTGAGACCGAGGGCCGGGTCCGTGTGGAGACCACCAAGGACCGCAGCATCTTCACGGTCGAGGGGGCAGAGAAGGAAGATGAGGGCGTCTACACGGTCACAGTGAAGAACCCTGTGGGCGAGGACCGGGTCAACCTCACAGTCAAGGTCATCGGTGAGGCCGGCCAGGGTCCAAGCTGGAGAACACAGAGGGGCAGCCCCAAGGAGGGCCCATCCGTTCGCTCATTCAGCCACTCGACAAACATCACGGGCATGCTCCCTGAGCTGAGTGGCAACAGGACAGGTTTTTCTGCCCACAAGGAGCCCCGCTGTGGGGGAGATGGAGGCAGTTGCATCCCGCAGATTTCCTGCGACACGGCTGTACATGAGCCGTGTCCAGAGTGCCATGGGAGCACTGAGCAGAGAGCCATCCCAGAGAGCCTGGGGGGGATGCCTTTAGGAGGCTGAGAAGATGGTGAGGAAGGGCATCCCAGGCAGAGGAATCCCAGGCATCCCAGGCAGAGGAAACTGTGTACAAAGGGGTGGGAAGGGAAAGGGTCTTTTGGGTGTGGAGAATGAATGAAACGTGTCAGGAGAGGACTGGGTAGGGTTGGGAGGATCAGAGCCAGGACAGGGGTGAATATGCGCAGTGTGAAGCCTTAAAGTGTTGATTGAGGGCTGGCGACATGATGAGAAATGCATCCTGTTGAGACCCAGCCTGGACAACACAGTGAGACTCAGTATCACTAAAAAAAAAAA
This sequence comes from Macaca mulatta, assembly GCF_049350105.2. NCBI lineage: Eukaryota > Metazoa > Chordata > Mammalia > Primates > Cercopithecidae > Macaca > Macaca mulatta. The sequence goes on from NC_133419.1 coordinate 18,263,918, forward strand.
AAAAAAAAAAAAGAAGAAGAAGAAGAAGAAGAAAGAAATGCATTCTAGAAAGATCTCTTTGGATTTTGGATCTGGAGGTGGTGGGGGCAGCCGGTGGCAGTTAGTTGGAGTGGGAAGGGGACGAGCAACATTACTCAAGGCCCCGAGCGGGGCAGGGCTGATGTGTCCACCGCACCCCCTCCAGACGTGCCAGACGCACCCGCGGCCCCGAAGGTCAGCAACGTGGGAGAGGACTCCTGCACCGTACAGTGGGAGCCGCCTGCCTACGACGGCGGGCAGCCGGTCCTGGGTGAGTGCAAGGGCGCCAGGCGGAGGTGCGAGGGCGCCGAACAGATCCGAGGGAAGGTGGTGTGGGGATGCCTGGGTCCCAGACCAGAGCCGCCACCTCCCCCGAGCCAGGCTACATCCTGGAGCGCAAGAAGAAGAAGAGCTACCGGTGGATGCGGCTGAACTTCGACCTGATTCAGGAGCTGAGCCACGAAGCGAGGCGCATGATCGAGGGCGTGGTGTACGAGATGCGCGTCTACGCGGTCAACGCCATCGGCATGTCCAGGCCCAGCCCTGCCTCCCAGCCCTTCATGCCAATCGGTGAGCCTGCCTGACCTGGTCCTGCCTCCGCTCCCTCCCCAGTCAAAGGCCCCCAGTAATAGCAGCTGCTCCGCAGGCAGCCACGCTAGACACTCACATCCACGGTCTCCTTTCAGCCTCGACTGGGGATACTCAGCCGCATTTTACAGATGAGGAAACAGGCTCCCCGCAGTTAAACGACCTGCCTGAGATCTCCCAGCTGGTTGGGGTGGAACTGACTCTCACACTACACCGACCCCTAGTTCACTTTCAAGCCTCTCTTTCCATGTCTACAAAATGGGAATAATGACACTGCCTACCTCAGAGAGCTGTTAGGATGAGATGGGATGAGCAGGCAGAGGCCATCTGGCATCTAGCAGGTGCCCAGTGAATGTTCATTGTCCCCTGTTCCCCACACCCTTCAACCCAGGGTTTGTCACCTATGGGATGGGGCAAGGGCTGTGGTTAGTGGAGGGGTCTCAGGGGCGTCTGTCTGTGGAAAGAGTCCTGGACCAAGACTCAGAGATGGCAGAGGCAGCTCCACGGTCTCCAGGAGGCCAACTGGAGTCAACCCTCCCTGAAGCCTCAGCTTCCTCATCTGTATAATGGGGTCTGAGTGGGTAGAACAGGTGCTGAGGGTGTGGCAGGGCTCGGGAGGACACCTGTTCCCACCAGGGTGGGTGAGTCCAGGGGCAGCTGTCTGTGGCAAGTGCAGGCCAGGGACCCCTGGGCCCAGGGATGGGGCACAGCTTGGGAAGATGGCAGGAATTGGGGCCTGTGGGGAGAAGGGTTCAGGCCTCTCTTTTTAGGGACTGACTCCTGGTTTGTTCAGTTCTTAGTCAACTCACCTAATCATACGGTGCCAGGAAATTCCCATGTTTTCCTATAGTTTTAGGGGTTTTTTCTCTTTTCTCCTTTCTTTCTCTTTTCTTTTCTTTTGATGGAGTCTCGCTCTGTCACCCAGGCTGGAGTGCAGTCCTGGAGCGATCTAGGTTCACTGCAACCTCCGCCTCCCAGGTTCAAGCAACTCTCCCACCTCAGCCTCCTGAGTAGCTGGGATTACAGGCATCCACCATCGTGCCCAGCTAATTTTTGTGTTTTTGTAGAGCCGGAGTTTCACCATGTTGGCCAGGCTGGTCTCAAACTCCTGACCTCAGGTGATCCGCCCACCTTGGCCTCCCAAAGTGCTGGGATTACAGGTGTGAGCCACCATGCCTGGCTGCTGCTGTTGTTTGTTTTTAAGCCAATCTACAGACAAGTCTTGTAACAGAGACAAAATATTCCTTAAAGTGGCTAAAAGCCAGCTGAACAGGAAGTGCCCCCTATGTGACCAGTGGGCAGTTCGGGGTCTAGGCCACGGATCTCCAGCTTCCCCAGGCTTGCTGAGACCCCTCTCTGACCTCTCCTCTGCCCAGGTCCCCCCAGCGAACCCACCCACCTGGCAGTAGAGGACGTTTCGGACACTACGGTCTCCCTCAAGTGGCGGCCCCCAGAGCGCGTGGGAGCAGGAGGCCTGGACGGCTACAGCGTGGAGTACTGCCCAGAGGGCGGTGAGTGTCCCCACCCCCAGCCCCCTCCCCAAACGAAGAACATGCTCACCTTGCCATTGAGCAGATTCACCCATAGTCAGGTTTTTTTGGCCCACTTTTGCCTAAAGTTGAGGACATCCAGAGAAATACCTGTTCTGTTTTCAGAAGCAAAAAAAGCTTGCCTAGTGAAAAACAAATGCAGAGTAAAGCTGACTGTAACACTTCTTTGAGCAGTGCGAAATCAGCAACTACATTTTAAAAACATATTTAAGGCCAGGCGCGGCGGCTCACGCCTGTAATTCCAGCACTTTGGGAGGCCGAGGTGGGCGGATCACCTGAGGTCGGGAGTTCAAGACCAGCCTGACCAACATGGAGAAACCTCGTCTCTACTAAAAATACAGAATTAGCTGGGTGTGGTGGTGGGCGCCTGTGATCCCAGCTACTCGGGAGGCTGAGGCAGGAGAATCGCTTGAACCCAGGAGGCGGAGGTTGCGGTGAGCCGAGATCACGCCATTGCACTCCAGCCTGGGTGACAAGAGTGAAACTCCATCTCAAAAATAAATAAACAAATAAAATTTAAAAAATAAAAACATATTTAAATCCTGGAGATTCCTATCAGAGGAGTGGGCAGTGGGGATGGGGTGTCGGTGGTGACACAGTCTGTGGCCTTGACTGCCCCTCCCCACCCCCAGGCTCAGAGTGGGTGGCTGCCCTGCGGGGGCTGACAGAGCACACGTCGATACTGGTGAAGGACCTGCCCACGGGGGCCCGGCTGCTCTTCCGAGTGCGTGCACACAATATGGCAGGGCCCGGAGCCCCTGTTACCACCACAGAGCCGGTGACGGTGCAGGAGATCCTGCGTGAGTGCCCCTTCATGCAGTCACAAGACCCGCCATTGACACCCCAGGCCCTTGGTGTCCGGTGGAGGTGGGGACGTTTGGGGAGGCCCAGAACGCTCTGCCCAGAACGCTGGCAGAGACAGGAGGGGTTGGAGCCATCATCCACGCTCTAGACCTAGGGAAAAAGTGCAGAGAGGGTGGCCAGGCACAGTGGCTCAAGCCTGTAATTCCAGCATTTTGAGAGGCTGAGGCAGGCAGATCACTTGAGGTCAGGAGTTCGAGACCAGCCTGGCCAACATGGTGAAACCCCGTCTCTACTAAAAATACAAAAACTAGCCGGGTGTGGTGGTGGGTGCCTGTAGTCCCCCAGCTACTTGGGAGGCTGAGGCAGGAGAATTGCTTGGACCCGGGAGGTGGCAGCTTCAGTGAGCTGAGATCACACTACTGCACTCCAGCCTGGGTGACAGAGTGAGACAATGACTCAAAAAAAAAAAAAAAGTGCGGAAAAGGCTTTCTTGGTCTATGTCGGACCCCTAGTTCTGGAACAGGGAAAATAAAAGCCACAGTACCCAAGCTCTCTTCCAGGAGCGTCTCAGCTCCAACCCCTCTATGTCTATGTCTGTCGTCAGATTGGTCCCTCTGGGATCCACTTCCCATTCCTCTGTTCCTCGTCCCAACAAAGGGTCCATCTTTTGTAAGGATTGGTTCTCAAAGCTGGAACGAGGCAGCAAACTCGAGTGGAAACAGCACAGGGCATAGGGTTTACACCCTGGCCTATGACTTACTAGCTGTGTGACTTCAGTCAAGTTGCTTACCCTCTCTGATCCCTGCCTCTTGAAGCAGTGTGGTGAGGCTCGGGGAAGCCAGCTGGGCTTGGGCAGGCTGGAGTTGCTGTGTCAGCAGGAGCTAAAAGGAGGTGCAGGGCCCAGCAGGCGGCTTTTTTCTTAGCTGCAGCTCTCTGGGGCTTGTCTCAAGGGAGGCTGGAGCTGTGGCGCCCCTCAGAGCCGTGGCAGACCCTCACTTAGCTACCCACTCTGTATCCACAGAACGGCCACGGCTCCAGCTGCCCAGGCACCTGCGTCAGACCATTCAGAAGAAGGTCAGGGAGCCTGTGAACCTCCTCATCCCTTTCCAGGTGGGACTGGCCCCTCCCTGTCCTCCAGGGGAGAGAGGCTATGGTGTGTTGTTTCCATCCAGTGGACTGATGTCTCAGGGCTGGCCCAATCTGAGGTTCCAGAGGTGGGGGTGGCAGCTGGCCTTTGGAGAGATCCACATTCAGGGTTAAGCTTTTCCTCCCCTCAGGGCAAGCCCCGGCCTCAGGTGACCTGGACCAAAGAGGGGCAGCCCCTGGCAGGCGAGGAGGTGAGCGTCCGCAACAGCCCCACAGACACCATCCTGTTCATCCGGGCCGCTCGCCGCGCGCATTCAGGCACTTACCAGGTGACGGTGCGCATTGAGAACATGGAGGACAAGGCCACCCTGGTGCTGCAGGTTGTCGGTGCGTGGCCAAGGCCTCTTTGAGCCCACTTGTTTCCCATCCCTGAGCTGGGCTGCTGGGTCCAAGGGCTGACCCAACCCACAGCTCACATTTTCCAGTTCAGTGCCCCAGCAGGCCTGGCCCTGGCTGGTAGGGGTGGCATAGTCCCTGGAGCCCGGTGTCCCCCTGCTCACTGTCGGAAAGAGTGGTGACCCGACTGGGTCTGTCTCCCGCAGACAAGCCAAGTCCTCCCCAGGATCTCCGGGTCACTGAGGCCTGGGGTCTTAATGTGGCTCTGGAGTGGAAGCCACCCCAGGATGATGGCAACACGGAGCTCTGGGGGTACACAGTGCAGAAGGCTGACAAGAAGACCATGGTGAGCCCGAGGTCTGGGGTCTCCACGTGCACTCTGCCTAGGCCCGGCAGACCCAGGCCGCAGCCACCCTTCACTGTCCTCACCACGGGCCCCTCACCCTCCCTCTGCTGATCTGAGTCCCTCCACAGTACGGGTGGAGATGCCCAGGGCACCCAGGAGAGGCTCTCGGCATCGGGGAAGGCCTGGCCCAGAGATGCCTCCCCTCCCTCCCCGCCCCCAGGAGTGGTTCACCGTCTTGGAGCATTACCGCCGCACCCACTGCGTGGTGCCAGAGCTCATCATTGGCAATGGCTACTACTTCCGTGTCTTCAGCCAGAATATGGTTGGTTCCAGTGACACAGCGGCCACCACCAAGGAGCCCGTCTTTATCCCCAGACCAGGTGCTGTACCCTCATTCTCCCCAGCAGGGGCTGGGGCAGGGAGGCCATCGGAACAGGGAGGGGGGCCTAGTTTGGTGTGGCCCTCTCAGTACCAAGTCCTGTCACCAACAGGCATCACCTATGAGCCACCCGACTATAAGGCCCTGGACTTCTCTGAGGCCCCAAGCTTCACCCAGCCCCTGGTGAACCGCTCAGTCATCGCAGGCTACACCACTATGCTCTGCTGTGCTGTCCGGGGTAGCCCCAAGGTAGGGAACTTTAGGCACTGGTCCAGGCCGACCAGGAGGCGGGGCTCACAGGCCCGGATGTCGAGCAGTCCTCTCCCCAGCCTGTCTCCTCTGCTTTCTCTCCACCTTGGGGTGTATGGACCGGGTTTCTCTCCCTGGGCAGGGCCGTGGTACTCGCTGTTGGTTCCATGTTTGTTTCCAGCCTTGGGCATAGTCAGGGACTCCGTGGGACCACCCCCCACCGAGTATAAACAGAAATGCGTCTCCCTGGGTCCCTGCCAGGTCCCCTCTCAGCCTGGATGGCTTCCCTCCCTCTCTTTACCTTAATTGTAGCCCAAGATTTCCTGGTTCAAGAATGGCCTGGACCTGGGAGAGGATGCCCGCTTCCGCATGTTCAGCAAGCAGGGAGTGTTGACTCTGGAGATTAGAAAGCCCTGCCCGTTTGACGGAGGCATCTACGTCTGCAGGGCCACCAACTTACAGGGCGAGGCACAGTGTGAGTGCCGCCTGGAGGTGCGAGGTGAGGAGCCCTTGGGGCCAGGGCCTGGGAGGCGGGAAGAGCAGGGCAGCAGTGGGGACCCTGGGCTTTGCTCTGTTGTCCTGGGCCAAGCACCTGCTGTGACTGCAAGGGCAAGGACCCTGTCATGACCAGATGGGTACTAGCTTCCAGAAGGCTGGGAGGACACAATGACATGGCCTCCTCTTCTGCAGTGCCTCAGTGACCAGGCTGGCTCCCGGGGATGGCCAGGTATGTACTCCAGACCACCTGACACCCAGGGCACAAGTCAGTGGCTAAGCCCTGGCCCTTGGTCGGGGGGCAGCCATCAGTAAATGGGAGGCTGTAGGGGGCCTCCGTTCACTCATAAGATAACCTGTGTTGCAGGTACAAGATGCCAGCCCCATACCAGGAGCCTGCAGGGAAGTTGGGGAAACCGCTCCCTGCTGTTGGATGTGTGTGTGACAAGTGTGTCTCCTGGGCTGCGGTGGGGGATCAGCAGGACAGCTATGTTGGGCAGGCCTGAGTGGGTGTTGCACAGACTGGTCCACAGGGCTCCTGAAGGAAGCTCCTTTTTTTTTTTTTTTTTTTTTTTTTGAGACGGAGTCTCCCTCTGTCGCCCAGGCTGGAGTGCAGTGGCCGGATCTCAGCTCACTGCAAGCTCCGCCTCCCGGGTTCACGCCATTCTCCGGCCTCAGCCTCCCGAGTAGCTGGGACTACAGGCGCCCGCCACCTCGCCCGGCTAGTTTTTTGTATTTCTTAAGAGATGGGGTTTCACCGTGTTGGCCAGGATGGTTTCGATCTCCTGACCTGGTGATCCGCCCGTCTCGGCCTCCCAAAGTGCTGGGATTACAGGCTTGAGCCACCGCGCCCGGCCCGCTCCTGGATCTTTGGGGTAAAAGGAGGGTGACCTCAAGAAAGGCTGTCTGGGGACAGGCCTTTCTGGCCTGCTGTGTCTTCCCAATGTGTACTGGGCAATAAAAGATTAATGCAGTCACAGAAAACTCACTCTTCTCACTCAATTTCAGTGTGCCTGTTTTCATAAAAATGCACAGGGGATGGCCAGGTGCGGTGGCTCACACCTGTCATCCCAGCACTTTGGGAGGCAGAGGCGGGCGGGTCACCTGAGGTCAGGAGTTCCAGACCAGCCTGGCCAACACGGTGAAACCCCATCTCTACTAAAAATACAAAAATTAGCTGGGCATAGTGGCGTGCCTGTAATCCCAGCTATTTGGAAGGCTGAGGCACGAGAATCACCTGAACCCGGGAGGTAGAGTTTGCGGTGGGCCGAGATCACGCCACTGCACTTCAGCCTGGGTGACAGAGTGAGACCCTGTCTCAAGGAAAAAAAAAAAAAAAAAAAAAAAAAGGCCCAGGGACATTATCTTCACAGCAAAGTGAGGGCAGATATTTTTGTTGTTTTCTCAATGATTAAACCAGGCCCAGAGTGGTTTCTGAGTTCATAAAACATTAACACTAGAAGGAACCTGTCTTCCCCTGCGGCATTCACTCTTCAGATGATGAAACTGAGCTGCGACAGCGGAAAGCGCATTTAACCGGTCCTAGGTACTCAGCGTGATCCTTGTGCCAGCGGCCCCGGTCACAGCCACTTGGGGGTGGAGTGAGGCAGAATCTGTGTTGTCCTGGGGTGGAGCTGCACTAGGTGGCTTTGCGGTCCCAGCCATCAATAAGCCAACAGCCAGTACACACTCATATCCCCAGTGGGAGACAGCAACCCAATCCAGCCCAGGACCCTGGGGACCAGAAAGGTGTCAGGGCCAGGGCCCCACTCTGCTCTCACTTCCCCATAAATCCGAGCATCAGTTTCCCTTTGGGTGGGGGAAGCCAGCAGGTCTCAGAAATTCCCTGAGAGCGCAGCCAGGTTTATCCAGGACAATTCCATGAAGGCGGCTCCTAGGGGAGCTTCTGGGAGTTCTACCCAGTGGAAGACACTCCTAGCCAGGAGTCCGGGGCCCTGTGGGAGGCCCTGGCTGAGTCACCACACCTCTCTGGACCATACCCAACCTGTAAGGGAACGGAGAGGGCCAGGGCCTTGGCTTTCTTTCACTTAATCTCAGTTCAGGCGAGGACACCCTCTGGCTGCTCCCTCTAGCAGCCCGTTCGTTCAGTTCACGGCAGCCCAACTCTCTGCAGGGCCCCCAGGTGCCCAGGAAGGAAAGCTCCTCCCGCAGCCTTGCTCTGGGAGACGAGAACAGGGGAGCCGGGGCCTCCGTGTGCCAAAGCTTGGACGTGGAGGACCTCATCTCCTTCCTTCCTTCCAGCCTGAGGTGCCTTTTTAGAGTCCAGGGACAGCCTTCCTCAGGCCTGAGCCAAGAGGAGGTGTCATTTAATGCAAGGCAGCCAGGGAGCCCAAAGGGAGTCAAGAACATTTATTTCACATTCACACAGCTGTACATTTTCTATAAATAATGTGGGGCTGAAATATTTACAGTCATCTCTTGCCCATGCCCAGGCTGCCTCTCCCTCCTGGCACCCCATGCCTGGAGACACAGCCTGCAGACACAGATGTGCAAACCCAGCTTGGCCTTTCCTGCCCACTCCCTGATGCTCAGGCAGAGCAGCCAGTGGTCCCCGGGACTCCACGAGCCTCGCCCACTCCGTCCTCTGATGCCGAAGGCGTGGCAGGCCACAGGGAATTTGCTGCTCCACTGCAGTGACGGAGGCTGTAGCAGGCAGCAGCCCACACTTGCGGGCCCCGCGCAGTAGCTGCCAGCTTGGGAATGCAGAAGGAAGCAGGGAGGCTGCCACTCGCTCCAGCTGCCCCCCAGTTCTTCCCTTCCTCTCTGTGCCCTTCCTCTGAGAGGGCGAGCCCAGGGTTCCCTCATTCCTCACAGAGTGAAACTGCTCCAGGCGCCCAGTCGTGCCGGGTCAAAGAGAAGGGTGAGCCAGACTCCTGCAGTGGACAGTTACAACGCCAGGGACAAGGACAAGGAACCACAACACAAATGTCTCAAGGACACACAACAGTGGGTTCACACCAGCCCCACAGACACACGCTCTTGAGCCCTGAGGGGAAGGCAGTTTGGTCTTCTGGGAGTGGAGAGGGGAAGGTGGACACGCTCAAAGACACACTCAGAGGGACACATAACCAGTAACCAACTAAGCCACAGCAGGGGCTTGCAGAGGACACACGAGCATCGTGCACTTGGGAACAGAAAGGGGCCAGGGGCGTGCCCTGGGCTGGGGCGGCTTCGTAGCCCCTCTCCATCAGCTAGAGACAGGCCGGGGTGGGGTTCTGAGATCTTCCTCACTGCTACGAACTGCAGCCACGTACGAGAAGAGACACAATACAGAGTAGCAGATTTCGTGGGCCTAGAGGGGAGAGAAAACCAAGCGGATCACGATACTGAGACTCCTGCATCTCCACGTGTGGAGGATCTGCCAATGGGCAACTCCTGCCCTAACACTGGGCATGGGCCTCTGGACTAAACGTGAGCTCCAAGCAAGGAAGCTGTCCCCGTGGGAGAGGGGATCCATGTGTGTGTGTCTGTCTCCCGGGGCTCAAGACCTGTTTCAGCTTGAGTTGAACCTTTGGCAACAAGACCAGGTCCCCACTCAACCCTGTGCGCTCAGAGGGCCCACCCCTCCTCTTGTCCGAAGGTCCCCAGGGAGCCCTGCACACTGTGGCCCATCAGGGTTGAGCAGCACACTCACCATTGGTGTCTTGTACTTGTGGCTCACCACTTCTTTAATTTCAGGAACTAAAACCGGACGGGCAAGAGACAAAACAGAAAGTTCAACACTAAGAGCAGTAGTGCCATGCTCCCCCAGGCGGCAGCGCCCGGCGTCAGGGTCCCCTTCCCCTCTGTGGCCTCTCACAGTGGCTGCAGCAGCTTAGGCTATGACAGGGCAGAGGCCACCAGAGGCTCTGTCCAGACCCTGCCGGCTGGGAGGACATGGCCCCAGCCTCCTCAGCTAGGCCTCTGCCGTCCGCAGTGGCTTTTACTTGATGGCTGTGATTCCAGCCACTTCTTTGAAAGCCCTGGATGGGAGGGATGGACCTTTCACCAGCCTGGTCACGGCTACTGTCCAGGGCCCCCGAGGAGCTGCCGTGGGGAATTCCCAGGTTTTGGCTGGGAGGAGAGAGCTGTTTCTAGCTTGTGTCCAACTTTGCTGAGACACCCGTGAACTCATCTTGTCACCAGCCTGAAAATTGGGTCATGTTAAACACAGTTCCCTTTATTCCCAGCCCCCTACATAGAGGGTCTTGAGGCTGAAGAGGTAACATGATACTAAACCCACAGGACGTGGCAGTGTCCTTCCCTGAGCGGCAGGAGAAGCCCAGGCCTGCCTGTGTGAGGGAGAGCGTCTGAGGGCTCTGGAGCAACACACCCAGCAGAAGACAGGCGAGTACAGCACCCAGGGAGGGAGGTGACAGGGAGCATCAGGCAAAATACACACATGTCCACAGCCCGGAAGGCAAGAGAGCCCCCGCTCCAGCCATGCAGGGGTTCTGCTTGGCCAGAGGAAGGAGTAGCCCCCCAGGCTCAGCCATCATCATGGCCCCTTGAGACTGGGAGCGGAGGGGCCTGGCATCTCCCTGGGGGCCAGAAAAGGCAGGAGGAGAATTGGCTGTACCTTCCTCTGACCCTGGGAGGCAGAATTTGGGGAAACTCAGGGTCAGCAGGGAATAAACTCATCAAAGGTAGAGCAAGAAGCCCAGGCCATTCTCCTGAGTTGGAAGATTCCCCCAAGTATCTCTCTGACAGAAGAGAGAAGGGAGCACACGGGGAGGAAAGTCCAGTGAGCCAGTGAGAGGGGGGAGGCAAGGTGGGAAGAAAGAGGGTGGAGGAGAAAGGAAGAGATGAGCTGGCAGTGTGAGGAGCTGGTTTGGTGGAAGGGAGCTACCCACCCAGGGCAGGGCCCAAGGCAGAGACCTGGGGAGAGGCAGCACGAGCCGAGGTCACTTTACCTGCTGGAGAACGAAGGTTTTCATAGCAGCGATGAGGGGCACAAAAGAATGAAGCACAAACACAGCAGGAACTCAAAGCCCCAGGGTGAGAACCCACTACACCACTCCCTAGCGCTGGCTCCCAGCTTCGGGCTACAGCTGCCCTGCTAGGCTCCTCTGTCCCTCAAGTGAGTCTGCCTGCGATGCCCCGTGCCCTTTGTCTGGCACAGAGGCCAGGTGGAGACCAGAGTGGTGCCAGGGAGGCTGGGTGGAGGACTGGGCTGCTAGAGAGATTGCAGCAGGTGATACAGACGTAGTGGAGCTTGGGGGTCACCAGTCTGCTCTATCCCAAACTTTCTGACCACTGGCTGGCCCAGCACGGGGAGGTGGTGCTACTTCGCTGAGCTGCTTCAGGACCACCTCTAAACTCGAAACCCACCTGAGGCCCCATTTGCTCTTCTGTGATCCATTATCTATCTTTCCCTTCCACTTCCCGGCTCTCATCTCAGGGGTCCCTTTTCTTCCTTGTCTCTCCTGCTCCTCCTGACCTCTCTACAGAGGTTCTTCTTCTCCCTGACCCTAGACCCTCCTCTGGAGCTCCGAGGTTTGAGTTACTGCCATGTGAGTCCAGACCTAAGAGCAAAATAGTGTAATTACCAAATTCCTCCAGGACAAAGACGCCTCGAACTGTATTGCACTTTTTAATGTGATTCAGCTCTATGAAAACCTGCAAGAGAGGGAGGGAGGGCGGGGTAAGGCCCACAGGCTCCACCCCTGCCCCACACAGCACACTCTCCCAGCTACAGCCCCACCCACACAAAGAAAGTCTATTTCCCAAAGAGAGGACAGAAGAATCCACACGCACACAACTCAAAAGCGCTAAGAAGCGAAGATAGCAGAAAGGGCATGTACCTTCCGCTCCTGGCCGGAGGAGAAAGCATGGGAGAGAAATGAAGGCGTTAGTTTCAATGGTCAAACCCAACCCGAAGGCCCCGCTGCTGGCCTGGGCTGCCCGCCCGTACCCTCTGCCCAGGGCAGTGCTTGTAAGACACCGTGCCCCAGGGATCCCCACTCAGCCCATCAGGTCTCTACCCTTCCATGCATCCTCCTCCGGCGCAGAGGGCTGGCACGGGCACAAAGCTCCCCTCAGACTGTCCTTGGGGTGGGAGGTGTTGGTATCCTCCTTGAAACAGGATCCAGGATCTCCCAAGAGGTATGTGGTGATAATAACATCTGCTACCACTTGCTGAGCACATACTTGGGGTTTACAAATACGATTTCTAATCCCTGCGCCTACATGACACAGTATATAGTATTACCCCCATTTTCTACATGAGGAAACTATGGATCAGAAAGTTTCTCTGTCCATGAATGTGGAAGCTGGGCTTCAAATCCAAGCACGTCCTGACACCAAAGCCTGTGCTTTTCCCATTCACCCCAGACTGCACAGCTCCACCAGGTCTGCTGCCCCTTCCAGTCCAACTGACCACTGTGTGGCAGAAGAGGGACAGGTTGCTATCTCATTATTAACTGTGAGGTGAGATTGAGAAGCTGCGCTTTCCTCCCCTTCTCTGCGCAATCTATCTTCTAGGGGCCAAGCCTTCAACCACAGACTGGCTTGGATGGCTGCCCAGAGGGCCTGTGCCAAGGGCAGGACGAGGAACAGGGCAGAGCACCTGGGCGTTGCTCAGCAAGATCTCATCTTCAGACAGGGAGGCCACAGCACTAAAATGTGGTCAGGAGCCTGCTCCTCAAGAAATACTGACACCTCTGTGGTCCAGAAAAGCACTTAGGTAGACCCCTCTCTGGGCTGGTCCTAAGGTCTTTGGGGTTGGCTACCGCCCTAAGTTCTAGATTGAAAATACACTAAGGGGCTGCTGGCAGCCTGGGCAGCTGTTTCCCGTTAAACCAAAGCTGCCCAGCTACGTTCCTGGAAGAGAGATACAACGGCTAGCAGAGGGAGGGAGACAGCCACATCAGTCAGGCATCCACCTCCCCTGAGGGTCTGCAGCCTGGCCAGGGGCTATGGGGCTTCACACATTCGGGTCTGGCTCAGAGCCTCAGGGAGAGCAACCCGGACATCAGGGAAAGAGGAGGGAAGGCACTTGTGTGAGGAGTCAGAGCTGTGAACGGACCTGGGATGATGCGCTGGCCTCAGAAAGGAATTAGCTTAAGGAATGTCCACTGAGAGAAAAAGGTAACACTGTGTTAAAAGACCAAGAGAGAAAAAAAAAAAAAAGTCAGCTCCTATGGTGGAATTACAATGAGGGAAATATGTATCCAGAACTGCTTCCCAATCAAAAGAAGGGGAATGGGGCCTGTGGAGCAGGGGACAGAGTGGGAACACTCAGAGGAAGGAAAAGAACAGAAGAATCCGCAGAAGAAAAAGGCAAATAAACACACTCCAGAGAGGACAGACACAAGCTACTTACACACAGGCACGCACACACGCACACGCAAGCTGCACGCACACCAGAAAGATACAAAGAGATCGGCCAGTCTAGACTCTCAAAGCAAAACCACCAAGCAGAAGCATACCCTGGGAATAGAGGAAGGCAGAGACACTGCAGGGGAAGGGCCAAGTGAGACGCTCCCACTCACACTGTATGGAGTCCAACGGATGGGGCAGCGTGGCCACCCGGCCTCGCTTCTGCCCAGCCTCCCCCGCGGGCTCCCTGGTGCACCTTCACAGCGCCAGGTGGTCGCCAACGTCACTGTGCCCTCCCCTGGGATTTCTTTCCTGGGTCCAGCTGCTCCAGTTCTCCCTCTAGCTCGAGGGCCCTCTCTCATGCTTTGCTGGGGAAGTACTGGGGGCCTGGACACTGGTCCTTCTTACAGGGAGCCTTGTGCTGCTGCTCGCACCTACCTGATTGTGCATAAACTTGAGGTTGATCCCTTCCAGGGTGACCTGCAGCAGGCCACCCTCACCAGTCTTCATGTCCTGCACAGGGAACTCGCCACCCAATTCAGGTCCTGTGGTGAGGGAGGGGCTATCAGCTCACTGGTGCGGTGGGGAATCCCACCCCTGACTTCCCTGCCAGACCCCTGACACTCAGAAGGACTGGTGGAAACAGGGAAGACACTCTCAGGAAAAACTCTCCTCACCGGGTTTGATGCTTTGCTGTCGGGCGGCAGCGCGCTCCATGCTGTCCTTCACACAGTAGTACAGCTCCCGACACTGTGGCACAGGGGGAGAGCGGTCCCATCATGGGGGCTGTCCACGGTTCCCCACCCACTGCTCTGTAACGGCCACTGAAGGCTTGGGCTGACGCCAGGACCTCCGAGACAGCTTTAGGTACCCCACCCAACAGCTGGAGACAGAAGTGTGGCTCCAGACACGGGTTTTGGAATTTTAACTTCCCAAAGATAAACTCACTATTTGGTCTTCAATGCCTACCCTAGCCCCAATCCAAACACAGATCCTGGGTACCTTTTTAGTATAGAACTTGTTGAGCTGGGTCTCAGAGCCATTTCTACGCCACAAGCACAACACCTTGGTCTTGGGACAGTAGGTCATGTTGATGAGCTTCTCGTACCACCAGCGCTCATACACTGTTCCGATGTTACTACGCAACACCACACAGTCATCGCACACCTGGAGAAGCGTACAAAGCGGCTCAGTGGTTTCTGTCTCTGACAGCCTCTCCCTAGACTGTTTCCTACAGGGAAAGGGTGGGACAACTGGCCCTGCGGCATCCCCATGGTCAGGTTTTCTGCCTTATACTCGTGGTGTCCCTAGTTGGAGACACAAAACAGAACTACTGACATGCTGCCTCCTACAAGGATTGGTGGAAGAGATGGAGTCATTAGAAGAACCTGTGTATAAGTGAAGAGGCACAAATCAATCAATTATTTATTACTTTTTTTTTTTTTTTTTTTTTTTGAGACAGGGTCTCACTTTGTCCCCCAGGCTTGAGCGCACTGGTGCCATCTCAGCTCACTGTAGCCTTGACCTCCCAGGTTCCCCCAAAGTAGCAGGGACTACAGGTGCACACCATCACACTGGCTATAATTTTTTTTTTTTTTTTTTTGAGATAGAGTCCCACTGTTGCCTGGACTGGAGTGCAGAGATGCAATCTCGACTCACTACAACCTCTGCCTCATGGGTTCAAACGATTCTCCTGCCTCAGCCTCCTGAGTAGCTGAGACTACAGGCACATACCACCATGCTTGGCTAATTTTTGTATTTTTAGTAGAGACAGGGTTTCATAATGTTGGCCAGGCTGGTCTTGAACTCCTGACCTCAAGTGATCCACCCGTCTCGGCCTCCCAAAGTGCTGGGATTACAGGTGTGACCCACCGCACTAAGCCCAGTTATTTATTTATTTATTTATTTATTTATTTATTTATTTATTTATTTTTGAGATGGAGTCTCGCTCTGTCGCCCAGGCTGGAGTGCAGTGGCCGGATCTCAGCTCACTGCAAGCTCCGCCTCCCGGGTTTACGCCATTCTCCTGCCTCAGCCTCTCTAGAAGCTGGGACTATAGGCACCCACCACCTCGCCTGGCTAGTTTTTTATATTTTTTAGTAGAGATGGGGTTTCACTGTATTAGCCAGGATGGTCTCGATCTCCTGACCTCGTGATCCGCCCGTCTCGGCCTCCCAAAGTGGTGGGATTACAGGCTTGAGCCACCGTGCCCGGCCAGCCCAGTTATTTATTTACCTTTTATGTGCTCTATGGACTTAAAGTATTTGGAGGAGATCTCATGCCTCCATCTTACGATCTCAGGAATCATCTTTGTTGACAAACACAAAGGCAGGAGATCATGACAGACTTAACCAAGGAGAAAAATGGGAGCTGATGTACTTTCTAATCCTGGGTCTACCCTATATCTATAAAAATATATATATTTGTATATATATATTTTTTGATACGGCGTCTTGCTCTGTCGCCCAGGCTGGAGTGCAGTGGCGCAGTCTCGGCTCACCGCAAGCTCCGCCTCCTGGGTTCACGCCATTCTCCTGCCTCAGCCTCCGGACTGGGACTACAGGCGCCCACCACCGCGCCTGGCTAATTTTTTTTGTATTTTTAGTAGAGACGGTGTTTCACCGTGTTCACCAGGATGGTCTCGATCTCCTGACCTTGTAATCCGCCAGCCTTGGCCTCCCAAAGTGCTGGGATTACAGGCGTGAGCCACCGCGCCCGGCTCTATAAAAATATTTTAAAAAATTAATACAAGTGACACACGAACAGTGCCTACTGCATAAAAATGATACAATACAGGATGATATAAATTAAAAACCAAATATCTTTGACACCTTCTGTTCAACATTCTCTTTCAGGTGAAGTTATCCGTTCTTTTTTTTTTTTTTTTTGAGACGAGTCTTGCTCTGTCGCCCAGGCTGGAGTGCAGTGGCGTGATCTCAGCTCACTGCAAGCTCCGCCTCCCAGGTTCACGCCATTCTCCTGCCTCAGCCTCCCAAGTAGCTGGGACTACAGGCGCACGCCACCATGCCCGGCTAATTTTTTTTTTTTTTTTTAAGTAGAGACAAGGTTTCACCGTGTTAGCAAGGATGGTCTCGATCTCCTGATCTCATGATCTGCCTACCTTGGCCTCCTAAAGTGCTGGGATTACAGGTGTGAGCCACTGTACCCGGCCAGTTATCTGTTCTTAAGGCTTCAAATGTTACAGGAGACATTATAGCACAGTGGTGAAGGGCACAGGTCTAAAGTCAGCCTGAGTTTAGATTCCAGCTCTGCCATTACTGAGCTGTGCCACCTGAGCAAGTTCATCTGTGTCCACAGTTCCTCACGGGTAAGACGGGGATAGTAACAGTAATAACTTCCTACAGTTACTACGAAGACTAAATGAGTTAATGTGCATAAAGTACGTAAGGTGCATACAAAGCCAGGCACACAGAAAGTACCCTAATTGGCTACTAGATACCAGAACTATGAAACTAATGATTATTACCACGTTGATGGTTCTTACCTCTTTCTCCATCTTAGACCTCTCTTCCTGAGCTCCTGAGCCTCTCAATGTCTGGATGCTTCACATGTAGCACCTCAAACTCATTGTGTCCAAATCTGAACTCAACATCTCCTCCTGGGCAGATCCTCCTTTTAAGTCTGCTATTTGAGGAAACGGCACCACCATCCACCCAGCTGCCCCAGCCTGAAATGAAGAAGTGATGCCCGACTCCTTCCTCTTCCCTCTAACTACACTCCATCACTGAGTCCCATTGGTTCTAGCTCAAATATCCCTGACTGCTCTTCCACTCCCCAGCCATTAACTCTTACTTTTTCTTCAAGTCTAAGCTCAAAGGTCAACTTCTCAAAGGAGTTGTCCACAGCTCCAAGGCCCTCTGCTATATATTCCCATAACTCCTGCCCCCTGAGCTTCTTTCATAATGCTCACTGTATTTTATAATACTCTTTATTTATTTGATTTCCCCGATAGCTAGTCAATGCTAAGGGCAATAGAAATCACGTCTGTCTTATTCACTGCTATAATCCCGACACCCAAAAAACTACCTAGCACATAATATGTGCTCCATAAATATTAGGTGAGTAAGGACTACACAAGACTATCAGGTTTAAGCTACTCTATAAGAGTTTACTGGAGTTCTAAAGCCTTTGGAGAATGAGTCAAAGTGGCAGAGTAGGAATGGGAAACCTGAGTTCTAGCCCCAGTCTGACTCTGTGGTTTTCTCCAGGGGGAAAATGGACCATACCACTCCACCTTTCATAATCCTTTAAGAACATCATGTAAAGGCGGGCAGAACACATTTAGGAGAACACATGATTTCTAAGCTAGAGCATTCTAGGCTAGAGAAATGCTCGTAATATACTGTTAGAGTCACCTAAGTGGCTGTTGAAGGTGTAAACTGGTATAGTCTTTGGGATGGCAATTTGGCAAAATCTAATGAAATCTTAAATGTAATAAGCTTGACTTGAAAATTTCATGTCTAGGACAATATCCTATAGAAATTCTCATGTGAGGGTGCAAAAATATATGCTCAAGGATATTCAATGAGCAATTTTTATTTTTTATTTATTTATTTTTGAGACAGGGTCTTGCTCTGTCACCCAGGCTGGACTGAAGTGATGCAATCAGAGCTTACTGAAGCCTTGATCTACCAGGCTCAAGGATCCTCCAGCTTAACCTCCCCAGTAGCTGGGACCACGGGCATGTACTAGCATGCCTAGCTTACTTAAAATTTTTTTTTGTGGAGACAGGGTTTCCCTATGTTGCCCAGGCTGGTCTTGACCTCCTGGGCTCAAGCGAACGTCCCACCTCAGCATTCCTAATAGCTGGGACCACAGGCATACACCACCACATGTATGACTAATTTTTAAATTTTTTGTAGAGACAGGGTTTCTCTCTTGTTGCCCATGCTGGTCTCAAACTCTTGAGCTCAAGCAATCCTCTTGCCTTGGCCTCCCAAAATACTGGGATCACAGGCGTGAGCCACCATGCTTGGCCCAATGAGCAATTTTTTTTTTTTTTTTTGTGACAGAGTCTCGCTCTGTTGCCCAGGCTGGAGTGCAGTGGCCGGATCTCAGCTCACTGCAAGCTCCGCCTCCCGAGTTTACGCCATTCTCCTGCCTCAGCCTCGCGAGTGGCTGGGACTACAGGCGCCCGCCACCTCGCCCGGCTAGTTTTTTGTATTTTTTTAGTAAAGACGGGGTTTCACCGTGTTAGCCAGGATGGTCTCGATCTCCTGACCTCGTGATCTGCCCATCTCGGCCTCCCAAAATGCTGGGATTACAGGCTTGAGCCACCGCACCCGGCCTGAGCAATATTTAAAAAAAAAAACAGGCCGGGCGCGGTGGCTCAAGCCTGTAATCCCAGCACTTTGGGAGGCCGAGGCGGGTGGATCACGAGGTCAGGAGATCGAGACTATCCTGGCTAACACGGTGAAACCCCGTCTCTACTAAAAATACAAAAAAATTAGCCGGGCGTGGTAGCGGGTGCCTGTAGTCCCAGCTACTTGGGAGGCTGAGTCGGGAGAATGGCGTGAACCCAGGGGGCGGAGCTTGCAGTGAGCCGAGATCGCGCCACTGCACTCCAGCCTGGGAGACACAGCGAGACTCCGTCTCAAAAAAAAAAAAAAAAAAAAAAAAACAGTGGGAGGCACTAGTTAAACCAATTATGGTACACCATATAATATCTAATGGCTAAGCATCCATTAAACTAAAAAAAAAAAAAGAGAGAGAGACATGGAAAAGTATATCATTAAGTGAAAAAAGCAAATTATTTAACAATATCTGTAATTTGTTTGTTGTTTTCTTTTTGAGATGGAGTCTCGCTTTGTCACCCAGGCTGGGGCAGTGGCATGATCTTGGCTCACTGCAACCTCACCCTCTGGGTTCAAGCGATTCTCCTACCTCAGCCTCCCAAGTAGCTGGGATTACAGGCGCCTGCCACCACAGCCGCCTAATTTTTTTATTTTTAGGAGAGACAGGGTGTCACCATGTTGGCAAGGTTGGTCTGGAACTCCTGACCTCAGGTGATCTGCTTGCCTTAGCCTCCCAAAGTGCTGGGATTATAGGCTCATGTGAGTCACCCCGCCCAGCCCAACATTTGTTTTTTTGTTTTTTGTTTTTGTTTTTGTTTTTTTTTTTGAGACGGAGTCTCGCTCTGCCGCCCAGGCTGGAGTGCAGTGGCTGGATCTCAGCTCACTGCAAGCTCCGCCTCCCGGGTTTACGCCATTCTCCTGCCTCAGCCTCCCCAGTAGCTGGGATTACAGGCGCCCGCCACCTTGCCCGGCTAGTTTTTTGTATTTTTTAGTAGAGACGGGGTTTCACCGGGTTAGCCAGGATGGTCTCGATCTGCTGACCTTGTGATCTGCCCGTCTCGGCCTCCCAAAGTGCTGGGATTACAGGCTTGAGCCACCGCGCCCGGCCAACATTTGTAATTTCATACCACTTCCACAAGTGCCAAAACAAAATTCCATATAAATAAATTATATTTACACAAATATGCATTTTCAATAATCTGAAAGAAGTCACACAAAACTCTTTAATAGTGGTTACCTCTGGGACAAAGGATTGAGAGGGAGTAAAACTTTTAATTATTTTTAAACTTTTGGCTGGTTTGAAACATTTATAGCATATACTGTTTTACTTTTGTAACTAAAAAAAAGGGCAATAAAAACAATTTTTAAAAATCTTTGGTGGCCGGGCGCGGTGGCTCACACCTGTAATCCCAGCACTTTGGGAGGCTGAGGCGGGCAGATCACGAGGTCAGGAAATTGAGACCATCCTGGCTAACACGGTGAAACCCTGTCTCTACTAAAAACACAAAAAATTAGCCGGGCAAGGTGTTGGGTGCCTGTAGTCCCAGCTACTTGGGAGGCTGAAGCAGGAGAATGGTGTGAACCTGGGAGGCGAAGCTTGCACTGAGCTGAGATCACACCACTGCACTCCAGCCTGGGCAACACCGCAAGACTCTCTCTCAAAAAAAAAACAAAAAATCTTTGGCCGGGTACGGAGGTTCACACCTGTAATCCCAGCATTTTGGGAGGCTGAGGCAGACAGATCACTTAAGACCAGGAGTTCAAGACCAGCCTGGCCAACATGGCAAAACCTCATCTCTGCTAAAAATACCAAAAATTTGCCGAGCATGGTGATGCGTGCCTGTAGTCCCGGCTACTTGGGAGGCTGAGGTAGAATTGCTTGAACTCAGTGGGTAGATGTTGCAGTGAGCCAAGATTGTGCCACTGCACTCCAGCCTGGGTGACAGGGCAAGACTCCATCTCCAAAAAAAAAAAAAAAAAAAAAATCTTCCTTGGCCAGGCACGGCAGCTCACACCTGTAATCCCAGCACTTTGGGAGGCTGAGGTGGGCGGATCACTTGAGGTCAGGAGTTTGAGACCAGCTTGGCCAACATGGTGAAACCCCATCTCTACTAAAAATACAAAAATTAGCCAGACATGATGACATGTGCCTGTAGTCCCAGCTACTCAGGAGGCTGACGCAGGAGAATCGCTTGAACCTGGGAGGCAGAGGTTGCAGTGAACCAAGATTGCGCCACTGCACTTCAGCCTAGGCAACAGAGTGAGACTCTGTCTCAAAAAAAAAAAAAAAAAAGAAAGAAAAAAATTCCCAAATTGCTGTCCAATTGATCATGCAGAAAGCAGGCTATGCTCTGAGAAAGGCAAAATCAAATAGCCTCACAGTAGCCAGGTGATGTCACAGTGACCATGGTGCACTCTTCCCTGGCATGGCACCACTTCAAGGAAGTGGCATCTATTTGGGCAATGCGTCCAGTCCCACACTCCAGAGACTTAGCATGAGGCTCCCTCTGTACAGTGGTGAGAGTAAGAGTAGTCCAAGGAAACTGCTGGAGAGATTTTTTTTTTTAAAGGAAAAGAAAAGGGCAAGAGTCATGTGGCACTTCTACTGTGGTGCAGGCGTCCTGAGTCAGCCCTCAGCTCCGAGAGGCAACAAGGCAAATTCTAACACTTTAAAGGGTGACATGAAAATGACTCCTTCTTGGCTACACTGACGTGTATGTTTCTGCTTCAGGGTAAGCCCCTCTGTTTGGTAAACCACCTGTTCAAAAAACTGTGACTGTGGAAATCAAATTCAGCTAAATCACAGGGGAACAGATAACATAAGCAAAATTTCACTACTTTATATTTAGGAGTTGTACTTGGTCCTTAAAATTACTTAGAGGTCTGTTTCAGAATTAAAAACACAGAAATGAAGAAAACATAGTCAATTTCCTTTATAATTCTAGAGAGTAAGGCTTTTTCTAACTATGTCTCAAAATCCAGAAGCCGTAAAAGAAACTATTGATTAATTTAATTATATAAAAGTAGCCAGGCGTGATGGCTCACACCTGTAATCCCAGCACTTTGAGAGGCTGAGGTGGGTGGATCACTTGAGGTTAGGAGTGCGAGACCACCCTGGCCAACATGGTAAAACCCCATCTCCACTAAAAATACAAGAATTAGCCGGGTGTGGTGGCAGGCACCTGTAATCCCAGCTACTTGGGATGCTGGGGCAGGAGAATTGCTTGAACCTGGGAGGCAGAGGTTGCAGTGCGCCGAGATCATGCCGCTGCATCCAGCCTGGGCGACAGAGACAGACTCTGTCTCAAAAAAAAAAAAAAAATTATATCCAAGTAAAAAATTTATGTGTGTCAAAAAATATCATAGGCAAAATCAGAAAAGACAAATGAGGAACTTTCTGGTGGGCAGATCAGACTGCCCATATCTGAGCCCACTGATCAGTAGGACAGGGATGACCATAAGAGGCAACAAGAAGCATATAGCACCACTCATTAAGTGTTCTTCCCAGAAGAGTGAATCTGAAAGTGATCAAACCTCTAAACTGAACTACCAGTCTATGAGAAATATGTGACAGAGAAACACGCTAACAGAAAGGAGACACAATCAGCAAAAAATCTAGAATGTAGGAGACTCCACAGGGCAAATGATACAATTTCTTCAACAAAATAAATTGCAAAGGGGGTATTACATGTTATGAGACACTTAAGAATTCCATCAACCAAAATTACAAATACATTGTCCCTCTGACCCAGCAATCTCATTTCTGGGAATCCTTAGACACACTTGCACATGTATAAAATGAAGCAGGCACAGCATCATTCACAGTATCACTAACAGCAAATTTGGAAGCAACCCAAGGATCCATATGTAGTGACTGGTTAAATAAATTAAGGCACAGTCACACAGTGGAATACACGTAGCCATAAAACGAGTGGGAAAGCTTTCTTGGTACTGATACAGAAGAGGACCAGGACAATATTAAATGAAAAAACCCAAGGAATAAAGCAATTGATAAGATGCGCTATCTTTCTGAAAGAAAGGACAAAAATAGGTCAGGTGGCGTGGCTTATGCCTATAATCCCAGCACTTTGTGAGGCCAAGGTGGGCGGATCACTTGAGGTCAGGAGTTCAAGACCAGCCTGGCCAATATGGTGAAACCCCGTCTCTACTAAAAATAGAAAAATTAGCTGGGCATGGTGGTGGGTGCCTGTAATCCCAGCTACTTGGGCGGCTGAGACAGGAGAATTGCTTGAACCCAGGAGGCGGAGGGTGCAGTGAGGCGAGTTTGGACCACTGCACTCTAGCCTGAGCAAAAGAGCGAGACTCCGTCTCAAAGAGAGAAAAAAAAGAAGGGAGAAAAATAAGAATTTGTGTTCATCGAGACTCCATCTCAAAGAGAAAAAAAAAAAAAAGAAAAAGAAAAAGAAGAATTTGTGTTCATATTTTATTGTTTGCATAAAAATCCACTGGAAGGCCCGGGGCACTGGCTCATGCCTACAATCCCAGTTCTTTGGGAGGCCGAGGTGGGTGCATCACTGAGGTCAGGAGTTCGAGACCAGCCTGACCAACATGGCAAAAACCCATCCCAAAAAAAAAATACAAAAAATTAGTCGGGCATGGTGGCAGGCGCCTGTCATCCCAGCTACTTGGGAGCCTGAGGCAGGAGAATTGCTTGAATCCAGGAGGTGGAGGTTGCAGTGAGCCGAGATCACGCCATTGCACTCCAGCCTGGGCATCAGAGCAAGACTCTGTCTCAAAAAGAAAAAAAAAAATTCACTGGAATTTACAAAGGAAACTAATAAAAGTGGTTGTCTATAGGATGAAGGGGTGAGGGGAGTGGAAAATTCAGTGGAAGGGGACAAGAATGAGTGTAAGACTTCCCAATGTGTACTATTTTCTGTTATTCTGATTTATGAACAATGTGACTATATCATCTACATATAGATAGATATCTTTATATCTGTGTGTGTGTGTGTGTGTGTGTGTGTGTGTGTATAAAATAAATAGGGCTGGGCACGGTGGCTCACACCTGTAATCCCAGTACTTTGGGGGGTCAAGGCAGGTGGATCACTTGAGGTCAGGAGTTCAAGACCAGCCTGGCCAACCAACATGATGAAATCCCGTCTCTACTAAAATACAAAAAATTGGCCAGGCATGGTGGTGCATGCCTGTAATCCTAGCTACTCAGGAAGCTGAGGCAGGAGAATTGCTTGAACCTGGGAGGCGGAGGCTATAGTGAGCCAAGATCACGCCACTGCACTCCAGCCTGGGTGACAGAGCAATACTCTGTCTCAAAAAAAACAAACAAACAAACAAAAAAAAAAAACAAAAAAGAAATGGGTATCATCTACTATAACTATATAAAATTTAATTATCTGAATAACAATCTGATAATCTGGTTGGGTGTGGTGGCTCACGCCTGTAACCCCAGCACCTTGGAAGGCCAAGGTGGGTGGATTACTTGAGGTCAGGAGTTTGAGACCAGCCTGGCCAACATGATCAAATCCCATGTCTACTAAAAATAGAAAAATCAGCCGGGCATGGTGGCTGGCGCCTGTAATCCCAGCTACTTGCGAGGCTCTGGCAGGAGAACTGCTTGAACCTGGGAGGCGGAGGTTGCAGTGAGCCGAGATCAAGCCACTGCACTTCAGCCTGGGTGACAGAGCGAGACCCTATCTCAAAAAAACACACACAAAAAAACCAGAAAATCCCAATCTGATAATTTAATGATAAATGGATCATGAAGATGAATGAGAGAAACGAGAAAAATATTCTGGCATCAGTTCTAGGAGTTCCCTGTGACTCTCCAACAGCCCTTTGGGCCCCCAGCGTGAACCAGCACCTACCTCCATGAAAAAGATATCTCCATTTGTATCTGTCCCTGCATGTACCACAAATGTCTGCTTCTTCATATGCCGGCTGCCACTGGACCAGATAGAGAGATCGCGTCCATTCTGATGAAAGAGAGATTTTTTTGAGACAGTCATACATCCCTCTCAAGAGGGCTCTGGGCCAAGAATTCCCCATCCAGCAATCAAATTCATATCAGCTTTCTCAGCACAGTCTCATCTGCTGGCCACTGGTCACCCAGGAAGTGGTTTCAGATGTTTTGGTCTCAGAAGCCCCATATCTCTTAAAATTTATTGAAGATTCCAAAGAGCTTTTGTTTATGTGAGTTATAGATATTTACATACTAGAAATTTAAACAGAAATTTCTCAAATAATTATAAAAACAATTAATTCATTAATAACCCATTACATAGTAATATAAACATTTTTAAGAACTATATTTTCTAAAAAAAAAAGGCACCATTTCACATTTTTGCAAATCTCTTTAATGTTTGACTTAACAGCAAATAGCTGCATTCTCCTATCTGCTTCTGCATTGAGTCTGTTGCAGTATGTTGTTTTGGTTGAGGTATATGAAAAAAACGACCTAACAGTTACGTATTTGGAAAATGGAAGAGGATTTTCATAGCCTTTTCAGATAAATAGACGTATTCTTTTTTTAACACTATACCAGAACTTGAGAAGTAGCAGCTTCTTTTTTTTTAGAGACAAGGTTTCGCTCTGTCACCCAGGCTGGAGTTCAGTGGCATGACCATAGCCCATTACAGCTTTGAACTCCTGGGCATAAGTGACACTCCTGCCTCAGCCTCCCAAGTACCTGGGATTACAGGCATAAATCACAACACCCAGCAACAGCAGCTTTTGAAAGTTAGCTGCAGTGTGGAATCTGAAAGCACATCAACGAACATTTTACACTATTACATTAAAATCCATTTAGGCCAGACATGGGGGCTCATTCCTATAATCCCAACACTTTAGGAGGCCAAGTCGGGAGTACTGTTTGAGCCCAGGCAGGAGTTGGACACCAACCTGGGCAACAATGAGCTCCTATTCTCCATACATCTTTTTTCTTTTTTTTTTTTTTTTGAAACAGGGTTTCATTCTGTCACCCAGGCTGGAGTGCAGTGGTGCGATCATGAATCATGGCAGCCTCAACCTCCTGAGCTCAAGTGACCTCAGCTTCCCAAGTAGCTAGGACTACAGGTGCATGCCACCGTGCCTGGCTGATTTTTTTATTTTTTGTAGAAATGGGGTCTCCCTTGGCTGGGAGTGGTGGCTCACACCTGTAATCCCAGCACTTTGGGAGGCCGAGGTGGGTGGATCACAAGGTCAGGAGTTAGAGACCAGCCTAACCAACATGGTGAAACCCCGTCTCTACTAAAAATATAAAAATTAGCTGGGCGTGGTGGCGGGGTCCTGTAGTCCCAGCTACTAGGGAGGCTGAGACAGGAGAATGACATGAACCTGGGAGGCAGAGCTTACAGTGAGCCGAGATGGCACCACTGCACTCCAGCCTGGGCGACAGAGCGAGACTTCGTCTCAAAAAAAAAAAAAAAAGTATAATCAATCAATTTAATAAAAGTAACAGTTTTCACTGCTTCTTCAAGGACATTTATAAGCACAACTAGCATTTTTAAAAAACTAAGAGTGTAAGCCAGGTGCAGTGACTCACGCCCGTAATCCCAGAACTTTGGGAGGCTGAGGCAGGCAGATCATTTGAGGTCAGGAGTTCGAGATCAGCCTGGCGAATGCCCGTCTCTACTAAAAATACAAAAATTAGCCAGGCGTGGTGGTGCATGCCTGTAACCTCAGCTACTCAGGAGGCTGAAGCAGGAAGACTGCTTGAACCCACAAGGCAGAGACTGCAGTGAGCCAAAGTTGCACCATTGCACTCCAGCCTGGGCAACAAGAGAGTGAAACTCTGTCTCTCTCTCCCTCTCTCTCTCTCGCGCGCGCTCTCTCTCTCTCTCTCTCTATATATATAAATAAATCAGTTGGGTGTGGGGGCACACGCCTGTAATCCCAGCTACTCGGGAGGCTGAGGCATGAGAATCGCTTGAACCTAGGAGGTGGAGATTGCGGTGAGCCAAGATTGCACTACTGCACTCCAGCCTGGGCGACAAAGTGAGAGTCTGTCTCAAAAAACAAACAAAACAAAAATAAAAAACTGAGAGTGTATCGAGGCAAGGAATACAATGGCTGCTGGCATAGTTTGGGGCCATTGTCTTCACTTGGGTTAAAGTGCCAGCAGTTGTACCCACCACTGCTTTGGTACCATCAGTGCAAACGTAACCCTGTGAAAATGGCAAATAACATTTTAGAATCATTTGAAATAGTTTTCACCTTCTGAAACCTCAGCAGTCCAGACCACACATCAAAACTGATGCACTATGATAGTTTTATACAGAGAATCCCATCACAGAACACAGGGACTAATGCCTCATTTAGAGTCAAAGACAACTGCTCCATTTGCAAAATCAGGGGTGAACTGGACTGGAAGTGACACAAACCAAGAAACGACCCATGGGAAGCCTAAGGGGTGGCCAGATGTGCTTACCAGGTTCGCCAGCTGATCAAGCACCTCATTGATTTGCTGGCTGTACACAAGCCCAATGTGCGACTTTCCCATTAGGCGCCTCACCTTCTTGCGGATGTCATTCTTATTTACCTGAAAAGCCAAAACAGGACTCTTAACAAGGGATCTGCTCTCCTCTCGACTGAGGTAGAGAGAAGAGAATGTACAAGTGGGTTTCCCACCATCTGAGAGAAGTGAAATTCTGAAAGACCACATCACTGAACAAGGGAGAAAACTTTCAACTGTGTATTCTGCCACCATGAGGGGAAGAAAAGTCCTGGCTCTGTCTCTAGTTAGCTTCTGCAGAAAAGTGGCTCTTAGAGCAGTTCTGGTTCCAGAGGAGACTTTCTCCCTATCCCCACTCAATACCACAACATTCACCCCTACAATGGCTCTGAAAACCCCCAAGGCTCTTCATAGTGTAATTCAGAAATGACTTAGAGTGGCAACACCAGACTGGGTTGTAGCTAAGACATCTCTGAAGGTTAGGGATCATCATCCTTTCCCAGCCAGAGTCAACCAGTACCCTCCAAATTCCAGAGTACAGTGAAACTTACACCAGGAAATGAAGCAAACCAAGAGGGGCTGGGGGCATTCTCTGCATTTGATCAACTGATCCCTTCACACTTAGGGAGGTTAGGGAGAACAAAAGGAGGAGAAACCCAGTGGCTCCTTCTCCAAACGATTCTCTTCTACCCATCAACTCCAGACTTATGTTTCCCTTTGAGAGCAGAACTCTTCTACTTGGTAACATACTTCTTCCACAGCCACAAAACCAAGTACAACATACCAAGTTCTATCTACTATTACTTTGTTAATGGCTGGCTCTTCTTATAACTATGGAAAATTCTGTAAGATATAGGGCTGTCCTGAAAAACAAAATCTGAGCATCGTTTCTTTTTTTTTTTTTGAGATGGATTTTCACTCCTGTTGCCTAGGCTGGAATATAATGGTGCGATCTCAGCTCACTGCAACCTTCTTCTCTAGAGTTCAAGCGATTCTCCTGTCTCAGCCTTCCAAGTAGCTGGGATCAGAGGCGTGAGCCACCATGCCCAGCTAACTTTTGTATTTTTAGTAGAGACAGGATTTCACCATATTGGTCAGGCTAGTCTAGAACTCCTGACCTCAGGTGATCCATCTGCCTTGGCCTCCCAAAGTGCTGGGATTACAGGCGTGAGCCACCACTCCTGGTCCTGAGCATCCTTTCTAAGTTTTAAAAATCTACTACTGTAAAAAAGAAAAATTAATTCATTGTATTTTGTGGGAAGCTCTACTGGCATCCTAAAACTACTCAGTAAAGGGAGACCATATAAATCTCAAAATAAACAAATAATGGCTGGGCATGGTAGCTCCTGCCTGTAATCCCAGCACTTTGGGAGGCTGAGGCAAGAGGATCACTTGAGGTCAGAAGTACGAGACCAAGGCGCCTGGCCAACATGGTGAAACCCCATCTCTACTAAAAATAGAAAAATTAGCTGGGCGTAGTGGCAGACATCTGTAATCCCAGCTACTCAGGAGGCCGACGCAGGAGAATTGCTTGAACCCGGGAGGCAGAGGATGCAGTGAGCCAACACCATGCCACTGTACTCCAGCCTGGGTGACAGAGTGAGACTCTGTCTCAAAAAAAATGAAAATAAAAATAAATAAATAAATAAATAGTATGGAATCATCAGTTCTTGGCCAGGCGCAGTGGCTCATGCCTGTAGTCCCAGCACTTTGGGAGGCCAAGGCGGGTGGATCACCTGAGGTCAGGAGTTTGACACCAGCCTGGCCAACATGGTGAAACCCCGTCTCTACTAAAAATACAAAAACTAGCTGGGTATGGTGGTCTGCACCTATAATCCCAGCTACTGGGGAGGCTGAGGCACAAGAATCACTTGAACTGGGGAGGTGGAGGTTGCAGTGAGCTGAGATTGCGCCACTGCACTCCTACCTGGGCGACAGAGCAAGACTCTGTCTCAAAAAAAAAAAAAAAAGAGAATCATCAGTTATTTCTACAACACTCCTTAGTAAAACAGGCTGGCAGCTTCAGAGAAACAGAACATTGTTAAGCTGGCAGAGAGGCCTCAGACTTTCAATCAAGAAGACAGCCCTAAGTAAGATACCTTGATAGCTTCCCAGCTGCCCCGAAATTCAGGTGACAGGAACAAGCCTTGCCCTTCTAGCATCAGTGGAGCTGGACACAGCAAAATGACATTACCTTCATCAGCAGCATGTAGGAGATGAGGTTGTGCAAAAGGGTGGCCAGCAAGCGATCTTCATCATCTTCCAGGCGCTTCCGGTCATGTTCTCCCAGGGACAGGTACCTAAGCAGAAGACAAAGCACAAGTCAGCCCTCAAGTGGGAGACCACGGAACTAACCAGGAGGAGGCTGTCTGCATATTCCCAATGGTTTCCTAAGCCCCATACCTGTCGATCATTTCCTGGGGACCCTGGTCCATACCCATGCCTTCTCTCTCCAACATCACAGCATCTAAGAAGGCATCTTCCCAGAATTGCATTTGGTCCCATAAAGTAGAACGCTCTTTGCCTGCGTAGAATAAAGGTTTCTTAGGGGGCCTATTTAACATTTAAGAATATAGCTGCCAAACAAAAATAAAGAGTAAAATCCAGATAAAAGGGAATAATTACAAATTCCAGGGCAAAGCAAACACAATCTCTCTACCCCAGATCTAACATGCCTGCCACCAGCCCCAGATGCCTTCAAGTAACGCCCAGTCCCTCCCAAGGAGGAGGGATGAACACAGCACACAAATAAATGTGGTTACTTATAGAAAAGGTCTCCATAGCTGCATCCTCTAACTGGTCCCACATGGATCCTTTGTCCCTTCCTGCCAATTTGAGAGCAGGAAGGACCATGGTAGCAAGAAAGGAAAGAAAGGAAGACAGAAAGGCAGAGGCTGTTGATTAACACCAAAACCCAATCTTGTCCAGTTTTCACCCACTGCTTGTTCTGGACACAGTAAGTCGCTTGCTTCAGGTATAAAACTGCTATCTAATGTCAGCATTGAGATCAGCAGAAAGCCAACCAGCTACTTGTTCAGTGTGACCCTCTCCCCTGGCTGAGCCAGCTTTCTCCAGTGCAAAGGGCCTTCCCAGTGTGTTTCTCACCTAGGAGTCCCTCATAGAGATAGACTCGCTGGCTCACATCTTCAGAAGTGCGAATGGGGCTGCCTGCCAGCTTCTCCTTTACGCTTGGCTTCAAGCTATGGGCTTTACCCTAGAGAGAAGAGATGATAGGTCAGTGGCCAAGGTAGCAATGAACAGGGGCAAAGGAAACCAAGCATTTCACTAAGAGGCTGTCACACCAGTCACCATCCATTAACAACATAAACTCTAGTACCCATGCTTCTGCAAGTCCACCATGCCTCCTAAACTATACAATAAAGTTTTCATTTTTGACTTATCTTTACTCCTTAGTCTCTGTAAGATTATTTTCTCTTTAAAGCAACAACAATAACAATCAGATTAATTCTCTGTGTAGTTACATAACACAGCAGAAAGAACCCAGGGTTTACCATCAGACTGACTAAGGCTCAGATCCCTGCCTCTTATTAGCTTATGTGACCTTAGGTACAAAAATCAGCTTCCCTGAGCCTCATTTTCCTAATCTGTCAAAGGAAGGTTATAATACCTACCTCATAGGACTACTTTACAAGAATTAAATTTGAAAATACATATAAAGCACCTAACAGTGCCTAGCACATGGCTAGTAATTGAGAAATGTTCATTTCTTCTTTCCTATCTTTTACTGTCCCTAAGAAATATCACTAACTTCATCTGCTACTTCTGAGTAGATTTTCTATTCATTAAAAGATTTTCAGCCGGGTGCAGTGGCTCACGCCTGTAATCCCAACACTTTGGGAGGCCAAGGTGGCTGGATCACCACGTCAGGAGATCCAGAGTTCCTGGCTAACATGGTAAAATCCCGTACCTATTAAAAATACAAAAAATGGGAGGCTGAGACGGGCGGGATCACATGGTCAGGAGATCGAGACCATCCTGGCTAATACGGTGAAACCCCGTCTCTACTAAAAAAAAATACAAAAAACTAGCCGGGCGAGGTGGCGGGCGCCTGTAGTCCCAGCTACTCCGGAGGCTGAGGCAGGAGAATGGCATGAATCCAGGAGGCGGAGCTTGCAGTGAGCTGAGATCCAGCCACTGCACTGCACTCCAGCCTGGCGACAGAGCCAGACTCCGTCTCAAAAAAAAAAAAAAAAAAAAAAAAATTAGCCAGGTGTGGTGGCACACGCCTGCCGTCGCAGCTACTTGGGAGGCTAAGGCAGAAGAAACGCTTGAAAACCCTGGAGGCGGAGGTTGCAGTGAGCCAAGATCGCACCACTGCACTCCAGCTTGGGCGACAGAGTGAGAGACTGTCTTAAAAAAAAACAAAAAAAAAAACCCAACACCTAAAAAGAGACAAAATAATTATATAGTAACAAAGGGATCACTTCAGCAAGAGGATATAACAATTGCAAATACATATGCATTCAACACCAAACAGTTATATAAAGCAAATATTGCAAATATTATTAGATCTAAAGGGAGAGATATACAGTAACAGTTGGGGACTTCAATACCTCACTCTCAGCATTGACAGATCATCTAGACAGAAAATCAACACAGAAACACTGGATTTAAACTGCATTTTAGATTCAGATTGCTTTTTAGACCAAATGGACCTAACAGACATTTACAGAACATTCCATCCAACAGCTGTAGAATACACATTCTTTTCATCAACACCCAGAACATTCTCTAGGACAGACCACATATTAGGCCACGAAATAAGCATAACGAGAAATTTAAGAAAACTGAAATCACAGCAAGTATCTTTTCAGACCACAAGGGAACACTGTGCTCTGAAAATTAGAAATAACAAACTTTTAAAATCATACGAATACACGGAAATTAAATATGCTCCTGAGTGACCAATGGGTCAACAAAGAAATTAAGAAGGAAATTTAAAAATTTCTTCACACAAATGAAAATAAAAACACAGCATACCAAAACCTATGGGATACAGCAAAAGCAGTATTAAGAAAGAAGCTTATAGCAATAAATGTCTACATCAAAAAAGTAGGAAGATTTCAAATCAACTTAATGATGCAGCTCAAAGAATTGTGAAAGCAAGAACAAACCAAACCCAAAATTAGTAGAAGAAATAATCAAGATCAGAGCAGAAATAAAATTGAGACTAAAAAATATAGGCCAGGCATGGTGGCTCACGCTTATAATCCCAACACTTTGGGAGGCTGAGACAGGTGGATCACCTGAGGCCAGGAGTTCGAGAGCAGCCTGGCCAACATGGCGAAACCCCATCTCTAGTAAAAATACAAAAAAAAAAAAATAGCCGGGTGTGGCGGTTGGCACCTGTAATCTCAGCTACTTGGGAGGCTGAGGCAGAAGAATCACCTGAACCCAGGAGGGGTTGCAGTGGGCCAAGAATGCACCATTGCACTCCAGCCTGGGCAACAAGAGCAAAACTCTGTCTCAAAATAAATAAATAAATAATCAACAAAATGAAAAGTTCATTTTCGTAAAGAGAAACAAAATCCACAAACCATTAGAGCTAGACTAACCAAAAGAGAGAGAGAGAGAGAAAGAGAGAGAGAGAGAGAGAGAGAAGACTCCCGCCAAAAAAACACCAAAAACAAAAAAGGAAACATTACAATTGCCATCACAGAAAAACAACAAATAACAAGGGACTATAACTACATGCCAACAAATTAGAAATGGATACATTCTTAGACATAAACAATCTACCAAGATTTAACCAAGAAATAGCAACCTGAACGGTCCAATTACAAGTAATGAGATTGAATCTGTAATAAAAAGCTTCCCATCACAGAGCACGATGGTTAATGCCTGTAATCCCAGCACTTTGGGAGGCTCAGGCAGGCAGATCACTTGAGGCCTGTAGCTCGAGACCAGACTGGCCAACATGATGAAACCCTGTCTCTATTAAAAATACAAAAATTAGCCAGGCATGGTGGTGAATACCTGTAATCCCAGCTACTCGAGAGGCTGAGGTATGAGAATTGCTTGAACCTGAGAGGCAGAAGTTGCAGTGAGCCAACATCACACCACTGCACTCCAGCCTGAGCAACAGAGCAAGACTCTGTCTCAAAAAAAAAGTTGGGCGCAGTGGAGCACACGCCTGTAATCCCAGCACTTTGGGAGGCCGAGGGGGGCAGATCACTTGAGGTCAGGAGTTCGAGACCACCCTGGACAACATGGCGAAACCTCGTCTCTACTAAAAATACAAAAATTAGCCAGGTGTGGTCATGGGCGCCTTTAATCCCAGCTACTTGGGAGGCTGAAGCAGGAGAACTGCTTGAACCCGGGAGGTGGAGGTAGCAGTGAGCTGAGATCGCACAACTGCACTCTAGCCTGGGCAACAGAGCAAGACTCCGTCTCAAAAAAAAAAAAAAAGAAAGAAAGAAGAGAAAGGCTCAGGACCCAATAGCTTCAATGCAGAATTCTAAAAACATTTAAAGAAAAACTAGGCCGGGCGCGGTGGCTCAAGCCTGTAATCCCAGCACTTTGGGAGGCGGAGACGGGCGGATCACGAGGTCAGGAGATAGAGACCATCCTGGCTAACATGGTGAAACCCCGTCTCTACTAAAAAATACAAAAAACTAGCCGGGCGAGGTGGCGGGCACCTGTAGTCCCAGCTACTTGGGAGGCTGAGGCAGGAGAATGGCGTGAACCCGGGAGGCGGAGCTTGCAGTGAGCTGAGATTGCGCCACTGCACTCCAGCCTGGGCGACAGAGCGAGACTCCGTCTCAAAAAAAAAAAAAAAAAAAAAAAGAAAAACTAATACCAAATACAAAAGTATTCAATAAAAGTCAACGTCCCTTCATGATAAAACCTCTCAACAAGTTAGGTACAGAGCGAACATACCTCAAAACAATAAAAGTCACATATGACAAACCCACAACCAACATCATACTAAATGGGGAAAAGATGAAAACTTTTCCTCTACGATCTGTAACAAGACAAGGATGTCTAATTCCACCACTTTTATTCAACTGGAAGTGCTAATCAAAGCAATTAGGCCAGAGAAAGAAAGGGCATCCAAGTTGGACAGAAGGAAGTCAAACTGTCCCTCAAAGCGGGCTGGGTATTGTGGTTCACACCTGTTAATCCTAGCACTTTGGGTGGCCAAGGCAGGTGGATCGCTTGAGCCCAGGAGTTCCAGACCAGCCTGGGCAACATGGGAACACCTTGTCTCTACAAACACAAAAATCAGCTGGGCATGGTGGCGCATGCCTGTAGTCCCCGCTACTCGAGAGACTGAGATGGAAGGACTGCTTGAGCCCAGTAGGTGGAGGCTGCAGTGAACCGATATTGCACCACTGCACTACTCCAGCCTGGTTCTATCTTAAAAAAAAAAAAAAAAAGAAAAAGAAAAAAGAAAGCCCTAAAATCTCCACTAGAAAACTCAGAACTAATAAGTGAATTCAATAAAGTTGCAGGATATAAAATCAACATATAAAAATCAGTAGTGTGTCTATACACCAACAATAAAACAGCAGAGGCCGGGCGCGGTGGCTCACGCCTGTAATCCCAGCACTTTAGGAGGCCAAGGTGGGCAGATCACGAGGTCAGGAGATCGAGACCATCCTGGCTAACACGGTGAAACTCCATCTCTACTAAAAAAATACAAAAAAATTAGCCGGGCATGGTGGCGTGCGCCTGTAGTCCCAGCTACTCAGGAGGCTGAGGCAGGAGAATGGCGTGAACCCAGGAGGCGGAGCTTGCAGTGAGCCGAGATCACACCACTGCACTCCAGCCTGGGCAACAGAGCGAGACACCATCTCAAAAAAATAAATAAATAAATAAAAAATTAATGCCCTACGAATAAATTCAATGAAGGAGATAAAAGATCTCCATGAGGAAAAATAGAAAACACTGATGTAAGAACGAGTTTAGGGAAAAGATGTAAAGATACATACACCGTGTTCATGGATTGGAAGAATATTGTGAAAATGACCATACTACCAAAAGTGATCTACAGATTCAAGGCAATTCCTACCAAAATACCAATGGTATTCTTTGTTTTTTTTTTTTTTGAGACGGAGTCTCACTCTGTCGCCCAGACTGGAGTGCAGTGGTGCGATCTCGGCTCACTGCAAGCTCCACCTCCCGGGTTCACGTCATTCTCCTGCCTCAGCCTCCCGAGTAGCTGGGACTACAGGCGCCCGCCACCACGCCCAGCTAGTTTCTTTGTATTTTAGTAGAGACGGGGTTTCACCGTGTTAGCCAGGATGGTCTCGATCTCCTGACCTCGTGATCCGCCCGTCTCGGCCTCCCAAAGTGCTGGGATTACAGGCGTGAGCCACCGCGCCAGGCCACCAATGGTATTCTTCACAGAGATAGAAAAAACAATCCTAAAATTCATATGGAACCACAAAAGACCCCAGATAGCCAAAACAATACTGGGCAAAAAGGTATCACACTACTAGACTTCAAAATATAAGAGAAAGCTACAGTAACCATAACTGCATGCTACTGGCATAAAAAACAGACCCATAGACCAATGGAACAGAATAGAGAACCCAGAAAGAAATCCATATATTTATAGCCAACTGTTTTTTGACAAAGGAACCAAGAATATTCACCAGGGGTAGGGACAGTCTCTTCAATAAATGGTGCTCGGAAAACCTGATATCCATTATTCAGAAAAATAAAACTAGACACCTACCTCTCACCATATACAAAAATCAACCCAAAATGGATTAAAGACTTAAATATAAGACCCAAAACTATAAAACTACTAGAAGAAAACGTAGCAGAAATGCTTCAGGACATTGGTCTGGGCAAAAAGTTTATGGAGACCTCAAAAGCACAGGCAACAAAAGCAAAAGTAGACAAACAGGATTATATTAAACTAAAAAGCTTCTGCACAACAAAGGACATGATGAACTGAGTGAAGAGATAGTCTGCAGAATGGAAGAAAATATTTACAAACTATTCATCTGACAAGAGATTAATATCTAGAATATACAAGAAAGAACTCAACAGCAAAAAAACACAATCTATTAAAAAATGGGCAAATGAGCTGAACAGATCTCTCTTAAAAAAAGACACACAAATGGCTAACAGGTGTTTTGGAATAATGGGCCTCTACAAAGGCCTTGAAGCCAAACTGCTGTAGACAGTTCTCACTGCCGCTTCCATTTATGAGAAACTGATGGTTGCTATCCTCACAGCTATGCGGCTGAAGGGTACAGCAAGCACTGAGATGCCTTACGGTGAAAAGTTCAGAAGACGCTCAAGGTGGAGGATTTTCTTTGAAGCGAAGAGAAGTAATTTTCCTATTACTCTGGCTCCTTCCACCACAAATGTAACCTCTATTGGCTTGAAAAGCATCTAAAGGTAAACAGGAAGTATAGCAGGCTAGACCTGTTGTCAACTTAACTTTTACGATCCATGGTTAGATTTTGGGGTGAAGGTTGAACTAATATGAAAAGAAAACATTATTGAAAATCCCTGGCCGGGCGCGGTGGCTCACACCTGTAATCCCAGCACTTTGGGAGGCTGAGGCGGGAGGATCACGAGGTCAGGGGATCGAGACCATCATGGCTAACACAGTGAAACCTTGTCTCTACTAAAAATACAAGAAATTAGCTGGGTGTGGTGGCGGGCACCTGTAGTAACAGCTACTTGGGAGGCTGAGGCAGGAGAATGCCGTGAACCCAGGAGGCGGAGCTTGCAGTGAGCCGAGACTGCACCACTGCACTCCAGCCTGGGCGACAGAGCGAGACTTCATCTAAAAAAAAAAAAAAAAAAGAAGAAGAAAGAAAAGAAAACCCCTAATAAACTGTTAGCACAAAAGAAAAATCAATTAATCATTCAATCAACCAACCAGTCTGTTCAGACTCAGAGAGAGTTAAGGCCCATTAACTTGAATAGCCTCTCAATCCTATTCCCAATCTTCACTCTGGGAGGTCACTGAATCTATTAAAAACACATACAGAAGGCTCTGCGAGTGGGCATGATTACCAGTCTTAAATAGCTGGTTTCATTTAAATTTTTCTTCCTTTCACCCCACGGGCCAAAGATAAGGACCTATGCCTATAAGTTCTTATAAAGCACATCCATTCTCATCTCCGTTTAATAAAGTGGCAAGTCTATCAGTGTTTTAACAGCCTATAGAGGCACATATACATTAAAAAGCAGAGGCTGGGCACAGTGGCTCATGCCACTTTGAGAGGCCAAGGCAGGAGGCTCACTTAACCCAGGAGTTTGAGACTGGCCTAGACAACAGAGGGGAATCCAATTTCTACAAAAAACTAAAAAAATTAGCCAGGCATGGTGGTGTATGCCTGTAGTCCCAGCTACTTGGGAGGCTGAGGTGGGAGGACCACTTGAGCCTGGGAGGTTAAGGCTGCAGTGAGCAGTGATTGTGCCACTACACTCCAGCCTGGGCAACAGAGTGAGACCCTGTGTAAAACAAACAAACAAACAAAAAAAAAACCCAGATGTCTAAGGCAAGGACTAAAAAGAATTCATCTCCTTCCAGCTGATTACAGGCTTACTGTGTGATCTAGGGAAGTTCTTTTTTCCTAAGGCATTGTTCCCCTCACCTATTAGAAGAGACTAGTCACAGCAATATAGTGAATCACAAACTTCTTGAGTAAAAATTATGCCTTTTTCATCCCTGTTTCTTTAGCGCAAAATCTGGCACTTAGTAAATCACTTCATGGATGTTTATTAATAAATGAAAACTTCAAATAACTGTTAGTAATATACTAAAATAGAATGCTATTTTAAGATGCTATATAAATAGAGCAGAGACCAAAATAAAACTGGATACTCCATAGAAACAGACTGGTACTAAATGAGAGCTGTGATTGTCCTGACAAATACCACAAAGGCATCACTTTGCCTGTGTTAGACCTGGGGATTAATACTACATAGGATTCGAAGCCCTTATCTGACTGGGCAAGGAGCATAACTCATCAGTGATTCAGGAGAGGGTTCTAAAAGTCCCAGATCGTAAGTCAAACGACTGAAAAAAGCCTTAAGAAATGTTTTCCTTACAGCCAAATATATGAGGATTACCTCTTCCTTATTTAACCTTCACCTCTTTAGTGTCTCTTAACTTTCATTCTTTTCTAGCCTGCTTCCCTCCCCCATTAAAGAAATGGTCTTCTTTTGTTGGCAAACAAAGCTTACAAAGATGGTGCTTGTAGCAGAGTTGGTCTCAATTTCACTATCAGACAAAGTGCCCCGAGAGCTTGCCAGGTGAACACTGCCCTCGCCACCTGGTCCGTCACCTGCATTGCTGCTCAAGTCACTGTCAGCTCCAAGAGTCTCTCCAGAGCTATTACTCACCTGTAAAAGAAAAAAGGTAGTAAGAGATAGTCCCCAGGGATGGGCCCCAGAAATGCCAAGCTGTTAGAGCTCCCTGCCACCATAAAAAAATATTCAATTTCAAAGGTGTGTCAGACAGCCTCTGGAAGTACCTTCTTTATAAGTTGAGAAGCTCTGGGTGAAATCTCGTGTACACACACTTATGATGCTAAACCTCTCCACCATGAGAACCATGCTGACCTGAGACTCAGAGCAGCCTCCAAAGAGAAAGTAGCGCCCTTTTCCAAAGGGGAAATCCACACCCCACCCACCAAGATGCCAGTGTGGTGTTCCCCTACCACGGTGCTAACTTCAGAATCCTGACTTGAGCTGCGGATCATAACAGCTGGACTCACGCTGATGACAGAGTCTTGATCAGTCCTCTGAAACAAGACACAGGAACATTAGGGGAGGTGTCCAATCTCCTCTCAGTTTCCCACAGAAATACTGTACCTTCTTTCTGCCCATCCCCACCCTTCTGTTATCATCCCTAGAGAAGTCACGAGCAACTTTTGTTTCCGGAATATAAAATATGTACAACTTATATAATAAAAAAAAGAAATAGGCCTGGCAGAGGCTCACGCCTGTAGTCCTGGCACTTTGGGAGGCTGAGGTGGGAGGAGCATTTGAGCCCCGGAGTTGGAGACCAGCCTGGGCAACATGGTGAAACCCTATCTCTACAAAAAAATACACAAACTTAGCCAGGCATGGTGGTGGGCGCCTGTGGTCCCAGCTACTCAGGATGCTGAGGTGGGAGCATCACTTGGGCCCAGGAGGTTGAGGCTGCAGTGAGCTGAGAGCACACCACTGCCCTCCAGCCCAAGCGACAGAGTGAGACCCTGTCTCAAAAACAAAAAACAAAAAACAATGCATTAAAAAAGTACATGCTCACTGTAGAAAATACATGAAAGAATAAGGAAATAAGAACAAGTTGTAAATCTACCTCCCACCTTAAGCACTGTTTTTAGTATATTTCCTTTCAGTTTCTTCTCAATACATTTTAAAAATAAAATTGGAATCACACTATATGCAGCTTTGTTAAACATTTTCCCATGTCACTAAATTTTTGAAAACACAACCTTTAATGGATACTAATATTGCATTACATGGATCTATTACACTTATTTAACAATTCCTTATCATTAGATATTTATATTGTTTTGAGGGTCAATTTTTTTTTCTTTTTTTGAGACGGAGTCCCACTCTGTGGCATAGGCTGGAGTGCAGCGGAGCAATCTCAGCTCGCTGCAACCTCTGCCTCCCGGGTTCCAGTGATTCTCCCGCCTCAGTCTCCGGAGTAGCTGGGATTACAGGCGACCACCACCACACCGGGCTAATTTTTACATTTTTAGTAGAGACGGGGTTTCACCACGTTGGCCAGACTGGTGTTGAACTCCAACTCCTGACCTCAAGTGACCCACCTGCCTCAGCCTCCCAAAGTCCTGGGATTACAGGCATGAACTGCTGCACCTGGCTATTTTTTTTTTTATTTTTATTTTTTTTGAGACAGAGTTTCACCCTTGTTACCCAGGCTGGAGTGCAATAGTGCAATCTTGGCTCACCACAACCTCCGCCTCCCGGATTAAAGCGATTCTCCTGCCTCAGCCTCCCAGGTAGCTGGGATTACAGGTATACGCCACCACGCCTGGCTAATTTTGTATTTTTCATAGAGACGGGGTTTCATAATGTTGGTCAGGCTGGTCTCGAACTCCCAACCTCAGGTGATCTGCCCGCCTCGGCCTCTCAAAGTTCTGGGATTATAGGCGTGAGCCACTGTGCCCGGCCGTCTGGCTGTTTTGTTTTTTTTTTAACTTGAAGTATTCTGAGACAGCATATTTAATCCTCGTAATTTTCAACAAGGTTGTCACAAACCTGGGAACTAGACGTCAGGCTCACACCACTGTCTGCGCTGATCTGGGACTTTTTCTCCTCTGTCTCACCAAGGTCAAAGACAGGTTTGATTACTTCAGGCCCTGAGTAGGGGAAGACTTCTGTTACTCCGTGCACAAAGGCTAGGGGCAGGCTGGTAAAGGGGGAGGGACAGCAGCACAGGCTGGTCCCAGACCTGTTCAGCCCATCCCAGTCACCTTTCCAAGGACTACTCCCAACTCAGGACCCACTGGAAAAAGAGGTCCCCAGATGCCTTAAGAACCAAGTAAGACAAATCAGACCTGGTCCCAACGGGTTCTCCAGTCATCTTCTCAACCTGAGAAAATTATGAGCAAATCATCTTAAAACAAAAAAGCTCCACAAGGCTGGGCATGGTGGCTCACGCCTGTAATCCCATCACTTTGGGAGGCTGAGGCAGGTGGGTCACCTGAAGTCAGAAGTTTGAGACCAGCTTGGCCAACATGATGAAACCCTGTCTCTACCAAAAAATACAAAAATTAGCCAGGCGTGGTGGTGCATGCCTGTAATCCCAGCTACTCGACAGGTTGAAGCACGAGAATCGCTTGAGCCCTGGAGGCAGAAGTTGCAGTGAGCCAAGATCGTACCACTGCACTCCAGCCTGGGCAACAGAGCAAGACTCCATTTCAAAAAAAAAAAAGAAAAAGAAAAGTTCCACAAACAAATGTCTAAACCACATTCCATGGCACTCAGAGTCTGAGCTTTGCTGGTACCTGAAACCATTTTATGGTCCCCAGGTCACTTAATGCTTCCCAAACAAATGTGTCTAAAGGAAGTAGAAAAGGTTGGGCCCGATGAGAT
Source organism: Macaca mulatta (assembly GCF_049350105.2). Taxonomy (NCBI): domain Eukaryota; kingdom Metazoa; phylum Chordata; class Mammalia; order Primates; family Cercopithecidae; genus Macaca; species Macaca mulatta. Next base: position 18,304,962 of record NC_133419.1, read on the forward strand.
AAGAAACACCAGCTGTTTTGGTGGGCACTGCCTACCTCCATCTACGTTTGAGATAAAAACCACCCCCCTTGTCCCCCACCCACCCACAATGGTATGGCAGAAGGACAGAATGACAGAAAGCAAGAAAGCGTGCCTAGGCAAGCCACCAGAGAGTTGGGCAGCTACAGACTCAACACGGAGGGACAGCAACCATCTCTGCCAACTGTGCCCACAGGCCTTCTAACAGGTGAGGGAGATATCAGCCAATGGGGGGCACTAAAATAGGCAAACGTTCTCCCCACCAACTCTGAAGCAACAGAGAACCAAGTTCTGGGGAGTTGTATTCAGTAGACACCTGGTTATAACCTGATTGACACGAGGGGAGGAGGAAAGAAGCGGCCTACGTGCCACACGCCTAGGAGTCACATGCTACCTACCTGCTGCCATTCCAAACACCCTCTAAGAGCAAATTTGGGGTGGGGCTGACAAAGGGAGCCTGCCCCAACTGGGCCTGGGGAGTTGGCAGGTATGGGAGACTTGGGAACAGGAAAGGGCATTTGTTCCTTACTCTGTTTTTCCAAAGCTTTTTGCTTTTTCACTTCCTGGTGCTTGTTCCACAATTCTACCCCAGATGCAATGCAAGCAGGAGAGAAAGACAGAGAGTCAGAGGCTGGTCAGACAGATGAAATGGAAACCCACCCACCCAAGTCGATTCAGTCTCAGGCACTGGATTACCAACCAAGAGATACAAAGATATCTTCATGGGGAGAAGGGGCAGAAAACAAGACATCTAACCCCTCCACCCAAACTCATGAACAGATTCCAAATTTCCAATTCCAATCCCAATGTGGCAGTAAAAACCCTGCAGAATGTTAGAGCTGGAAGGGCCCTTAACAAAGCTCCTTCATTTTTGCATGAGGAAACTGGTCCTAAAGAGGCTGGAGCACTTGATCAAGATCATGTAACTTAGGATCCATTTAAACTCCCACCATGCCACACTCTCTCTGCCAAATGAGCTGGGGAAGGACAATTTTTACAGATTCCAGATGAGACAGACGAACACCTCAAGCGGCCAGAGTTTCAGAAGCATGAACACCAATCTGTTTGATTCACTGGACTGGACAGAGGCCAATTCATGCAGGCAGTTAGCACCCCTCCTCATTGCTCCTCAAGAAACTGCAGGCAGTTAGCACCCCTCCTCATTGCTCCTCAAGAAACCACTCACCCCCAGAGCCAGTGCCTGCACTACCAACCAGCAATCTGGAAAAATGCTTCCAGCTGAGGTGACAGAGAACATAAAATGGTCAAGACCAGCATCCTCATAGAGGAAAACAGAATGGCAACCACAGCAATTATTTTCCTCGAAGGAACTTCAGAGTGTACTTAGTATGATTTCCTTATTTCCGTATGATTTCCTCATTTCCCAGGTGAAGAGACAGAGACCCTGAGAGGGGAAGTTATTTGCCCATTGCATTCCTAGCTGGAGGCTGATATGGGACTAAAACTCCAGACCTCCATACTAGCAGGTCAGTACTTTTTCTAGAACATCATATGAGGCAGGAGAAAGCCAGGAGTTGACTGCTACTAGAATAATATTCTGCTGGCTAGGAAAGTGTAGCTCCCCTAAAAAGGAATCAGTTCCACATCACCATTTATGGGAGCACATGGCAACTGCTAATGGCCATGGCAATGAAACATCAGCTGGAAGCAGAGTGCCTAGGGACCTAGAACCAGAAAAAGAAAGATCCAACCTCGATGACTCAAGGTCAAGCAGGGAGTGAGCCAAACAGAGGTGATGCCCAGAAAGCTCACTAAGGCACTGCCTTTGTGGGAATGGAGAAACACCAAATGTAAACAAGATTTTAATCAAGTCCATGAGGAAGCATTTAAAGAACTGACTTGGAAACCTATACCTCAAAGATCCAGAACCCAGGGAAATGGGGTTGCCACACATGGCCCAGAGGAGCACATTCCAGAGCAGTGTAATGGCTGGATGGGAGGACACTGGCTTCAGAGACACAAATGTCGTTTGTATAGCCCAAAGATGCATCTATAAACTTCCTGAGCACTTCCAGGAATTCTCTCCACTATGTGAAGAAATGCAGATGTAAATAAAAAGAGCGGCCAGGAGTACAGCTCACACCACCTGCAGTAAGCCTTACTGGGCCCTCTAAACAAAACCTCCATTCTTCCTCTAAGATACAGGGTGAGGGGTGGCTGCGGATGAAATATAAAGACTAGAGAAGTACAAAGAAACACCACTAGAAATGGACACAGGTCTCCTTCTCTCTCTAGGAAGCAAAGCATGGGGCAGAGAAAGGCAGGATTCTGGATGAATTGAGGAGAAAGGGATATTTAAGAAGCCAGGACCCCTCTACCGCACCAAACACACTGATACGTACCAATAGACGCTATAAAATTTTCTTCCTTTAAACTTCTGGTGTCCAGTTCCTTAGGACCCTTTCCTGTGGCACTTGGTGCCCGAGGTCCCACCTGGGGAACTCTCAGCTGTGCCATAGCCTTTGGGTCCCCCCGCCCAGCTAGGCCAGGATCCTTGCCAACTGGGGTATTTACACTTTCTGTTGGACTTCTCTTCCGCTTGTCTGGTTCTGAGAGAAAAAAATCAAGACGTCAAGAGAAGTAATGAGTAGGAATCAAGGTGCAGACATGAGGTGGGAGGAGCCAGGATACAGAAGGGTGTGGAATGAAGGAGTTCAGGGAAAGATGAGCTGATGTCTTATTTTTCATAACAAAAAACACTCACTACGTATAAACATGCATAGAAAATAAAACCCCAAAGCCAGATGGGAAGCAGCATGGTACTGGAAATCTGTCCTGGGGACAAATACATTTTCTCTTTGGGAGACAAGTGGGAGAGTTGGGGATGGCATGGTGCCCAGCAGATACAATCCCTACCTTTACTATAGTAGTGGGTCTGGGCGATCTCCAGAAGCCCAAAGATGCTGGCCATGCCACCCAGACCCGCATGGGCATAGGACTGCTCCAGGCTGAGGATTGTACACTTGAGGAGGTCTAACATTCCCTTGTACACCTTCCGACTGACCTCCTGCAACAATAACCCAGGGGCTAGCGTTGGCAAATTGCCTTTGGTATTCACATCCCTCTCCCCAGTTACTCTGACTCCCTACCCCCAACACTGACCACATCCGGGATAATGTCCTGCCGGGCATCGTCCTCTGACTGCACCGTACGGTTCAGCTTGCTCAGGACAAAGACTCGCAGTTGCTCGCTCTCCAGGAGCCGGCGCACCTTTTTCATGTTGAGCCAGCCAACTCCCTGGCCGTCCAGCACGTTGTGTACCACCTCCTTCAGGAACTGCTGGTTCTCACTACAGGGTCCACACACCGCTTCTGTGGTCACCAGCTCCTTTGCAGAGCACCCCCCACCTTTCACCCAGACTAGATGCCTGCCTCCAGGGGTAAAACACAAAGCCACATCTCTGAATGTCCAAGTCCACCACATCCCCCAACTCTCCGGAGAACCTGATTTGCCCAAATACCCACCACTGCTGATTCACTCCGCTCAACACTGTAAGCTTTCAATTGCATGGAGATCAAGCCAGAATGAGAAGTGCTGGCAAGAAATTGATTACATCTACCCCATTGAGAGCTTCTCTCCCACTCTATCCCTAAAGTTCTGCAGAGGAACCACCCCACCTCTACCTGAGAACTTTTAAAACAGCTCTACCATTTATTACCTAGAATTGCTGGATCGACCCTGGGGTGACGGAGGTTCTCTTTTCACTGTTGGGCTGTGTTTAATGACAGATGACTTCTGATCCACTAACGCCCTCCTGTTTCCTGTGGCAGGGGAGGCAGGAATGAGAGACATCACTATTATAGTGCAGGAGCTCATGCCAGCACAGCCCTGAGTAGCCATGTTCCACGCCCGTTCCTCAGAAGGGCTGGGTGAGGGTAGCACCAAGGCATCATACGTAGGTAGAAACCAGCCATGGCAATGTGGAGGAGGTAGGGATGGAGACTCAGGCCACTCCACATGCACCAGCAGCACGCCCCATGGGCAAGCATGGGCGTCACGGGGAACGGGGCAAGCAGGTCACTCATGTGATGCTGCTAGCTCCATGAGAAGGATGGCCCTCGGGCAGGCACAGAAGATGCTAGAGAAAAAAAAAAAAGATCATGCACAGCTCACAGGCAAGACCCACCTTCACCACTCCCGGGGCCGGCTTCAGTAACAATCTCCATTAGAGTATTTAGCCCAAATACTGGGACACAAAATACACAATTAGTAGGTGCACCACAATACCGCAACCCCTCTACCCCTCCGAGGAGCAGTAAGCCAGATAATCTGAGCATTCTCCCAAAGCTTGAGGAATGCACATAACTTTGGTTCTCGGGCACCTCAGAGCTGGAAGCCAAGTGACCAGGAGACAACCAAGGCTCTAAGAAAAGACCATCCTTAAGACGTGGCCTCTCAAAGCCAGGGGCGGGTAAATGACACAGGGAGGCTTCAGGTACTGCACACACACATGCATGAAAGAGGGACCGCTGGTTTTCAGAAAACATCCAGCACAGGGGGTCAGGGGCCTGAGGGCATGTGCAGGGAAGCGACCCATCTTGCAGATGCTATTGTTGGGAGTGGGGATCAGGGCATGAGGATGGGAGGTGGGTGAGAGGGTAAGTGCAGCAAATGCGACAATGCATCAGCATGCAATGAAAGAGTTTCAATTGCTCTCCTCTTCAAATGTACCAAATGAAGGCCAGTGTCACTGACACCCTTCCATCCCTAGCCTACCCGGCCACATGTGGATTCCCTGGCAGTGCTAGTTCGCTCCTTACACTACCAGCTCTGATGTCCCTTTGCCCATTTATCCAATGTTCCCATCACCACCTAAGAACATGCCTTAGACTCCTGACAATGTTATTTGCTTGTTTCTGTTGGTTTCTTTTAGAGACTGGGTTTCACTCTGTTGTCCAGGCTGGAGTACACTGGCCTAATTATAGCTCACTGTACCTCAAACTCCTGGGCTCAAGTGAACCTCCTGCCTCAGCCTACCAAGTAGCTAGGATGACAGGTGTGAGCTACTGCACCCAAGTAACCTGACGTTTTTTACCAATAGGAATGAGAGATCAGTTAAAGAATACATGAGGTTGGCCGGGCGCGGTGGCTCACGCCTGTAATCCCAGCACTTTGGGAGGCCGAGGCGGGTAGATCACGAGGTCAGGAGATTGAGACCATCCTGGCTAACACAGTGAAACCTTGTCTTTACTAAAAATACATAAAATTAGCTGGGCGTGGTGGCAGGCGCCTGAAGTCCCAGCTACTCGGGAGGCTGAGGCAGGAGAATGGCATGAACCCAGGAGGCACAGCTTGCAATGAGCCGAGATTGCGCCACTACACTCCAGCCTGGGCAACACAGCAAGACTCCGTCTCAAAAAAAAAAAAATAGAATACATGAGGTTGCTTCTCACTGCACTTCCTACCACAGTTAAATATTTCGGCACACCATCCAGAGAAAACAAAAAAATCAGGCCAGGTGCGGTGGCTCACACCTGTAATCCTGGCACTTTGGGAGGCCGAGGTGGGCAGATCACTCAAGGTTAAGAGTTCAAGACCAGCCTGGCCAACATGGTGAAACCCCATCTCTACTAAAAATACAAAAATTAGCTGGGCGAGGTGACGTGTGCCTGTAATTCCAGCTATATGGGAGGCTGAAGCATGTGAATCACTTGAGCCTGGATGGCAGCAGTTACAGTGAGCCAAGATCGCCACCCTGCACTCTATCCAGCCTGGGATGTGACACTCTGTCTCAGGAAAAAAAAAAAAAAAAAATCAAATTCAGAAAAGCCCCTGAAACTGTCAGATGGCACAAGCCAAATTCAAATAAGGTCTTTTTACTTTTTAAGATAGAGTCTTGCTCTGTCGCCCAGGCTGGAGGGCAGGGGCATGATCTCAGCTCACTGCAAGCTCCGCCTCCCAGGTTCACGCCATTCTCCTGCCTCAGCCTCCCAAGTAGCTGGGACTACAGGCGCCCGCCACCACACCTGGCTAATTTTTTTTTGTTTTCAGTAGAGACGGGGTTTCCCCATGTTAGCCAGGATGGTCTTGATCTCCTGACATCGTGATCCACCTGCCTTGGCCTCCCAAAGTGCAAGTGCTGGGATTACAGGTGTAAGCCACTGCACCTGGCTTTCAAATAAGGTCTTAACTGCTCCTAGAAACTAACAAATACTACCTGGCGCGCTCACAAGCCCTGGGTTGACAGGCTTATGAGTGCGTGAGAGGTGAGAGGCTGTGCTCTATAAATGCTGCCAGGCTCTCCATAACCATTCTCTGGTAGGCCAGCTCCTTGGCATGGAGTTTGTCCTAAGTTCATGCAGTGGCAACCCAGCAGACGACTGGAGGCGGCTGATGATCCCTATGTTAATCACGTACCCTGACAGGGTCCTCCCGAGAAGCAGCAGTAATCCCACAGCTGCCATTGTCCTAAATGACATAACAGGGCCCTCTCTAGCTACGAAGATGGTTTCCATTTGACAACCATCGGAGCCCAAGATGTGCAGTGAAAGCCATGAGGAGCAACATGAGGGATGACAACCAGGTCAAAGGATTCACCAGACGCAGGGCTCCTGACATGAACCCACAGCCTGAAATATCTCCCGGAGAAACCTGGCTTGGCAAAAGGAAGGCTGTAGTTACCTTTCAGACTGGGGAAGGGTGTGGCCTTCTCTCGGACACCTTTGGTGGGCAGTGTGAGGTTTGAAAGACTGAAGCTGGTACTGTGGTTCCGATAGAGGCTGCCTATCAAGGGGAGGGTGCGAGAGTGATGACTTGGCAGAGTAAGTAATCAAAGCATTAGACTAATGACTATCAGCATCTGCACCTCCCTCCTTTCCAAACACGGTCCCAGTTTGATGGATCAGATCATCTCTGATCTGTCTTAGAAAGGATCAAGTCTAACTCCAGGCAAACAATGGAGCCATTGCCAGGAGCAGCCAAAACCCAGTAACAGCTTTCTCTGTCCACCTCACATGATAATATCCGAGTCTCTCATCTACTGCTGCACAGCATGAAAGCTGGCAGTTAACGGGCTTCTGGTCTGAAGCTGGCACTGTCCCTCCCTGGCTGCTGAAGAAACTCACGATAACAGGGATCCTCGATGTTGGCTCTCTCTAGTCCATAGTCTGTCTTCAATCTTTAACTGATACCACCCCACACTGCTGGAAATACTCTCTAAGCACAAAATTCAATCTCGTATCGATTTCAAAGCACATTCATGGAAGAGTCCGTTATGAGGCAAAGAAGATACCAGATATAGACTCAAATCAAATTTGACCAGAGTATTTCCATTAAATATAAGTACAAGTGTGTGATTCTGAATTTACTGCCTGTTTTCCAGTTACCCATCCAGCTCTTACCTGAAATAGACTGAAACGACCAGGCATAATAATGACTAATCTGTCCCTGTCCTTTACTGCCCTCACTTGAAAACACCTTATTCAGTATCACCCAAATGACTGAATTAGAGCTTGCTAATGCTAACCTAGCCCTACATGTGAAGTTCTAAACAACATTTGCGATAGTCAGGCTCTGCTGTAGAGAAAAATGGAACACAGGAATGAGAGAGACAGCTGAAGGCACTTACTGGCAAAAGACATGATGCCCCCGAAGCCCTCGGTGCTGGTGTTGGAGACGGTGGAGTTGGGAGAGCTTGCCCGAGAGTCTGACTCTGCATCTGAGTCACTTGCCAGTCTCAAGCTGTTGGGCCGCAGCAGCTTTTGAGCCCTTGAATGCACAGTGGCACCTATGAGCCCCAGGCAGGGGTACTTGACCTTGAGAGTATGAGCCTTACGCTACACTGCAGCTGCTGCTCCCTTCCTGTAATTCCTAAACCCCTGGATCAAAACACCACCCTCTGGGGATGGCAGGACCACGAGAGCATTCAGACTTAGACTTTCTGATTAACCCTCGACCAGGGTCCACTGAGGTGAGGTCCTTCAGTCACCCATCTAGAAGGGATCCCCAGGCTCTCACCGATTGCCACTGACATGTTGGCTGAATCGGGGAGTGTAACTTTCCCCCTGCTCATCCTCATCTTCCTCAGGGGGAAAGCCATATTGGGGCTCGAAGTATGGATTGTCATAGATTCGTCGGCGCACTGACCCCTCTCCAATTTCTGCCTGACGTCTGTCCACGTTCGACTTGCCAATGCTGGGAGGCACGGAAGGGAGGGGCTTGGAGACGCCTACTGCTGCCTTATCATCCATCTCCGTAGAGTCAGCAGGTTCCTGAAGGCCACATGAAATTGAAAGTGGTTAGCTGGTGCCCAATGGTACCTTCATGTAATCCCAGTTTGGCAGTGCTGGACCAGGCCTGTCAGATTTCTAGCCTAAGGAATGTGTGGGAAATGATCTCTGTGGCACCTGTTCTCTGTCCCCACAAACTATATAAGGGGGATCACAGTGTACCCTGAACAAAGCCTGATGAACTCCTTTTGGGGTCAAAACTAGGTCTCTTAGGCTCTAAGCTCTAGGGCCCATGAAGAGGAAGATGAGAAAATTGTGTGAGAAGAAGCAAATGAATAGCTACAGCCTGGCTTTCCTAATAGATGAGGCCCACATCCCAGGCCATGGTTCTCACTCATCCACCACTCCTCACTTACAGAGTTGGCTCCGTGGATGATGGTGCTGGGGCTGCTGCTGGCAGTGGTGCTGGAGCTGGAGCGCAGTGGGGGGTTTTCCTGAGAGTTCTCACTGTCTAGGCCAGGCTCTTCTGCTTCCTTCTGATTCTGCAGCTCGTCAATCTCCACCTCGCTGGCATCCCCCAGTGCTGCATGCGTCAGAGGGTCCACATCTGCCAAAATCCAAGGGAGGCAGGTAGAGACCACCCCATCCCTAGACCCCCAACCCCTGCCCAGGGCTGGCCAATCTCCCCAAGCACACTTACTGGGAGTATCACCATTAATGTCACATTTCATCATTTCACTGACAAAATCACCAAGGGAGGAGTAAGAAGAGCTTGAATCGTCATAATCCATACTATCACTGCCACTGCAGAGTGAATTGCATAAAAAACAAAACAGAAAGGGGCAGGGAGAACACCTGCAATCAGCACTAGGAAAAATAAAAGGGGGAGCACTCTGAACGCAAGGCCAGGGTACAAATCAAATAAGGAAACCAAGAAAAACAGTCAACCAAAGCATAAAGACTGATAATGGGGGCTGGGACAGTGGCTCACGCCTGTAATCCCAGCACTCTGGGAGGCTAAGGCGGATTGATCACCTGAGGTCTGGAGTTTGAGACCAGCCTGGCCAACATGGTGAAATACCATCTCTACTAAAAATACAAAAAGTAGCCGGGCGCAGTGGCTCGCGCCTGTAATCCTAGCACTTTGGGAGGCCGAGGTAGGTGAATCACTTGAGGGCATGAGTTTGAAACCAGCCTGGCTAACATAGTGAAACTCTGTCTTTACTAAAAATACAAAAAATTAGCTTGGCGTGATAGCATGTGCCTGTAATCCCAGCTATTCAGGTGGCTGGGGCAAGAGAATCGCTTGAACCCAAGAGGGAGCTTGCAGTGAGCCAAGATCATGCCACTGCACTTTAGCCTGGAAGACACAGCAAGACTCCATCTCAAAAAATGTATATATATAAAAATTAGCCAGGTAGTCCCAGCTACTTGGGAGGCGGAGGCAGGAGAATCACTTGAACCTGGGAGGCGGAGGTTGCAGTGAGCTGAGACGGCACCACTGCACTCCAGCCTAGGTGACAGAGCGGCAAGACTCTGTCACACATGAAAAAAAATAAAGAAATAAAATAAAAAAAAAATAGTGATATGGGAAGCCTATGAGATTGCCTCTTCTGTGCTAAAGAAGGGCTAGTGAGAGCCTCTTCACCTTAAAAACCTTTTTGCTACCCTAAGGATGCTCACCTATCATCAGTAGGTTCGGAGTCAGAGTCCCGCTCTGGTGGTACACTCAGGGCCTCAGCCAGCTGGGAATTGCTGTCATAGACGCGATAGTGGATAGGCTGCAGCTGATGAGCATACCACTTCGGCTTGTCACCAATCAGGGCTGGATCAAACATATCTACCCCATGAGGGAAAAGAATAGAAAGTCAGCAGCAAGGAAAAAAAGGCAAGCAATGCCTGAAAGAAGGGCAGGAAAAAGTCTAAAGCAGAGCAAGGACAGAAGGCACAGGTCAAAGATGAGCAAAGGAAAAATCAAAGTCCATCAAAAGGACAGAGGCAGAAGGCAGAGCGGAGCAGAGGGCAGGTGGACTCACTGTTGTGAATTCGCTGAAAGGCATAGTTGGTGGGGTTAAGGATCCATTCCCCAAAGTACTCCACAGCTTGAGTCCTGGCCAATTTCTCGGCAAAAGGAGTCTGGCGGGGACGTGAGGCTAGAAAGGAGCCAGCTTGAAAAGCTACCACAGGCCGAGGGAAGAGGCGCAGGGTACGTGTGTGCATCTGAAATCCCTGCAGCACGTTGGCAGAGTTGAAGAACCGTACCATGGCGACCCTGGGGAAGGAGATGATGAGATAATTTGAGACCCATGCCCTGTAGGGTAAGGATTCCCATGATCCAAAGTCTCAGAACACCTCCCAAAGCCATCACTTAACAGGCTTCCAAGGGGAGAGACACCTTTTTTTTTTTTGAGACAGAGTCTGGCCCTGTTGCTCAGGCTGGAGTGCAGTGGCGCAATCTTGGCTCAATGCAAGCTCCGCCTCTTGGGTTCACACCATTCTCCTGCCTCAGTCTCCCGAGTAGCTGGGACTACAGGCACCCGCCACCATGCCCAGCTAATTTTTTTTGTATTTTTAGTAGAGACGGGGTTTCACTGTGGTAGCCAGGATGGTCTCGATCACCTGACCTCGCGATCCGCCAACCTCAGCCTCTCAAAGTGCTGGGATTACAGGTGTGAGCCACCACGCCCGGCCAGGGAGAGATACCTTAAAAGAATCATCAGCCCCCTATTCATCCTGAGCACGTGGTTTACTATTTCTTCACTTTGCTTTTACCAAGGTGGAAAATCACAACCAAATATGGCACATATTTTATATATAAAGAAACCCTGGGCTGGATGCAGTGGCACACGACTGTAATCCCAGCACTTTGGGAGGCCGAGGTGGGCGGATCACCTGAGGTCAGGAGTTCGAGACCAGCCCGGCCAACATGGTGAAACACTGTCTCTACTAGAAATATAAAAATTAGCCAGGCGTGGTGGCAGGTGCCTGTAATCCCAGTCACTTAGGAAGCTGAGGCAGGAGAATCACTTGAACCCGGGAGGTGGAAGTTGCAGTGAGCTGAGATTATGCCATTGTACTCCAACAAGAGTGAGACTCCATCTCAAAAAAAACAGAAACCCTGGTTCAGGGAAATAGTCGGCCCTAAGGTCACTTAGAGAGCAAAGAGATCAATTTAAGAACTTGTGATTACATAATCGGCTTGGTCTTACCTGGTTGCAACATCCACAGAATCCACATCGTTGCCATAGATAAGCGGGTTGAATTCAGTGGACGGTGTGGACTGCAGGTCATTAGAAGGCCTTCCCAAGAGAAGGGGTATCTCCTGGCCCTCATGAAATTTCTCCAGATTGAGGATGGGCTGGGTGTTGAGGCTCATGCTGGCCAAGGCCTGTGGAACAACAAGAAAATTCCTTATACAAGGCACGTTCCTGGGCAGCTAGCCAATTTCAACTCCAAGGAAAGAGCCTTCCTAAAGTCTTCTACCTCGTATTCTCTGGTCAAAAAGTTCTGCAACAAAGAACAGTGCTAATTTGCAAATCATGGTCAACCCATTTCAGACCTTTCATCTTTGAAACAAAAATCCCAATACTCTAGCCTTTAGAAAACAGTCTGAAAGGCCGGGTGCGGTGGCTCAAGCCTGTAATCCCAGCACTTTGGGAGGCCGAGACGGGCGGATCACGACGTCAGGAGTTCGAGACCATCCTGGCTAACACGGTGAAACCCCGTCTCTACTAAAAAATACAAAAAACTAGCCGGGCGAGGTGGTGGGCGCCTGTAGTCCCAGCTACTCGGGAGGCTGAGGCAGGAGAATGGCGTAAAAACCCGGGAGGCGGAGCTTGCAGTGAGCTGAGATCCGGCCACTGCACTCCAGCCTGGGCGACACAGCAAGACTCCGTCTCAAAAAAAAAAAAAAAAAAAGAAAGAAAGAAAACAGTCTGAAATATATAGCTCTCCATCTTTTTTTTTTTTTTCTTTTTTTTGAGACGGAGTCTTGCTGTGTCGCCCAGGCTGGAGTGCAGTGGCCGGATCTCAGCTCATTGCAAGCTCCGCCTCCCGGGTTTTTACGCCATTCTCCTGCCTCAGCCTCCCGAGTAGCTGGGACTACAGGCGCCCACCACCTCGCCCGGCTAGTTTTTTGTATTTTTTAGTAGAGACGGGGTTTCACCGTATTAGCCAGGATAGTCTCAATCTCCTGACCTCATGATCCGCCCGTCTCGGCCTCCCAAAGTGCTGGGATTACAGGCTTGAGCCACCGCGCCCGGCCAGCTCTCCATCTTAAGACAACCTAGCTTAAGGCAACTTGATCTTATCTGAAGTCCAGGACAGTTGTTTGCAAAATTATTATAGTCATTAAATGTTTTTTAAAATTGGAATCCATGTGAAACTATACAGAATGGAAATTTGAAAACATAGCTGCTCTGAAGGACACAGGAAGCAGAGCCTCACATGCTCAGGGATCCCAAGCTAAATCGGCCCCTCAGAGGCTCAATGGGGCAGGGTGAAGACCACTGGTCGAGAGCAGCAGTGCTTCTCAAATGTGAGTGAGGAGAGAAATCACTGGCGGAGGTTGTCAAAACGCAGATCCCGATTCAATATGCCTGGAGTGATCCTTCACTTTAATAAGCCCAAGTGATGCTAATGTTGCTGGTCCATAAACCACACTTTGAATAGCAGGAGTTAGAACACAGGATCAATGAGTCCAAGGATCTTAGCTCCTTCAAATATTTAAAATATAATTCTTGGCGGGGCACGGTGGCTCATGTCTGTAATCCCAGTACTTTGGGAGGCCGAGAAGGGCAGATCACGGGGTCAGGACTTAAAATTCCCACTAGACTCTGCAGTAACAAGGTATCACATTATATCAGCAGTGATGAAGCAACTGAGGTGAGAGGGATGATACAAAATGACCCATTTAAACCCAAACATAGCATCTAGAGGTACTACTAAGTACTTTAGACAACACAGAAAAAGGTTTCTAAAGGCCCTTCAAATGAGAGCAGGGAGTCCTAAAAATAAACACAGTGCTATCTACTGGTGTTTCTACACAAGACATAAGGCAGGGGAAGGGAATCAAGCTTTGTCATGTGTTACCTTCAGGTACTGTGTTCAGCATGCAGAGGAAGAAAATAAATCAATAAAAAATGGATGTGAGGAATTACTCAAAGAAAGGAATTTGTTTGTTTGAGATAGTCTCACTCTGTGGCCCAGGCAGGAGTGCAGTGGCACGATCTTGGCTCACTGCAACCTCTGCCTCCTAGGTTCAAGTGATTCTCCTGCCTCAGCCTCCCGAGCAGCTGGACTACAGGCGTCCGCCACCACGCCTGGCTAATTTTTGCATTTTTAATAGAGATGGAGTTTTACCATATTGGCCAGGCTGGTCTCAAACTCCTGACCTTGTGATCCATCCACCTCGGCCTCCTTAAGTGCTGGGATTACAGGCATGAGGCAACATGCCTGGCCAAAGAAAGGAATTTTTGAAGAAAGGAACCTCAGGATCAACTCTAGAAGATGATACAAAAGCAGCCAGATGGTCCACACTACTAACTTCCACCTAACAAGACTGAGAAAATCGGCAGGGCATGGTGGCTCATGCCTGTAATCCCAGCACTTTGGGAAGATGAAGCGGGTGGATCATGAGGTCAGGAGATTGAGACCATCCTGGCTAACACGGTGAAACCCCATCTCTACTAAAAATACAAAAAAATTAGCTGGGCGTGGTGGCGTGCACCTGTAGTCCCAGCTGCTGGGGAGGCTGAAGCAGGAGAACCGCATGAACCCGGGAGACGGAGCTTGCAGCGCACTGAGATTGCACCACTGCACTCCAGCCTGGGCGACAGAGCAAGACTCTGTCTCAAAAAAAAAAAAAAAAAAAAGACCCCGAAAATGTTCTGAGGCCATAGAGAGTGGCACACATACAAGAAACAGACAGTGAAGGGCTATTTTATACAGTATAATAAGCATTAGAATATAGTAAGGCATAAAATGAGTTGGAATCAAAACCACTGAGATTCACTCTGCCACCCAGAAATGGGATATCCCTTTTCTTAAGCCCATCCAGGGTGAAGAAAACTACTCCATTTGAAGTTTGATAGGAAACTGGCTCTGAGAACAGCTGTCTTCCTATAGGAACCCCACAGCATCTATTACTCCCCTCTCTTTCCTTCACTCTTCACGTACCTGCTTTAAATGCTTTTTCAGCTCTAGTGACTCTGGTTCTGGCAGAATAGGCAGCACTTCTGCATTGGTGGGGGCAATCACCTGCACCAGAGAAATGATAAAAGACGTGACCTTAGAGTTTATTGCTAAGGAATTTCTCTTACACAGGGTAAATAAAAATAAGAGGATGTATATACAGTATTATTATATAAACGAACACACGTTATGTAACTACACAATAAGATATGTACACACACATGACATACATATACATCTGAAAGGAAATATACCTTAATGCTATTGGTTATTATCGCTAAATAAAAAGATTACGGTTTTGCTTTTCACTTACTTCATTTACGCTTATTTTTATTTTATTTTATTTTTTATTTATTTTTTTTTTGAGACAGAGTCTTGCTCTGTCGCCCAGGCTGGAGTGCAGTGGCGCGATCTCGGCTCACTGCAAGCTCCGCCTCCCGGGTTCACGCCATTCTCCTGCCTCAGCCTCCCGAGTAGCTGGGACTACAGGCGCCCACAACCGCGCCCGGCTAATTTTTTGTATTTTTAGTAGAGACGGGGTTTCACCGTGGTCTCGATCTCCTGACCTTGTGATTCGCCCGCCTCGGCCTCCCAAACTGCTGGGATTACAGGCGTGAGCCACCGCGCCCAGACATTTTTATTTTTTTAAAGTTTTACAATGAACACACATAAGGGCTTCCCACCAAAGTTTGAATATACTCACATTGCAGAATGGTCAAATAATTCATTAAGCCTGCATTGAAAGACAGTTTCTTACTGGAAACTATACTCCAGGGAAACCATTAAGAGATGATCTATACCACATGTAATGGTCTTCGGATCACAACTGTCTGACTGCTCTTGGAGGATATGGTGGAGGCACCACTTAATTCTGGCAAAAATAAATCCTAAAATTCTCTGAGACCTAACCAAGGGCTTATTTGGCCAATAAGGTAAAAGGAGCATTTAAAAAAATTTTTCAATAAGTCTCACAATAGAAATTATCCAACAACTTAGAACGTTCCTGAAAGGAATCTAGAAAAACACATATCCCAGGACTGGGTCTAGAATGCAATCCTCCTCCAGACGCTACAATGCCTCAGCGAAGAACCTCACCCTGTTGCTGTCCAGATCCACTAGCCATACATCATCAGGCATTTTGAAGTCCAGTTTGTAGAGGAAGAAGCTGGCAGGAACCCCAATGATGTACGGAGTTGGAGCCAACAGCAGCTGTGGAAACGATAAAGAAGGTAAGAAACAAAGACAAAACCTATCACGAGCACTTATCAAGTCCGGATTCTTCTAGATAAGGAAATGCAGAAACAATCCCTCTTCCAAAACCCTTGAGGCCAGATGTATTTGAAAATTCAGAATTTTTCAGATTTTTTGAAAGGTTACATAGTACATTTTTTTGTATACGGTAGTATTCCTTATCCAGAGTTTCACTTTCTGTGATTCCAGTTACCTGAGGTAAACTGCAGTCTGAAATATTAAAAGGAAAATTCCAGAAATAAACAATTCATAAATTTTAAATTGCAGCTTGATCATATCTGAAGTCCAGGACAATAGTTCTGAGAAGCATGATGAAATCTCATGCTGTCCCGCTCTGTCCCACCCAGACATGAATCATCCCTTTGTCCAGCATATCCATGCTGTATACACTACTCACCTGTAGCCATCTCAGTTATCAGGTCAACTGTCGCACAATCTCAGTGTTTGTGTTCAAGTAACCTTTATTTTACTTAATAATGGCCCCAAAGCACAAGTGTACTGATGCTGGCGATTGGGATATGCCAAAGAGAAGCCAAATATATGTCCAAAGAGGTCAGGCGCGGTGGCTCATGTCTGTAATCCCAGCACTTTGGGAGGCTGAGGCAGGCGGATCACCCGAGGTCAAGAGTTCAAGACCAGCCTGGCCAACACGGGGAAATCTTGTCTCTACTAAAAATACAAAAAACTAGCTGGGCATGGTGGCTGTGCCTGTAATCCCAGCTACTAGGGAGGCTGAAGCAGGAGAATCACTTGAACCCGGGAGGCGGAGGCTCCAGTGAGCCAAGACTGTGCCACTGCACTCTAGCCTGGGGGACAGACGGAGACTCTGTCTCCAAAAAACACCAAATAAATGCCCAAAGAGAAATTGTTAACCTCTTACTGTGCCTAATTCATAAATTAAACTGTATCATTAGTATGTATATATAGAAAAAAACAAAGTATCTACAGAGTTTGGAACCATCTGTGGTTTGAGGCATCCACTGGGGGTCTTGGAACATATCCTCCACAGATAAGGAGGAATTACTGTATTACGTAACACCTGCGGCAGTGTAGCCAGTAGCCTACAGTCATTAACATTTGTTGTGATAAATAAAAACTACAAATTGCATAAGCTTTGCCACCAGATCAGTTCAAATCAGTCAGATTTTGCAGACAAATAAGTTATGACAAAAGATTGAGGACCAGCACTCACTTACAACTTTTTTTTCTTTTTTTTTTGAGACGGAGTCTTGCTCTGTCGCCCCGGCTGGAGTGCAGTGGCCGGATCTCAGCTCACTGCAAGCTCCGCCTCCCGGGTTCACGCCATTCTCCTGCCTCAGCCTCCCGAGTAGCTGGGACTACAGGCGCCCGCCACCTCGCCCAGCTAGTTTTTTGTATTTTTTAGTACAGACGGGGTTTCACCGTGTTAGCCAGGATGGTCTCGATCTCCTGACCTCGTGATCCGCCCGTCTCGGCCTCCCAAAGTGCTGGGATTACAGGCTTGAGCCACCGCGCCCAGCCCCACTTACAACTTCTTTGAGCATTAGGCCTCCTCCCTCAGGAAGACAAAGGTGACAAAGCCGGAAGACGCCTTGAGACTCACCTGCTCTGCTGATGCCATGCAGGTGGGAAGCAGCGGGATGACAGGAAACATATACTCCAGTGGATAGATCATTGCCACGAATGCCATCACAGACATGGAGAGTGCATTGTAGTCTCGAGACTGTAGCACCACCTGTCATGAGCCATCCAGTAAGAATCACTCCAAAACATAAGGTTTACAAGAAAACAGCTTCCAACATTACAACTTGGTTTCCAATTCACCATGCCTACAGCTCCAGCTTTGCCTTTCGCACTGCCCTCTGCCCCACCATGCCTGCCACCTCCCAATTCAGGCACAATGGTGATCCTCCCTCACCTGAGATATGCAAATCACTCCCTTACCTTCCTAGTTCTTGTACTGCCCATCCCAGGACCACTCATGAAACAGAACTACTGATATTTCCAAAAAATTAGGTCAGTACAATTAAGGATAAGCCCTAATGAATGGTAAACCCTCTGAATACATCCCACATGATACCAGTATCTTAATTCAACCCACATCTACGGAATACCTGCTGTATACCAGGCATCATGTTACCTCCTGAGCACAAAAAGATGAAAAATATGTAGTCCCTGTCCTCCAAGAGCTCATGATCTGGCCACTGGCATATTTAAGAGTTCCTCCCCTAGAAAGGTCTAGGAAGCTGGCCTCTCACCTTATGCTCTAACAGAATGCAGGTTAGCACCTGGAGACAGGCGTCCACACCTAGAAGTTCCAAGGGAAGGTGCAGTGGGAAATCCACTAGGGTGAATCGAGATGGGTCTGGAAGAGCAAAGGTCAGAGCTGGCTGGAGCTCTTGGGGTAGGACCTCGATGTCTACTCGCTTCTGCCCAGAGACGGGTACTGGGGAGCGCAGCAATCGATAGATCCAGGCCTCAATCTCCCGAAGGTCATGCAGAAGGGCACTTGACTTCTCCTCCACCAGCAGCGATCCAGTAAAGATCCGCCACATGGTGTCCCTGAGAAGCAGACAGCAGGAACCAGACACATTAGCATCAGGAGCTGATACCCCACTGCAACCCAGTATCACCACAGAGGCTCTAACGATGACAACGGGAAAAGGAGCATCATTAGGAAAGCCCAGTCTCTGAGCTCAGATAGGACCAGAAGGTATATACAACAGCAAGAGCAAATGTAAAAATATATACTGGATAAGACTTACTGTCCTAACCACCATTAAACATCAAATTACAGCATTACTCCAAACACAATTTTGGAAGGAGGTTTAACTCTGCAGAGTCTTTTGCTTAGTAAAGATTAACTCGGCCGGGCGCGGTGGCTCAAGCCTGTAATCCCAGCACTTTGGGAGGCTGAGACGGGCGGATCACGACGTCAGGAGATCGAGACTATCCTGGCTAGCATGGTGAAACCCGTCTCTACTAAAAAACACAAAAAACTAGCTGGGCAAGTTGGCGGGCGCCTGTAGTCCCAGCTACTCGGGAGGCTGAGGCAGGAGAATGGCGTGAACCCAGGAAGCGGAGCTTGCAGTGGGCTGAGATCCCGTCACTGCACTCCAGTCTGGGCGACAGAGCGAGACTCTGTTTCAAAAAAAAAAAAAAAAAAAAAAAAATTAACTCTTGGCTGGGCATGGTGCTCACGCTTATAATCCCAGCACTTTCGGAGGCCAAGGTGGATGGACCACCTGAGGTCAGGAGTTTGAGACCGGCCTGGCCAACATGGTGAAACCCTGTCTCTACTAAAAGTACCAAAATTAGCTGGGCGTGGTGGCACACACCTGTAATCTCAGCTATTCGGGAGGCTGAGGCAGAAGGATCACTTGAACCTAGGAGGCAGGGGTTGCAGTGAGCTGAGATCACACCACTGTATTCCAGCCTGGGGAACAGAGCGAGACTCCATCTCCAGAAGAAAAAATATTTACTCTAAATACTCTAAATATGCTTAGATAGGTCTGAAGGACCTTGAGTTGCAGAGGAAATTTCCTATGCCCCTCAAAGACCAATTACATGGAATCTCTAAAATGCTCCCATTGGGCAGCAGCAGCAAACCGTACCTTTGTACACCTCGAGGGATGCCCAGCTTCTTGCCCAGCAGGCGCTCACTACAGCAGTCCACCAGGCGCTTGAGGGTATACAGACACTCTCGGAAGGTGGAGAAAAAAGGGTAGTGACTGAGCACGCACAGGGACGTGAGAGTACTGTTGCGGGAGCGGCTCCCCGCCTTGGCCCGGCGTTTGCCCCGAGGAGACTGGTTCACATCAGGGGTAGAGTCGGCACTGGGAGGCTGCCGGGATGAGCCACTCTCTGAGCTCTCAGTGCCACCCTCTTCTGAGGCACAGGTGGCGCGGGTTCCTTCCTTCCCATGGGACCCTGCCCCCCCTTCCCCCTTCTCCTTAGGGATTCGCTTCTGGAAGGAGCGGTAGAAGTTAACACAGATGCCGTATCGCGTGACTCCAGTGTCCTTGTCAGTGAGGGTGAAGACAAAAGAGGTATCATCCCGGAGGCTCATGCGCCGCTGCCGCACGCTCAGGCAGCCCTCGGGCTGACAGAAGAACACGACGTCTGGGGGCAGGGGAAACTCAGCGTGATCCTCTAAGGGGTATCGTCGTAGCAGTTCAGGAGTCTGGGCCACGCTGTCACTGCTCGGGTGCCTGAAGAACATAAAGACAAATTCAGCAGCCTGAAGGGATGGAATGGGCTATCACATTTTAACCACTGTCGATGAATAAAGCTCAAGATGCTATTTTGGATAAAGTAACCTGACTGTAACACCTTGGAAAATACGGGTGCTGCCTGCCATATGGAGCTGGTAGCCTAAGTGAAGTCTGCACTGTCATGAAGGCACCTATTCTGCAACAAGAGATTTTGACAATAAAATTATCATTGGCACCTTTAGATGATTAACATCTTTTAAAGTGAATTAGCTAATAAATTACCAAAAAAGCATACACAGAGGAGGAGCTTTTAAAGTACTTTTCCTTTTTACGAAATAAGAAAACTGAGATATAAAGAGTGTATTTGCTCAACATCACAAAGATGTTAGTTAAGAGCAGGGTTTTGCTTTCAATCCACCTGACTTTGCTGTTTCCCTATTGGCTTCAACACTCCCAGCAGGGTAAAATAACAGGGGAAAATGAGCTATGCAAAGCAACGTGGAAACTGGAGAGGGGAACAACTGCAGGTTTTATGGCTATCCCAGATGTTAAGACAAAAGTCCATCTCTTCTTGGTTACCTGGCCCCTACGATCACTAGATAGTCAAGTAACCGAGGACAGAACTTCTTCTTTTGCACCATGGTTCCAATTCATCAGTTCATCTCAGAGAAGCATCAGGGCACCAAGCAAGGAGTCAGCATTCCCGGGAGGAATTCTGAAAACCGAAGTCTAATAGGAAAAAAAGTACTGATAAGATCCACTGCTGTGCCTAAGGGACTCATCCCTCTCAGCTTCTTCCCGGCCAGGGGCAGAGGTCAGAAGGTCTTCCACTTTCATACTAATGATAGGAGAACTTGACACTTGCCTAGCCTTGTGTCTAGGTTTATGAGCTCACAGAATAAAATGTTAAAAAATAGATAGGCAGGGCACGGTGGCTCACACCTGTAATCCCAGAACTCTGGGAGGCTGAGGCGGATCACCTGAGGTCAGGAGTTCCAGACCAGTCGGCCAACATGGCAAAACCCCATCTCTACTAAAAATACAAAAAAAATAGCCAGAGGTGGTGGCATACGTCTGTAATCCCAGTTACTCGGGAGTCTGAGGCACGAGAATTGCTTTGGCGGAGGCTGCAGTGAGCCGAGATCACGCCACTGCACTCGAGCCTGGGCCACAGAGTGAGACTCCGTCTCAAGAAAAAAAAAGAAGTAGATAGTAGATAAATAATAGCTCACCTACCTATCCCTACCAGTGACTTCATTTCCAGCTTAACACCTGGGGCTCTGTTTCTGAAAAACAGACCTAGGCCGTCTAATCTGGGCTCAGTCATTGTAACAAAAATGGAAGTCACTCTCAGGATCCCTCCAGAGTGGATCAGGATCAAACCAGACTCCTTAACTAGCACTAATCTGCACTTCTAGGTCTAGATGGAAACGCAATTGTTTCAACAATCTGCATTCAGCTTGATGTGAAACTACCACATAGACTGTCTAGTTAACCATGCTCAGACAATAACAGCTGGTTATTCTACCTCATGTGATCTCAAATGAAAATGTCCATTGCCCCAATTGCTTCCTCTGCACCACTTTTCTCCGCGCTTCAGGCAAGAAAGGAGCCCAGAGGCCACTGCTACTAGCTCTGCCCTTGGTGCTGAATCATAATCTCCCCTCTATTTTGATCTTAGGCTCAGAATCAGTAATACAATACACACAGATGAGTCCTTGTCCTACTATACAATACAGAGGCTATGAATCAGAGGTAGAAATACTAGGATTTCTGCAAGGACAGGGAGAGGGAGAGGTGCTCAGAGAAATTTCTAAACTATGTTCTAAAATTAGGAAAAGCTTTCATGGTCTTAATTGTAATTTATTTCCTTTTAAGTGTCTATGCACTTCTCTAAATAAAACGTTTCACCCCGCTGCACAGCTATTTCTAGTAGGGCTATTTCTTCTATGAGTAGCAGTTCTTTTCTCATATTTCTAGTGTTCCAGGATTCTACCTCTGTGCTCTACATGCGGCCTAAGACCTTGTTCAATGCACACAGAGAGAAACCCATTATCATATATATACATACACACACACACTCTACTCCCTTACCTGCTGCTGCGGGCACTCCCATATATACAGACATACACACTCCTTGGATGCTTAAGGCCCTATTTGGTTTAGGTAATGAGTAGTTCTTTTTTCTCCCCTACCTAATAATTAACAAGACCTATTTGCAATACCTCTCAAATCCTCAAAATACTGCTTTCTCCTTTCCCTTGCTCCCAATAGAGGACCTGCAGGTAATAGGATTCAGTTTTATCTCCATAGCGACTCTGGCTCCCAGCACTATTTATAGCAGAGCCACAGCCCCTCCCCTGCTTGGTGACCGCACAGTGCTAGCAGCTGCTACTCCAGAGTCGGCCAAGGCCCATAACAATTCACTCCCCTTGAACCTAGAGACACTTCTCCCACTGACAGTACCTGCTAAGAATTAGGTTATCGTCTCCCTCCTCTGTCTGTAGTTTGTACTCCGTCCTAATTCTGACTTTTGATACTGATATCTGTACACCACCAGGTTTCCGAGCATGCCGTATATTCATTTCTAGGTATCACCACTGCTTAACAAACCCAAACGGTCCCTTTGGTTCTCCCAATTGCAAGAGTCATGAGCAAACTACAGGAGGTGGGGCACCGTAACAGAGCTGCACTCAGCTCCTCCTGAGCAGAATGCAAGGGGGAGAGAAACAGAGAAATGAAATGGGATATGAGTAAAAAGCATGATTTGTTCCAACAAAGAATTATGTAGTTAATCTGTCATGGGATTCGAAAAAAAAAAGAACTGTGTAGAAATGACTACAGCGAAAGCCAAAGTATCTCAAAGTAAAACAAAATTTATAGAACCAGAGCTCTAGGCTACACCTTGCAATCTATGTTTATATTGAAAACCAGGAGTCCTCTCCAGTCAAAATCTCAAAGATCAGGCCTGAAGCACCTCCTACTGAGTACGCATCAGGCCCCTCTAGCCTTGGAGGGATCTCAGTCCCTATCCACTGAGAACTATCTGATGAAACTCAAGTCACTCACAATCATTTCCTTCCAGAGCCACAAGGACCCTGAGATCTTGTTATTATTCTAGCTATGGGTAGGATACGATTTTTAGCCAGAATTCATCTAATCAGCAGCCACTGCCTTCAGTTATTCAGACTGCAGAGATAACTAAGATTTTTCTTCTCATTGTCTCCTCTCTCCCCTCCCCACAAAGATTAACATCTTTAACTCCTCTAAAGACTAAACCCTCTAACATCACCCACAACTCACACTCTGTCTTCACAACCAACGAGGCTCCGACTCTTGCCTGTAGCCTCAACCATATTTACTAACATAGAGCCTCTGGTTCCTGTCTTCATGTATTCCAAAAGCATAAAGCTCAAAATGCATATCTATCTGCTGAAGTCCGACATCACCATCAGCTCCACCCAGAGGTAGAATTAGGATTCACAAACTTCTAAGTTATCTATGTCTTTTCAGCAGAAATGGCCATGCTAACCAACCCTTTGGATTCGTCCCTCATTTTGCACAGGATCTCACAGTAAAACCACAGGAACCAGAGAGCAATATGACATCTCTGCTGACGTGAGCACAACAGGAGGCTCTCCTCCCCTCCTCTACCTCCCCAGGCAGTGACCTTGCAAGCTCATCAGCACGGACTGGTCCAGCGTGCGGAAGAACTGGAGCAAGGAGGCTGGCAGCTGGCAGGGTTGGGGTAGAGGGAAGGGCAGGGAAAGGTGGAAGAAGGTAGATACACGAGGATAGGGAGGAGAGTGACTGCAGAAAGATGAAATAGCGTTCTCACTCTCCAGCAAGTCAATTTTGAAACATCAAATTAAAAAAACAAAAAACAATTATTGAGAACCAAACGTGGTTCTCCAAATTTCAGCCAAAAATAAGGCGCATGCACGCACACGCACAAGCACACCCGCCAAGCGCTGTGCGGGATCGGGCCCCAAGGCTGCCCAGCTCTGCCCGCCCCCTCACCTGCTGGACAGTTCTCCTCCGCCCCCGCCCCCGCCCCGAACCCGAACCCGCGCCGCCCGCCCCGCAGGAACCAAGCCCAGTAGCCCGAGCCCCCTCCTCGGCCCGGGGCGCCCCCATCCCTGGCCCCGCCCCACGCCCTTTCACACTCCTCCAGAGCCTCCTCAGAGACCCCTTCCTCCAAGAGCCACGGTGTCCTCTCAGAGCCCGTCTCCCACTCGGAGTCCCCAGACGCTCGCCCAAAACCCCCACCGGCCCAGACTCTCCTACCTCCCAAGCTCTGGGGGACTGGCCAGGCCCGGACCGACGTCCCCGGCAGCGGGGCGTCAGTCGCTCCCCAGCGCGGCGCCGCTCCGAACGGGCGCCAGTTCCGCGTCTGCACTGGGGGGCGCGCACCACTCGCGCGGGGTGCGGAGGGGGAGGCCGGGGCCGGGGCCGTACCATTCAGCCCGGGGGGCCGGGGCTGCGCCGAGCCAAGCGCCGCGGGGCGGGGCCGACCTCCGGAGACAGCGGCTGCGCACACACCTAGTCTAGCGCCCATGGGCACGGGAGGGCGCGCCAGGCCGACCCAGCGCCGTCGCGTGCAAAGGGGAGGACACACGGCAGTACCTTCTGTTTGGGTCGCTCAGAAAGACTTTAACCCGACGGGGTCATAGCGCCCATTTCGACGACATGTGGATTCCTCTGAAAGTCACTTCCCAAGATAATCGGCCCCTGAGACTTCCTGACGGGCTCCCCATCCCCCTGCTCCCACACCTCACTCGCTTTGGCGGTGCTCGGAGCCCAAGCCGGCTGTCGCGCGGTGGAGCCTACCAATCCTGGGCCGCGGGGGCGCAGGGGGGCGCGCGGCCGCGGTTACCTCCTTCGGGCGCGCGCGGGGAGGGGGGCGTGGCAGCGCCGCGGCGCCCGCTGGGAAATGGAGTCCCCTGCGTCTGCGAGGCCAGCCCCGCCGCAGGACAGCCTCCTCGCGGCCACACGACTCTTCTCTTCCTGTCCCAAAGGACCTGGGGGCCGAAACTGGGTTCTGGGTCTTTCAGGTTGTGCCTTTTTCAGATGCCAAAGGAAAAACTACGGCATGCTAGACACGCACGTGAGGTGCACAGCCGAGGCCTTAGCGCTGAAATCCAACACTTCCTCCTCCCCCGCAGAAAGGCAACCGGATCCTACCTGGATCCCAGCAGGGGAAGGGGGCGCCTAAGCCTCAGCATTCCATTTATTCATATGGCGCAGTGGGGGTTAGTAAGAAGAGGCCCCCTCTCACGGCCAAGCCTGTCACTTGTGACCCTCCCTCCTCTGAGCCTGGAGGCGGATCCTAAAGATCGCAGGCTTCCTCCTCTACTACCGTGTCCCCACCCCCAATACAGACATTGGTTTCTCTCATTTTGTATTCATTTTGATCTTCCTGTTCAAACAGTACCAGACCTATCAGTGAGGCGGCGCTGAGACATTTATGGCCATACCACAAAGTGACAGTGGAGAATTTTTCTTGGGGCCCTGTGGGAAAAACAGGAAGTGGTGGAGGCAGGATGGGCAGGGCGCTGGAGAACCTTGTGCAAAGTGGCCCCCAGGCCCATCCGTTTGTGGGATCAGTGTGGTCTTCAGATACAGCACAGCGTTAGCGGGCGCCCCACTGCTCAGTAGCCACAAAACTCCCAACTCTTTGACTCTCTTTTAATGCCACGGGTGGATCTCCTTGCCCAGCTCCTAGGAATGTTTGCCCTTCTCAGTCTGTTCCACTTCTAGGAGGCAGCCACCAGGCCTCAGCCATCCGGCCCAGAAAACAAAATATGAGAAAAGAACAGTCATTCGTGCACATCCCAGATCTCAGAGAGCAGCGGTGGGAGCTTTTTGTCCTGCAGACGCAGTGCAAACACTTGCTCTGAGTGGACGCTGCTCAGGGTCCGGAGGCTCACCAGTTTCATTAGCATCCGTGGGAACATCAGTCGGTCCTGGGGAAAGGAGAGAGACAAGAACAGCTTTTGCCTGTCTGCAGGGAAGCGGGGCAAGGGTAGGGGAGTTGTGGGAGAGGTGAGTTGTCTGCACACCATGCAGTCAGAGAGAAATTCTTGAAGGGAAAGTAGGTGTATCAGGGAATGGGCCTGTGTGTGGGAAGGAGGAAAAGGGGCACCATGGGGAGACTCACATGGGGATGGTGGATGGAGACGTAGGCATGCAGGGCTTCCACATATGTGTGCTGCAGCCTCTCTACCTGGAGCTGGTCCTGCACATTGGGCCGGTCTATAGGTCACCAAGAGAGTTGAGAAGCAGGTCTGGCCAGGGTCCAGTTCCATACCCCAAGTTGCAACCAAAATATAGAGACATGCTCCAGCCAAGCTCTCTCATCCCTAAATAACAGAGCAAATGCCTCCACCCTCCCAAGCCACCCCCTGATTCCTGTGGGGCCTGCAGCCCTCCTTGGTGCAAGTCTCTTGCTGTTTCCCATTGCCCCTCCTCCACACCTGCAGAGAAGATGCTGATGGCAATGAGCAAAGCAAACTCAGCATCATTAAGTTGCAGCTCATTCATGGCCCTGGAGAACTCGAAGATGGGGTTGATGAATTCCACTTGCAGCCCTGGGGAGGAAGAAGGGAGGCTGACACATGCAGCAGGAGCAGCAGGAACTTCCTTCTCTCCTCCAGCGCCTTACCTTAGAGAACTACTAGGAACTCACTAAGAAGTTTACCGGGGCTGGGCACGGTGGCTCACGCCTGTAATCCCAACACTTTGGGAGGCTGAGGCGGGCGGATCACCCGAGGTCAGGAGTTCGAGAAGAGCCTGGCCAACATGGCGAAACCCCATCTCTACTAAAAACACAAAAACTAGCTGGACGTGGTGGCAGGTGCCTGTAATCCCAGCTACTTGGGAGGCTGAGGCAGGAGAATCACTTGAACCTGCGAGGTGGAGGTTGCAGTAAGCCGAGATCGCACTACTGCACTCCAGCCTGGGCGACAGAGGGAGACTCCATTAAAAAAAAAAAAAAAAAAAAAAAGGCTATAGGGCTTTGCTGTGTAACCTTGAGCAAATGTCTTAACCCCTCTAAGCCTCATCTGTGAAATGAGAATCATATCTAAACCCATCTCAGAAAATTGTTGGGATAGTTCAGTGACAAAGTATGCAGAGCACTTAGTGCTGTGTCTGGCACACAAGAGGTGCTGAATTACATGATAATAATTCTGGTATTCTTGTTTTTTTTTTTTTGAGACAGGGTCTTGTTTGGTCACCCAGACTGGAGTGCAGTGGCACGATCACAGCTCACTGCAGCCTCGACCTCCCAGGCACAAGCAATCCTCCCACTTCAGCCTCCCTAGTAGCTGGGACTACCGGTGCATACCACCACACCTAGCTAATTCTTATTTTTTTGTTGTGACAGGATTTCACCATGTTGCCCAGGCCGGTCTCAAACTCCTGGACTCAAGCAATCCACCCGCCTCGCCCTCCCAAAGTGCTGGGATTACAGGTATCAGACACCACTCCCCGCCAATTCTGTTATTAAAATTCTTGAGGGCTCCACATTTCTAGAAATAGAAGCAACTCTTATTTTTGTTTATAAAGAATCCTTTTTCAGCAGGGCATGGCGGTTCACGCCTTTTATCCCAGCACTTTGGGAGGCCGAGGCAAACGGATCACCTGAGGTCAAGAGTTTGAGATCAGCCCGGCTGACATGGCAAAACCCCATCTCTACTGAAAATACAAAAATTAGCTGGGCATGGTGGTGCACGCCTGTATTTCCAGCTACTTAGGAGGCTGAGGCAGAAGAATTGTTTGAATCTGGGAGGCGGAGGTTGCAGTGAGCCAAGATCACGCCACTGCACTCCAGCCTGGGTGACAGAGCGAAACTCCATCTCAAAAAAAAAAAGAAAGAAAGAAAGAAAGAAAAGAAAAAGAAAAAGAGCCGGATGTGGTGGCTTATCCCTGTAATCCCAGCACTTCAGGAGGCTGAGGCAGACAGATTGCCTGAGCTCAGGAGTTCGAGATCAGCCTAGGCAACACAGTGAAACTCCATCTCTACTAAAAATACAAAAATTAACTGGGCGTGGTGGCGCACCTATAGTCCCAGCTACGTGGGAGGCTGAAGAGCAGAATTGCTTGAACCTGGGAGGCGGAGCTTACAGTGAGCTGAGATCGTGCTACTTGCACTCCAGCCTGGGCAACAGAAGACTCTGGCTCAAAAAAAATAAAAAAATAAAAAAATAAAAGAATCCTTTTTCAGCAGGGCACAGTGGCTCACACCTGTAATCCCAGCTACTCAAGGAGGATCACTTGAGCCCAGAAGGTCAAGGCTGCATTGAGCCATGATTGATCACACCACTGCATTCAGCCTGGGCGACAGAGTGAGACCCTGTTTTAAAGGAAAAAAAAGCATTGTTTTTCACTGGCATTGGCCTTACTTATTTGAACACTAGAGATACATTTCATGTATCACATCCTAGAGGGAATATTGCAGTATGGGTGAGGATGTGGATTCTGGTGCCAGACTGCCTGGGGTTGAGTCCTGGTTCTACCACTTATAAGGCAACGTGACCTTGTGTAAGTTATGTAACCTCTCTGGGCTTTGGTTTTCCCATCTGTAAAATGGGAATAATAATAGTACCTATCTCATAAATATGTGGCATATATGGTAACTACCACATAAGTGCTTGTAAAATAAATATATATATATATATATTTTTTTTTCTTTTTTTTTGAGATGGAGTCTTACTCTGTCACCAGGCTGGAGTGCAGTAGCATAATCTCAGCTCACTGTAAGCTCCGCCTCCCGGGTTCAAGCGATTCTCCTGACTCAGGCTCTTGAGTACCTGGGAATACAGGTGCACATCACCACGCCCAGCTAATTTTTGTATTTTTAGTAGAGACAGGGTTTCATCATGTTGGCCAGGATGGTCTCGATCTCTTGACCTCATGATCTGCCTGCCTGGGCCTCCCAAAGTACTGGGATTACAGGCATAAACCACCACGCCCGGCCAATAAATAATCAGTTTTTCATGGAAACAGTCTTCCTGCTGAGAAGACTAAAATGCAACAAACCATGAGTTAAAGTCATGATACCTAGAGAATATGTCTCTCATACACATTGTCAAAGTCTCTGCACCCTACACAGTTCCTCAGGCTTTGTCAGATTTCTTTTAGCAACCATCTGCTACACTTTTCCATTCAAGGCTTCTTGGTGAGTCACTTCCTGTACTTTCACCCTGATGTTTATCAAGTGTTGTGTGTTAGTCCATTTAATGGGCAGGCCCCATTTTCTTTTTCTTTTTTCTTTTCTTTGAGACAGAGTCTTGCTCTGTCACCCAGGCTGGAGTTCAGTGGCACGATCTCGGCTCACTGCAACCTCAGCCTCCTGGGTTCAAGCGATTCTCCTGCCTCAGCCTCCTGGGTAACTGGGACGGGTGCACCACCACGCCTAGCTGATTTTTGTATTTTCAGTAGAGATGGGATTTCGCCCTGTCAGCCAGGCTGGTCTCGAACTCCTGACCTCAGGTGATCCGCCTGCCTAGACCTCTCAAAGTGCTGGGATTTCAGGTGTGAGCCACCACGCCCAGCGGCAAGCCCCATTTTCTAAAGCATTTCTTGGTGAGGTTTTGAGCCCCAAAGTATGGCAAACAGCCCCCTTTATACACAAATTAAGAGGAGGTTCTATAGTTGGCTAATGCACCTGTGAGGGTCTGCTGATGCCCATGGAATGAACACCTCAAATGTGCTCAGTCCGTGTCACCAGTCATCTACCGCATGCAGTAAATAGTAGTGGATAGAGAGAGGAGGAGACGTGACAAACAGAGCTCCAGTTCCTTCTCCCCAAGACCTCACTCACGAAATGAAAAATGAAAGGCAAGCATGATTACTTCAAAACTGCTTGTATAAATAAATCTATAAGGGCCGGGCGCGGTGGCTCACACCTGTAATCCCAGCACTTTGGGAGGCCGAGGCGAGCAGATCACCTGAGGTCGGGAGTTTGAGACCAGCGTGACCAACATGGAGAAACCTCATCTCTACTAAAAATACAGAATTAGCCAGGCATGGTGGCACATGCCTGTAATCCCAGCTACTCGGGGGGCTAAGGCAGGAGAATCGCTTGAACCTGGGAGGCAGAGGTTGCAGTGAGCCGAGATTGTGCCATTGCACTCCCGCCTGGGCAACAAGAGTGAAACTCCGTCTCAAAAAAAATAAATAAAATAAAATAAGTAAATAAATAAATCTACAAATAGGTGCAGATTCAGATAGCACGAGTCTACGAGTGCCAAACTAATACAGAGATCTTACAACTGGGCAGGGGGCCGGGTGCGGTGGCTCAAGCCTGTAATCCCAGCACTTTGGGAGGCTGGGACGGGCGGATCACGAGGTCAGGAGATCGAGACCATCCTGGCGAACATGGTGAAACCCCGTCTCTACTAAAAATACAAAAAAAATTAGCCGGGCGCGGTGGCGGGCGCCTGTAGTCCCAGCTACTCGGGAGCCTGAGGCAGGAGAATGGCGTGAACCCGGGAGGCGGAGCTTGCAGTGAGCTGAGATCCGGCCACTGCACTCCAGCCTGGGTGACAGAGCAAGACTCCGTCTCAAAAAAAAAAAAAAAAAAGAACTGGGCAGGGTTCCACAAGGAGGATATTCTGAAGGAGGGGAGAGCCATGGTTAAGAAGGTCTGAGATAATAACCATCGAGGAAAAAATGGTTTGGAAGAGGGGGCAGGGCTGGGCTTTAAAGCTGGGTAAAGTCATTAAATCACCCCATTAGGTGCCAACACATCCGGGCAGCACACCGGGCACTATAGAAGGCAAAAGGTGCCAACATAGCCCTATTATGCCCTACAGTGAAGGGTGGCCTTCCTAGAAAGCTCATTGGGTGGGCCTGTGTTGGGAGAGCAAGAGGCACGTGAGCTGACCTGAGTTGTCAGAAACCAGGGAAGGCTTGATGACTGGCCTGGCCACAGATCTACCAGCCCTGAGAATGGAGTCAGGGCATCAGCCATATTTTAGAGCCCCACTCATCCAGTTGTTAAGCTACTTGGTTTCCTGCTGAAGCTCAATTCCACTCCCTCCAAAAGTCCCTCAGCCTCCCATCCTTTCCCAGGCCAGTTTTCATGACACAAACATGACCAATAGTTGAATATGAAGAAACCCCTTCTGCGTAGCTCCCAAGCGAGAATCAGCTAGAGAGCCGCAGTATGAAGTAATTTTTGGAGAAAATACTTCAGATATAGGATGGGGATGGAAACATTCGCTCTTATTGTACATCCCCTCTGGGCATGTTTGCCATGCCATGGTTCCAGTTCATCAGAAAGTGTAATTGAAAAAGAGTAGGGGAGGGGCCTGGTGTGGTGGCTCATGGCTGTAATCCCAGGACTTTGGGAGGCCGAGGCGGGTGGACTGCCTGAGCTCAGGAGTTCAAGACCAGCCTGGGCAACACAGTGAAACCCTGTCTCTACTAAAAATACAAAAGTTAGCTGAGCGTAGTGGCGCTCGCCTGTAGTTCCAGCTACTCGGGAGGCTGAGGCGGGGGAGTCGCTTGAACCCGGGAGGTGGAAGTTGCAGTGAGCCAAGATCGTGCCACTGCACTCCAGCTTGGCAACAGAGTGAGACTCTATCTCAAAAAAAAAAAAAAAAAAAAAAAAGAGTAGGGGAGGCTGGGTGTGGTGGCTCACACCTGTAATCCCAGCACTTTGGGAGGCCAAGGTGGGTGGATCCTTTGAGCTCAGGAGTTTGAGACCATTTCGAGACCAGCCTGGGCAACATGGCGAAACTCAGTCTCTACAAAAAAATATAAAAATTAGCCTGGCATGGTGATGCATGCCTGTAGTCCCACCTACTTGGGGGGCTGAGGCAGGAGAATTACTGGAGCCCAGGTGGTTGAGGCTGCAGTGAGCCACGTTCATGCCACTGCACTTTAGCCTGCGTGACAGAGCAAGAACTTATCTCAAAAAAAAAAAAAAAAAAAAAAGAGTAGGGGAAATCAGCCCCCATGATCCCCAAAGAGCACATGTGAGGAAGATTAGTTCACTTCCTGTGCCTCCCTGTTTCTCCTCCAAGGTGCCATTCCATATATCTCTCAGGTTCCTTGGAATACATTTTGAAAACCACTGACCTAAAGCAACAGAGGACGGGGTCTATCTGGAGCAGCTGAGAGAAGCCTATCAGCATTCCAATTTTCCATCTTTAAAAAATAAGGGGAACCTTCCCTTACTAGTCACTCAAATGTTGGGCCTGTGGCTCTGTAGTCACTATGGGCCTATGACAAAAAGAACGAGTCCTGGCCAGGTTCAGTTGCTCACGCCTGTAATCCCAGCATTTTGGGAGGCTGAGGTGTGTGGATCACTTAAGGTCAGGAGTTCAAGACCAGCCTGGTCAACATGGTAAAACCCTGTCTCTACTAAAAATACAAAAATTAGCTGGGTGTGGTGGTGCACCTCATCCCAGCTACTCAAGAAGCTGAGGCAGGAGAATTGCTTGAAGGCAGGAGAATTGCTTGAACCCGGGAGGCAGAAGTTGTAGTGAGCCAAGATCACACCACTGCACTCCTGCTTGGGCGACAGAGCAAACTCTGTCTTTAAAAAAAAAAAAAAAAAGAAACAAAAAAAGAAACAGTCCTTGGCGAGGCATGGTGGGTGGCTCACGCCTGTAATCCCAGCACTTTGGGAGTCCAAGGCAGGCGGATCACTTGAGGCCAGGAGTTTGGGACCAGCCTGGGCAACATAGTGAGACTCCATCTCAATTTTTTGTTGTTGTTGCCCAGGCTGTAGTGCAATGGTATGATCTCAGCTCACTGTAACCTCCGCCTCCCGGATTCAAGCGATTCTCCTGCCTCAGTCTTCCGAGTAGCTGGGACTACAGGCGCGTGCCACCATGCCTGACTAATTTTTTGTATTTTTAGTAGAGACAGGGTTTCACCGTGTTAGCCAGGATGGTCTTGATCTACTGACCCTGTGATCTGCCCACCTCGGCCTCCCAAAGTGCTGGGATTACAGGCATGAGCCACCGCGCCTGGCCCTCAATTTTTAAAAATAAAAAATAAAAAAAGAAGCATTTGTCCATCCAGCCCCAATCCCTGTGTGATCTCAGTTCTCACCTGCTTTGGCAAAGTCTTCCCGGTTATAACTGAAATCCTTGAGGAAGGTGATACTCTCACTCCCAGGGTTGTACCTCCGAGATGTCTCCAGAAGCATCACCTGCACACAAGCAGCAGACCTCAAACGGGGACTAGGAAGGTTGGTCTTGGAGCATAGCCCCTTCCAGGGAGGCCGATTCCCCTCATCCCTGCTTCCCAGCAGATTTGGTTCTCCCGATGTCTGGAGGCCCCTCCCACAGACAATCCCATTCTGCTTCTCCCTTCATCCCTTGCCCTTCTCCAGCCACCTCGATCGCAGAGGTCTTCAGCAGGGCAATCTGGTCCTCCCGGCTGAGCTGCAGGAAGCCGGGTAGCTGTTTAGCAAAGTCAACTATCTCCTGCACAGAGACGATGGCCAGCTCAGTGAAGTGGGCAAAGCGCTGCTGACGGGCCTCCCGGCTATGGGGATCTGGTGCCATGGGCCAAGGCTACCCAGGAGGGAAAAGGCAAAGCGCTTTGAGTCAGACATCAAGAAGCCCACTGGTGATCTGGGTGCAGCCGCCTCTCCCCAGGTGTGTCAAGTACCGTGACTCGAAGCCGGTCAGAAAAGGAGCGCCGGTTACACTGTTGCTGGGCAGCGACCAGCTTCTCGATCATGCCCAATTGCTCCGGGCTGAGCTGGGGCAGGATTTGAGGGGGTGAGGAAACCCTGGGGGGCAGGGATATGGCATGAGCCTGTTCCTCCTCTTGCCGCTTCAGTTTCTTCAGACGGATCTGTTCTTCTGACAGGACACCTAAGGACAGGACCAAATATGAGGAGACAGGAAGCAAGGATGGGGCAAAAGGGGCAGTCTGGGGCTCCAGAAAAACAGACAGCACTGGGTAAACGCAAGAAGTTTTTTTTTTTTTTTGAAACAGAGTCTCACACTCGTCCAGTCTGGAGTGCAGTGGTGCGATCGCAGCTCACCGCAACGTCCGCCTCCCGGGTTCCAGTGATTCTCCTGCCTCACCCTCCTGAGTAGCTGGGATTACAGGCGCTCACCACCACACCCGGCTAATTTTTGTATTTTTAGTAGAGACAGGGTTTCACTACGTTGGCCAGGCAGGTGTCAGACTTCTGACCTCAGGTGATTCGCCTGCTTCAGCCTCCCAAAGTGCTGGGATTACAGGCATGAGCCACCGCGCCCGGTCAAGAAATATATTTTAATCCATACTTAGGGATCAGTTGGCCCCTACAAGTTCAGGCACCTGTCCTGGGTCACACCCTGGCCCCCTCTTTTCCCCTCAGCCTCTTCCCCCCCCAGCCCCAGAAACTCACACTCCTCCCGCATGCCAGCCTGGCGGCACTTGCGAAGCCGACACTCCTGGCACTTGCGACGCATGTAGGTGTCCATGGGGCAGTGGCCGCCACTGTGGCAGACGTAGCGCGCTCCCTTGATGACACTGCGGCGGAAGAATCCCTTGCAACCCTCGCAGCTCAGAACATTGTAGTGGAAGCCGGAGGCCTTGTCCCCACAAACGCTGCATAGCTCATTCCCCAGCATTTTGGGGGCTGGCCCCTTTTTCCGCTTTTGTGGACGGATCTCTGGTTACAGGAAAGTGTTTCAATGCTCTCCCCCAAGGAAAAAAGTTCATGTTCTCCCTGACTCAGTCACTGCCCTGGGCACTCAGTGACCTTCATTCCCTTCATTATACAAACTCCAGTCTCTCTTTTATGAGAAGAGTAGCCCTCATTGGCCAAGTGCCATTATGTTCTAGGTACTGTATGAGTTTTTCATATGCACTGATCCTTATGACAAACATAATTTTTTTCCATTTTATAAACAAGGAAATTGAGGCTCAGGAAGGCCTAAAGTAGAGACAGAATTCACACTTAGATCAGTCAGATTTAGTTAGCTCTAAAGCCTTTGGACTTAACCATGAGATTACATATAAAGTAAAAACCCCCAAGGAACCTCTTCCAGATCCAGGACCTGGAATCTGGACCCCTACCTCCTCCAAACCCAGAAGCTCCTCACCTGTGGGTTCTGAAGGGGGCTCTGCCCTGGTGAGCAGGACTGTGGGCTCTGCAGCCTCCAGCCCCACCCCTGCAGTGCCTGTGGCAGAGTGGGGCATCCTGGCTTCCTCTCTGAGGATGCGGCTGTTGCCTCCCTGGGTCTGGCTGCTTGCATCCTGTGCACCTGGCTTCCACAGCTCCGCTGCAGAGTCTGAGCTCCAAAGGAGAGGCACATGGGGGTCTCAGGCTCCATCCCCGCTCCATAGCCCAGTGTCCTAGCTGGGAAACTGAAAACTTATCCCCACCCTTAGAGGGCAGCAAAGTCCCAGCTCAGGCTTTGGGACCCTAGCGTCTGTGTGGGCTCTAGCTAGGACTAGTCATTTGTAGTTTCTTACATCTCAAGACCTTAAATGAAGATGTTAACCCTCGTCTCTTTGGGGGGCTGGAGTGTATGCATTTCAGAGATCAGATAAAACTCTTCAAAGCCAGAGCAGGGTAAGCACTCAGCTGACCAACTCTTTAGCAGCAAACCCAGATTGGGGAGGACTGGGCGGAAGCCTGCAAGGGCCAGGCACTGGAACCGGGGGAGAGGCAACCACGACTAAGAATGAATCTGGACTGCTCTCTGGAGGAAGGAAGAAGGCAGGTAATGAAGCAGACTGATTCCTACAGGGAGGCGAGGAGCCTGCGGTCTGGGCTCAGGGGAGAGGGCTGGAATGAAGCTTACCAGGAGGAATGTCAGGCACAGGGGCCCCCAGCCACACGGACATCTCTTCCTGGAGCCCTGGTCATTACCAAGGCACTGTCCTGCAGGAAGGACTCAGGTTATACTCTTCTAGAACTGGCCTCCTTTCTGGCCTCAGCTCCCTTCTCCACCTGATCCTCCCTTTTATCAATACCAACAATATCAGCTAATATTTACTTGCCATATATTAGCCTGTACTAAGGCTTTATTATATTACTATTATGTTTTTTAGAGACAGGTTCTCCCTATGTTGCCCAGGCTAGTCTAGGAACTCCTAGGCTCAAGGGATCCTCCCACCTGGGCCTCCCAAAGTGCGGGGATTATTGGAGTGAGCCACTGCACCCAGCCTATTATAAGGCTTTATGTGCTTTCCTCATTATATCCCTCTGAGGTCAAGACTAGTCTTTTTTTTTTTTTTTGAGATAGGGTCTCTTTATGTTGCTCAGGCTGGAACTCAGTGCTATTCACAGGTGCAATAATAGGACACTATCGCCTCAAACTACTGGGCTCAGGCAATCAACTTTCAGCTTCCTGAGTACCTGAGATTATAGGCACATGCTACTGCTCCCGGCTCAGGACTATTCTTAACCTCATTTTACAGATAAGCAAACTGAGGTTCAAAGAGATTAAGTAACTATGGTCACACAGTTAGGCGGCGGTAGAATCAAGACTCCAACCCTCGTCTGACTCCAAAGTCTGAGCTCCCAGTCACTGTACCAGCCTTTCTCCCTCAAAGTCCCCTCCAAACCAGCGGGGAATGTTTGGGTACATCTGCCCTGCTTCTCTCGGGCCCCTTCCCCCTCCAACATTGAGGACAGCCAAAGTTGAGCAGGACCAGGAGACGGGATCGAAGCTCGCTCCACTCAGTGAAACACGCTGCTTATTAGAGGACCTTGCTCATGCCACTCTCCAGGGTCCCAGCACAAATCTCTTATCTCCAAGAATCTCCCCAATTCACATAGAGGACCTCCTCCCCCGAATCCCTCATGAGTTATTCTGGGACCCAGAGTCCTGTTCCTTTCCCAAGCTTCCATCACCATCACCCCTCACTTCTCCCCAGAAACCCCCTTCTAAGATCCTTAGGACATTCGCCAACCCCACCCCAGATACACACACAGAGCCCCAGGCCACTGCTAAGGAGCAGACCCACCGAATCCCCAGGCCACCAGACTTCCTGGGTGGGCAGTCTCTGGAGCCCCCTTGCTGGGAGAAGAGGATGGTGCAGTTCCCTGTCCAGAGGTCTCGGTGGCCAGCCGGTGAGCTGGAGCTGAGCACAAGCAGGACCTGGAGCCCCAGGAAAGTAGCAATTTGGGGAAAGGCTAGGGGAGGGACTGCCGAGGGGTCAGGCCACCCCTCCTTCCTGCCTGACGACCGCAGCCCTCCCCTCCTCACCCCCGCCCACAGGGCAGCTTCTCCACCAGGCTGGCTCCTCCCCAGCCGGCCACCCCCTCTCCCGCCACTCCCACCCCCTACTCCCGGTCAAAACAGTGGCATTTCGCTGCAGACCTGCCAAGTTCCATGTCTCTCCCCTTCCTCTCCTTACCCAGCGCTCTTAGCAGCTCTTGCAAAAGGACTGCCTCCCAGGAACCCCTACCCCAATCCCAGCAGCCTCCAGAGTCGGTGTTCCCTCCCTTCCATAGGCACCTCTCGGAGCAAAGGTCCCAGCAGGGCCCGGAATTGCGACACTGAGCCCCAGCCTGCTTTCCCAGCCTCCCTCCTCCTCCCTTGCCTCTGGGAAGAGGCCAAGAAGCTCTCCCCACTAGCCCTAGGCTTCAGCCAAGCTGGTAGAAATCCAGGGGTGCAGAGAGGCAGGTGCTGGGCCTTCCAGGGAGTTTCTGAAAGTGGGTGCCCTGCGGGGGCCACAGATAAGAGAGGAGGCCAGGAGAGCCTTTGGTAGGAAATCTGCTATGAGCAATGGCAGGCCTGGGATAGGGGTGGGGGCGTGGCAGAAGGCAGGCAGGCAACTCGGGTGGCAGCCCAGGATGGACCTGGGAAGGTATGAAGGTTGCCTCATCTGGGGAACATCCCTATCTGAAGTGATGGCAGGCTCCAACCAGCAGCTACTGAGACTATAGCCATTCTTCCCACTCTGTTGCCTGGGGCATGAAATCCATCCCGGAAACTAGACATCATATTTTATTGATTTCATTTTCCCCAAAACCCCTGAAACAGGGCTGGCATAGAGGAGGCAACAGAGTAGGTACTGTGTTCCTATTTGTTGAATGAATAACAAGAAAAATATTATTCTCATCTATCCCCTACTTGTTAGCCCTAGTCAATTTTTTTTATTATTCCTTTTTTTTTCTTTTTTGAGGTGGGGTCTCACTACGTTGCCCAGACTGGTTGCATACTCCTGGGCTCAAGCCATCCTCCCACCTCAGCCTTCCAAAGTGCTAGCATTACAGGCACGCACTCACAACTGCTGTAGTCAGTTTCAACTCAGCATGTTGATTTAGTGTTCAGACTCTGGGCTCAGATTTTGGGTTCAAATCCTAAACTTCTTAGTACCTATGTGATCTTGATTGAGCAAGTTACTTAATGTCTCTGAATCTTTGTTTCCCTATCTTTAAAATAGGAATATTCGAGCCAGCAATGGTATGTTGAAAAATAAATAGGCTGGGCATGGTGGCTCATACCTGTAATCTCAGCACTTTGGGAGGCCTAGGCAGGTGGATTACTTGAGGTCAGGAGTTCGAGACTAGCCTGGCCAACATGGTGAAACCCCGCCTCTACTAAAAATACAAAAGTTAGCCAGGCATGGTGGTACGGATCTGTAATCCCAGCTACTCGGGAGGCTGAGGCAGGAGAATCACTTGAACCTGGGAGGTTGCAGTGAGCCAAGATTGTGCCACTGCACTCCAGCCTGGGCGATAGAGCGAGACTCTGTCTCAAAAAAAAAAAAAAAAAAGAAAAAGAAAAAGAAAGAAAAAAAGAAAGAAAACATAGGGATAGTAGTCATTTTTACCACACAAGGTTGTTGTGAGATTGAAACTACAGATCACGCTGGGTGCAGTGGCTCATGCCTATAATCCCAGCAGTTTGGGAGGCCCAGGCAGACGGATCACGTGAGGTCAGGAGTTCCAGACCAGCCTGGCCAACCTGGTGAAACCCCATCGCTACTAAAAATACAAAAAATTAGCCAGGTGTGGTGGCACATGCCTATAATCCCAGCTGCTTGGGAGGCTGAGGCAGGAGAATGGCTCCAACCTGGGAGACGGAGGTTGCCATGACCCGAGATCACGTCATTGCCCTCCAGCCTGGGCAACAAGAGCAAAACTCCATAAAAAAAAAAAAAAAAAAGAAGGAAGGAAGGATGGAGGGAAGGAAGGAAGGAGGGAGGGACTACAGATTGTATCACAACGTGTGGCACACAGTAAGTGTTCGAGAAATGGCACGAGTTGTCATCACCCTCCCAGTTCTTTCAGTTGTGGGTGTTCCCATTGCCTTAACTCAGTGGATTTTGAACTTTGTACTTGTTTCCATACACAGCACAAACCCTTCACTATCTTTTCTGGTCCTTAGAGCAGCCCTGGGAGGAAAGCAGAGTAAGTAACCTGAGCTCCATTTGACAGAGAACACTGAAACTCATGTGAGGGCCTTTTCCAAGACCACACAGTTAGTGGCCCGGCTGGGATCAGAACCCAGATGTCCTCACTCCAGTCCCTTTGCTGTGTCAGAGTCCAGGGCAATCTTGTCTTGTTGCATCTCGGGCCAGTGAAGTGCTGGAATGGAAGCAGCCAGGGCTGGTGGGCTACAGGGGAGAGGCTGAGAACCCTGCAGATGCTCCAGTCCAGATGTAGGAGGCGAGGAGCTGAGGTTACTGCTGGTCATTCACCCCCTGCCCCATTCCCAGTTTCCTGCTCACGGGCTCTTCCTGTTTTGCTATGAACTCCAGTTCCCATGGGCCCCACATTAAAGCACAGAAGGACGGGGGCCAGGGCAGGCAGCCAAAGAGACTAAAACAGATGAACAGGGCACCAGGGAAAAGAACAGAGGAAACAGGGAAAGAGTGGACGGGGGTGTGGATGGGACAGAAGGGACCAGATGAGGAAAAGTTGAAGGCTGAGGCAGAAGAGGAGCCTGGTTGAAAGACGGGAGGAAGCACAGGGTGGGACATGGGGAACAGGCGGGGGCTGGGGAGCAAAGTGTGAGAAGACAGCAGGCTGGGTGCTGTTGCAAAATCTGCCCATGTATTCATTTTCACATTTCAGAAAAGCCCCTGTGACACCCCCATCTCAGACTTCTGCCTGCAGCTCTTGCTCTTGTTCCCCCTCATCACAAGGTTGTCCCCTCCCAAGGCCCCCACCCTGGTCTGGGTATCTCTGAGTCACAAGCACAAGGCTCTCCATTCCTCTCGCATGTGTTCCCTCTCTGATTTTCACAAGGCCCCAGCTGTCCTGGAAAAGCAGAAACCAGGGACTCTAGTCACTGAGAGACTGGCACTATTCTGTCCCAGCACCCACATCACCAGTCCAGCTCCCTCCTCTACCTCCCTGCTCCCAGAAGCTCCAGCCCAGCAGGGCAGTCAGAGATGTCTCTGAGATGCCTGGTTTCAAGAAACTCAGGAATCAATGGTCTGGCGCCTGGTGCCCTATCTCAGGAATCAATGGTCTGGCGCCTGGTACCCTATCTCAGGAATCAATGGTCTGGCGCCTGGTGCCCTATCTCAGGAATCAATGGTCTGGCGCCTGGTGCCCTATCTCAGGAATCAATGGTCTGGCGCCTGGTGCCCTATCTTCTGCCAGCTGGGAGAAGTCTCTTTCATCCACTTTGTTCTTCAACTCCTTCTCCTGACACCTAGTCTCCCCACAGGTGGCTTCCCAGGACCCAGGACCACACACAAGCCCCATCTGGATGGGGGGCGCCAGGCTAGGGCCAACTGCTGAAAAAGTAGGTTGGGGACCAACTCCCCCACGCCAGGGAGTTGGCCTCAGCCTCATCTCCTGTTTAGAAGAAATTATAACCAGGACTTCAACTGCCAGAGCTGTCCTACCAGGTTACAGCTCAGAAACCCCAACCGTCATCCCTACAAAGAGGGAAAAGGAGAGGAAAGTGGGAGAAGACCAAAACCTGTTGGCAGTATTTCCACGGAGTTTCTGGAGACCAACCACTGAGACTTGCTTCAAGCCAGGGGAAGCAGTGAAGTGATCAGCGGCCGGAATCACATTCCCACTTTGCCAGCCCCACCCCTGTGCCACAGTCCCACCAGCTTGCAGTTGTTAGGTCCAAAGTCGCCAGTCCTATGGGCCTCTTCTTTGTTTCCTTGGCTCCTGCAGGAGGCAATGTCCCTGGGAACACACTCGGGGATCTACCAAGTCACATATCTGGTCCTCCAGAACCTCCACAGGTTTCTTCTCACAGCAAGGAGAAACTTGAAGCAGAAACAGGAGCATACACCAGCCACGGTCACAGGTACTACTGGCTAACTCCCCTGAAAAGTACTCATTCCAATGAAGCAGGCTGCAGGGTAAGGTCTGCAGGGATGGGCAAGGGCAACTGCTTCTTGTTCCCTCCTTCACCGTTCTGGAAGGGTGGAAAGTATGGGGATCATCTTGCAGACCACTGCGTATCTACTCAAGTGACTTCTGCCCAACCTTCCAATCACAACATAGAGAATAATCCAGAAACCTGGATTCCCAGACCTGAGTTCAGAGATGATACAGAAGGCAGAAAGGAAAGATGTAACATTGATTTCATGCCTACTACATACATTTATCTTTACATGCATTATTTCATTTATTCTCACAGTAAACTCTAGGAGATAGTTGCTAGCAAGGGGCAAATATCAAATTTGAATACAGGGATAAGACTGGGTGCGGTGGCTCACACTTGTAATCCTAGCGCTTTGGGAGGCCAAGAAGGGCAGATCGCTTGAGTCCAGGAGTTTGAGACTAGCCTAGGCAACATGGTGAAACCTCACCTTTACAGAAACACACACACACACACACACACACAAATTAGCCAGGTGTGGTGGCATCTGCCTATAGTCCCAGCTACTTGGGGGGCTGAGGTAGGAGGACTGTTGGAGCCCAGGAGATTGAGGCTGCAATGAGCCATGATTGTACCACTGCACTCCAGCCTGGGTGACAGAGGGAGACCGTCTCAAAAAAAAAAAAAAAAAAATACAAGTTTAGCTGATTCAAAAGTTTGAGCTCAAGCTTAAACAAACAAAAATCACAAACATGGCCGGGCGCGGTGGCTCAAGCCTGTAATCCCAGCACTTTGGGAGGCCGAGACGGGCGGATCACGAGATCGGGAGATCGAGACCATCCTGGGTAACACGGTGAAACCCCGTCTCTACTAAAAATACAAAAACTTAGCCGGGCGAGGTGGCAGGCGCCTGTAGTCCCAGCTACTCGAGAGGCTGAGGCAGGAGAATGGCGTGAACCCGGGAGGCAGAGCTTGCAGTGAGCTAAGATCTGGCCACTGCACTCCAGCCTGGGTGACAGAGCGAGACTCCGTCTCAAAAAAAAAAAAAAAAAAAAAAAAAAAAAAATCACAAACACACTCCATTATATAAA
This sequence comes from Macaca mulatta, assembly GCF_049350105.2. Lineage (NCBI taxonomy): Eukaryota > Metazoa > Chordata > Mammalia > Primates > Cercopithecidae > Macaca > Macaca mulatta. The sequence goes on from NC_133419.1 coordinate 18,347,117, forward strand.
ACTGGGCTGGGGCTGGGCACGGTGGCTCACACCTGTAATCCCAGCAGTTTGGGAGGCCGAGGCGGGCAGATCACGAGGTCAGGAGATTGAGACCATCCTGGCTAACACGGTGAAACCCCGTCTCTACTAAAAATACAAAAAAATTAGCCAGGCATGGTGGCGGGTGCCTGTAATCCCAGCTACTCGGGAGGCTGAGGCAGGAGAATCACTTGAATCTGGGAGGTGGAGGTTGCCATGAGCTGAGATGGCGCCATTGCACTCCAGCCTGGGCCACAAGAGCAAAACTCCATCTCAAAACAAAAAAACAAACAACAACAAAAAACTGCCTCTTCAGATGGAAAAAAATGGCGAACATACCTGGATTTAGGTTTGCTTCTGCCAACACAGAATAAGGTAGTGGTTCCTGTCCTCACCTTCAGAGATTCTGATTTATTTGATCTGGTATAGGCCCACATATCCATCTATCTCACCATCTACATGTGTGTGGTATTTTTGTTTTTTGTTGTTGTTTTTTTTGCATCTGTAGTTAGGAACCAAAGTGTAAGGACCACAGAATCATCTGGCAGAAAATGCAAAAGCTGGGGGCAAAGGAAGAAGAAACTAGGGCTCAGCTCCAGGCTCTACTGTCTACTTGTGCTGTAACCCCCATCCTTCCTGGAATAGTTTCTCCCTATAAAAACTGAAATAATATCTGCCTCATCAATCCCTCCCACGTGGGATACTTGCACGCACAAAGAATACAGACATATTTGAGCAAGTGGGAAGAAAAGCAAAAGCTGAATTTGAGAGATTGCTGAAATTTGGTGAGCCAAAGATTTACACTCTGAAAGTACAATGGCTAGTTTGCAAGGAGAGTAAGAGGCCCATTAAAACAAAACACTCAACCCCTTTCCCCGCCACTAATATGCAGCAATCTGCCAATTACCCAAGCCTCCTTTATTTATTTTTTTTGAGACAGAGTCTCGCTCTGTTGCCCAGGCTGGAGTGAAGTGGCACAATCTTGGCTCACTGCAGCCTCTGCCTCCTGGGTTCAAGCAATTCTCCTGTCTCAGCCTCCCGGGTAGCTGGGATTACAGGCGTGCTCTACCACGTCCGGCTAATTTTTGTATTTTTAGTAGAGATGGGGATTCACCATGGTGGCCAGGCTGGTCTCGAACTCCTGACCTCAGGTGATCTGCCTGCCTTGTCCTCCTAAAGTACTGAGATTACAGGTGCGAGCCGTGCCCGGCCTAGGCCCTGTTTAGTCCCACTAATGTGAAAAGGTTTCCTTTGACAGATACCTCTTTATTGAAAGTATTTCGAGATCACCAATTACAGTTTAGTAATGCAGTTTGAGTAGCCTGCAAGAAGCAGCCCATTATAGACTATTTAACTGAGAACCACAAAACTAGACTTTTAATCCATTCTCCTCAACTGTGAGTTTGGGCCAGTCACTTCCTCTCTTTAGGTTTGTTTCCTAAACTGTGAAGTAAGACGACTAGGTTAAATCAGGTATTCAGAAATGCTGATTTATGAAACCTCTAGTAAATGGTCTTTGTGAACCATTTGGGATTATATGCAAAATTCCATGTGCGTGTTTACACGTGTGAACATTTTTCTGGAGGAGAGGTGCAAAATTTTCATGTGATTCAAAAAGCAGCTTGTGATTAAACAAGGTTAAGAACTATTTGGCTACCCAGGCTTCAGCTCTTATTCTATTTGCTTCTCAGCCTCCTCCACAACAACTTTGGAAGCAAAGTTTAAATCCTGCAGTATATATAAATAATTGAATCTGGAGTCCTAGGGCAAAATAAGGACAGCTAATTCTGATCTTTCTTTTCTTTTCTTTTTGTTTTTTTGAGACACAGTCTTGCTCTGCCGTCCAGACTGGAATGCAGTCGCACCATGATGGCTCACTTTAGCCTCAACCTCCCAGGCTCAAGGTGATCCTCCCACCTCAGCCTCCTGAGGACCTAGGACCACAGGTGTGTGCCACCACACCCAGCTAATTTTTAAACTTTTTTTTTTTTTTTCTGTAGCGATGAGCTCTTCGTAAGCTGCTCAGGCTGGTCTCGAACTCCTGGGCTCAAGCAATCTTCTCACCCTAGCCTCCCAAAGTGCTGGGATTACAAACGTGAGCAACCACACCAAGCCTAATCAGGTTTTTTTGTTGTTGAGACAGAGTCTTACTTTGTCGCACAGGCTGGAGTGCAGTGGTGTTATCTCGGCTCACTGCAACCTCCACCTTCCGAGTTCAAGCGATTCTCTTGCCTCAGCCTCCTGAGTAGCTGGGATTACAGGAGCACGCCACCACACCCAGCTATTTTTAAATTATTATTTTTAGTAGAGATGGGTTTTCGCCACGTTGGCCAGGCTGGTTTCGAACTCCTGACCTCAGGTGATCTGCCTGCCTCGGCCTCTCAAAGTGCTGGGATTACAGGGGAACCACGGTGCCCAGCCCAAGCCTGATCAGTTTTGTTTCCCAAAGATCTGAGGAGATTTGCTTCCAGTAGGCAGATCTGAATCAAAACATCCCCAGGACCTACGATCTGACCTTCTGCAACCGTCATATTAGTCACAAAGTCCTGAGGCCAAACTGGCTGCACCTGAATCCTAATGGTCAATGCCAAGAGGGCCACTGATTCTGTGTAAACCGCATGTACTCCCACTTTATGATATGCGCCTGCCCCTTACCTCAAAATACCTCCCCACTGGTCTGAAATTCCTCCCCTAGGGATTCAGTGCTTTGGGTTTGGAAAGTCTGAACATCCTGTGCAACACAACTCCTTTGGGAAGAGGCATGACGTCTTGAATCTAATTAACTAAAACTTGGAAGTGGAGGGGAGGGAGGTCAGGGAAAGGACTGGAAGGGAAAGTGAAAGGGCTACTGAAGCTTCGTGCGGGGCAGGAACGGTAGGCTAGACTGGAGGCAACCTCGAGGACACAGGAAATCCAAAGGGTTGTTTATATACTATGCCCTGCACCCCAAGCAAAACGTCTCCTAGAAAACAGGGCCAGGGCTCAATCCACCCCAAAGGCAGGGGCATGGAGAGAAGCGACCTCTGCTTTTCCGTCCCTCGCCTCAACTCTGCACCCGCTCTAGCTATGGGGTCAAGCCCGGAAGCACCCCGGCTGGAGGGGACGCTCGCTTTCCAGGACATGGTCCCGCCCACTGCAAGCGCCACCTTGGTAAGGGATTTCTCCTAGCAGAGGCAAACGCGAACTTAATGCCTTCTTGATCAAGATGAGGTCTTCGAGACCTGTCTGCCTCGCCACGTCGGGCTACATGCCTACGCTCCTCCGCCACAGCCAGGTCGCGACCCTCCTGCACGCATTCCCACCGAGATTGCGCCTTCTCCCCCAACCCCAGCTCGTCCCTAAGTAAGATGGCGGCGAGCGCACTTCCGGCGTGTGTCCTTACGAGTGCGTCCGGGCGGCTGCTTGCAGGTGCCACCCAGCGGGTTCCAGCTTCTTTGCTGCATAGATTACAACGGTGATGGCGGGCAAGCGGTCCGGCTGGAGCCGTGCGGCTCTCCTCCAGCTCCTTCTCGGCGCGAACCTGATGGTGATGCCGCCCACCCAGGCCCGGAGTCTGCGCTTCGTTACCTTGGTAATGAGAAATGGGGTCACCAAAGAGTTCCCTGAAGCTAGAAGGGCAAAGGCCAGCTGGTGGGGGTCGGGGATCTTGGGAAGGAACAGCTGGTTTAGGAGAGGACGACTGGCCTGTGTAGTTGGGAGGCTGGGTTCAGGATTGACGTGGAGCCCTGGGTTATGGGGGTCAGGGTGACCGAATAGGTCGGGGTGAGTCTGCCCTGAGACAGGGAAGTAGTTGAATGGTTAAGACTCATCCCTAAAGAAGCCTTTGGTTGTCTTTTTTCCCCAGTTGTCCCCACCACATATGTTGCTTTCACTTCTCTTTTCCCTTACCACCTGTACCTTGGCTTTGCCTGTGGTCTCCAGTGGCATTGCTTAGCCAAGTTAGAGTGTCTGGAATCTGGAAGAAGTGACTGACTCCTAACTGGGGTCTTTTGCAGCGAGTAGGCTTCCCAAAGGGAATGAGACTTCCTTCCCTAACATGGGGCAAAAGGTAGGCTCTGGGTCCCTATCGAGATGCTTCTGACCTATAGACAAACCATTTTCTTCCCTCAGCTGTACCGCCATGGAGACCGTTCACCAGTGAAGACATATCCCAAGGACCCCTACCAGGAAGAAGAATGGCCCCAGGGGTTTGGTCAATTAACCAAGGTGGGTCAGAAGCCAGCCTTTCCTCAGGATGAGCTGTAGAATGAGTGATGTCTAGAGCAGGCTACAGAACTTGGGGCCTTACTAAACTGCCTTTTCCCATATGGGTGCTGACTTTGACCAGATTTCATAACCTTAACCTCTGTGCCCATGATATTGCCGTGCATGACTGGCCACTTAATGAAAGACTTCTGGGATCAGATTAATTGACTCCAGCAAAGGGTAAACCTGGAAAGCAACAGGGCCTAAACCCCATGGGGCTTGTGAGCCACCCCTTCCCTCTAGACCCTCTTAACTTTTGGGTTTGCCCACAGGAGGGGATGCTACAGCACTGGGAGCTGGGCCAGGCCCTGCGGCAGCGCTATCATGGCTTCCTAAACACCTCTTATCACCGGCAAGAGGTAAGCTTGGGAGCTCCAGAGGCAAGGGGAATGGGGTATGCTGCCCTCATCTTTTGCTCTCAGGGAGCCTAAGGCTGAGGCTGGGCACTTTGGCCTCCTTCTTGTATTTTTGGTTACAACTACAGGAAAAGGCATCTGAGAGCTGTCTGGAACAAAACCCTAGGAGCTGAGTTGCCCCTGCTTGGCTAGGAAGAGGCAAACCTGATTAAGCATCCAAATTCAGCCTTACGGGCGGGCCTGGCAAAGTGGTTTCTGACTCTTTGAAATCACAGGCTTTCCATCCAAGACATTTATTGAGTACCCATTAAAGGCCAAGAACTATGCTAGCACTTCGCATTCAGTGGTGCACCATACAGATATGATCTCTGTCTTCATGGAGCTTAGAATGTTGTGGGGGTATCTGATGATAAACCAGACAGGGCCAAGATGAAAGACAGCGGGGAAGACGCACGTAGATAGGGCTTGTCTTTCCTTGATCAAGATGAGGTCTTCGAGCCCTGTCTGCCACGCCAGGTCACGCTACGTTCCTAGGGCACATCAGGGAGGACTGGCGAGTGTGCCTGCTCCTTGAGTCCTTGCCCTACCCCAGGGATGGGGGAAGCTATTCCTCTGGTTACCACTGTCAGCCTCAGCTGTGTCAAGAGTCCCTAGATATTGTTAATTGTTCCCTTAAGGCCCAGCTCTGTCCTGAGCTTGTCCTTCCCCAGTTTCCTCCTCCCTTTTCATGAGCCACTATCTCTGAATAAGCTCTTCAAAATATTGTTTATTTATTTATTTATTTATTTTGAGATGGAGTCTTGCTGTGTTGCCCAGGCTGGAGTGCAGTGACATGATCTTGGCTCACTGCAACCTCCGCCTCCTGGGTTCAAGCGATTCTCCTGTCTCAGCCTCCCGAGTAGCTGGGATTACAGGTGTATGCCACCATGCCTAGCTAATTTTTGTATTTTTAGTAGAGACAGGATTTAACCATGTTGGCCAGGCTAGTCTCGAACTCCTGACCTCAGCTGATCTGCCCGCCTCGGCCTCCTAAAGTGCTGGGATTACAGGCATGAGCCACTGTGCCTGGCCTAAAATATATACGTATATTTTAAAGGGGTCTCACTCTGTCACCCAAACTGTAGCACAGTGACTTAATCATAGCTCACTGCAGCCTCAAACTCCTAGGCTCAAGTGATCCTCCTGCCTCAGCCTCCCAAGTAGCTGGTGCCCGCCACACCTGGGTCATTTTTTATAGAGACAGGGTCTCACTATGTTGCCCAGGCTGGTCTCGAGCTCCTGGCCTGAAGCGATCCTCCTGCATTGGCCTCCCAAAGTGCTGGGTTTATAGGCGTGAGACACCAGGCCCAGACCTTTATCTTATTTTTTCTCCCTGGTCTCTAAGGGTCATCACTGGAGCCAGTTTCTGCCCCAAGGACCCTGATCTAGACAAGGAGAGAGGTGTTGTTATGAAACCAGACAGACCAGAGAGCCTTACTGATTGACTCAGCACTTTTGACTGGGAGAAAGGGGTATTCAATTAAGGCCATTCCCACAGGAGTTCTTCACAGAGTGGTGACAACCCCCAGTGGAGTGTTTGGGGGATGGGGAAGGCCAGAGGCCAGAGGGGAGTGAGGGCCAGATGCATGGTAGGTTTACAGTTTGCTGGGTGATCCTCAAGAACAGGTTCTCCCCCGGGGCTCCACTTTGGGGTGACCAGGACTTCCCACCACACACACACACACACACACACACACACACACACACACACACGCGGCTCCACTTCAGGGTGACCACAACTTCCCCACCACACACGCACGTGCGCAGGTGCGCACACACACACGACTCCAGGGTGACCAAAACTTCCCCACCACACGCGCGCGCACGCGCACACACACACACACACGTGACTTGTGTTGCTATCTCTGCAGGTTTATGTGCGAAGCACAGACTTTGACCGGACTCTCATGAGTGCTGAGGCCAACCTGGCTGGACTCTTCCCTCCCAACGGGATGCAGCGCTTCAACCCGAACATCTCGTGGCAGCCTATCCCTGTGCACACTGTGCCCATCACTGAGGACAGGGTGAGAGTGGCCAGCCCTTCCCTGGGATGGTGAGGGGACAGCTGTGGCCGTGTGCCTGCTGACGCCAGGCTCCTTTTCCCACTGCCTGTTTCCCTGCTTCGCTCTACAGCTGCTGAAGTTCCCGTTGGGCCCATGTCCCCGTTATGAGCAGCTGCAGAATGAGACCCGGAAGACACCAGAGTATCAGAACGAGAGTTCTCGGAATGCAGTGAGTAGGGGCAGAGGTGGAGGTCGCCACACTGTCTTTTCCCCACAAAAGCACTGAGATCCTGATCCATTTTTCATAGCAATTTCTGGACATGGTGGCCAACGAGACAGGGCTTACAGACCTGACACTGGAGACTGTCTGGAATGTCTATGACACACTCTTCTGTGAGGTGAGCCCACTAGAGTGCCCACTGTGATCACTCTTTTTCCCCTCAGCAGGCCCAGGTCACCAGGACGGTAGAACACAGTGCCTGATACCGTTACGCCCCTGGGGAGGTCCAGGGAGGCTGTGCTTGTGAAACACGGGAACTTCCCTCACGGGTGACAGAGATCCTCAGAGTGGGAAATGGTTTATTAATTGTCAGCAGTCCCTGCTGCTCTCCACCCAAAGCTCCTTTCTGCTGAGTCTCACTTTTTGTGCCTGAGCTTCCTTTCCTGTGCCCTGCAGCATCCACACCGTCTGCCATGTCTACTAGTTCCAGCCCCTCTGCCTCTGTCTCCTCTCCCTCCCTCACACACACAGGCACCTTCCCACTGGGGAAGAGAGCTGCCCCCTGGAGAGGCTGGCCTAGGCCTGGGGCGCTAACCTGCCCGCTGCGATATACAGCAAACGCACGGGCTGCACCTGCCGCCCTGGGCCTCACCCCAAACCATGCAGCGTCTCAGCCGGCTAAAGGACTTCAGCTTCCGCTTCCTCTTCGGAATCTACCAGCAGGCGGAGAAGGCCCGGCTTCAGGGGGGTGAGTGACAAAGACAGCATGTCACTCCACTCCTCAGGACCCTAAGGCGTTAAAAATCTGCTGTGGGGGCTTCTTACACACTTCCCTCTCTACTGAAACACTCCCTGCTCTTTGAGAACCAAATTCCCCTCCTCATGCCGCTAGTCACCAAATTTCCCCAGCTCTCTTCCTTTTCTGCCATCCTATTCTTTTTAAAAGAAATTGTTTATTTATTTATTTTTCGGGGGGACGGAGTTTCCCTTTTGTCACCCAGGCTGGAATGCAATGGCTCGATCTTGGCTCACTACAACCTCTGCCTCCTGGGTCCAAGCGATTCTCCTACCTCAGCCTTCTGAGCAGCTAGGATTACAGGCACATGCCACCATGCCTGGATAATTTTTGTATTTTTAGTAGAAATGGGGTTTCACCATGCCCAGCTAATTTTTGTATTTTTAGTAGAAATGGGGTTTCACCATGTTGGCCAGGCTGGTCTCGAACTCCTGACCTCAGGTGATCCACCCACCTCGGCCTCCCAAAGTGCTGGGATTACAGGCATGAGCCGCCGTACCCAGCCTATTTATTTTGAGACAGAGTCTCGCTCCATCACCTAGGCTGTAGTACAGTGGCACAATCTTGGCTCATTACAGCCTCCACCTCCCAGGTTCAAGTGATTCTCCTGCCTCAGCCTCCTAAGTAGCTGGGACTACAGGTGCCTGCCACCACGCCCAGCTACTTTTTGTATTTTTAGTAGAGACAGGGTTTCACTATGTTGGCCAGGCTGGTCTCAAACTCCTGACCTCTGGTGATCTGCCCGCCTCAGCCTTCCAAAGTGCTGGGATTACACACGTGAGCCACCACGCCCAGCCCTGCCATTCATGTTCTTAAGTTTCGCCCACATCAGAAGACCCTCCCTCTCCTAAATGAATAGCTGCCCCAAGAGAACCAGTGGGGACCATTTTGAGAAGGCTGAGAGTAATACACATGCCAGCTTCCTCATTTGAGCACCTAAAGGCTTGCCGGCTGTCACACCTTTTTGACATCTCAGTTTTCAGAGCATATGGTAGTTACCCGGGCACGGATCCACCCACTGTGTACTCTGAAGCAATCTTACGTTTACATTTGTTTCAAACTGAAGTGCTTCTGTAAACACAGGCAGGTTTCTACATCCGTGTTGAAATATAGGCAAATACCTTGTTTTGTCTTGCTTCCTTCTATACATTTGACAGTTCTTAGAGAGGAGGGGTGCCACAGAGTTCTTACACGGTCCCTATGACACTAAAGAGTTCTCTGTGTAGGGGATGAGGCCCAGACCTGGCAGAGGGTGAAAGGAGCACAGATAGGTGGAATTAGAAGGCAGGGGTGGCTGTAGCCGGCAACACCGGGGACTTTTCTCCTTCAGGAGTCCTGCTGGCTCAGATAAGGAAGAACCTGACCCTAATGGCGACCACCTCCCAGCTCCCCAAGCTGCTGGTTTACTCCGCGGTGAGTGCCTGCGCTCCCTAGCTTGCTGTGTCAGGCAAGGAGCTGGATTTCTTCTCTGTTCAGTTCCTGCGGGTGTGGGGAACAATGCTGACGGGGAGCCCCTCTCCCCCGCAGCACGACACTACCCTGGTTGCCCTGCAAATGGCACTGGACGTCTACAATGGCGAACAAGCCCCCTATGCCTCCTGCCACATATTTGAACTGTACCAGGAAGATTCTGGGTGAGTGGAGCTAGCAGTGTCCTCTGGAGAGGGCCCTCAGGAGGTGGCTCGGGGCAGCCCAAGGACCCCATGACAGGCAGGCTGGGCAGCTCCCATGTTGCCTCCTGTCGACCCTTAGGAATTTCTCAGTGGAGATGTACTTTCGGAACGAGAGTGACAAGGCCCCCTGGCCGCTCAGCCTGCCTGGCTGCCCTCACCGCTGCCCACTGCAGGACTTCCTTCACCTCACGGAGCCCGTCGTGCCCAAGGACTGGCAGCAGGAGTGCCAGCTGGCAAGCGGTCCTGCAGACACAGGTGAGCTGTCACCAGACTCCTTGCTAGTCATGCCCCAGACCAACCTGCAGTTCATATCCTCAAATCTCAAGAGCTGTCGCACTCCCAGTCATCTGACTGCATTTGCTAGGAGTTCCCTCCCCGACCCCAGACCACTTTATACCTTCTCCCCACTTCTCACCCTCAGGTGATGTCTCACTTATATCACCAAGAAAATAAGAGCCAGGAGAGAATCGGCTCGTTCTTCCACCACCAGCTCCACCAGCTTACTTGCTGGGGAAGCCACTGCTTAGGATGGCCTCTCCACCCACGCTCAGGTTCTCTCTCCTCACCTCTGCAAGGAGCTCTGACGCCTCTGCTTCCCTACTGGATCACTTCCCTCCCAAAAGCCCATCCATGACCTCTGAGAGCCACCTCTTCCCCAGCCACCAGCCTCTTCCCTCTCAGAATGGAATCCTCGAAAGAGCTGCCTAGACTCTGGCTCTGCTTCCTCACCGCCTGATCTCTTAGACTCACATTAGACAGTCTTGTGTCACCTTCCACTACCCTGAAGCCACACTTGTCTGGTGACCAGTGACCTCCTCTTACCAAAGCCAGTGACCAGTTCTTAGCTTCTCTCGCCTCTCAGCAGCATTACATAATTGGCCACCTCTTCCTGAAACACTTTCTTGGCTTCTCCTGACTTTAGTTGTCCCTTCCTCACTAAAGAACGGATGACCCAGGACTCATCCCTGGCGCTTTCCCCATCTGTGCACACTCCCAAGTGATCTTATGCAGCCTTATGACTTTATGCCCATCTCCATGCTCACTTCTGTCCTTACGCCCTCACAGATTCACCACCTCTTCTCTGAGCTAGACTCATATCCAGCTGCCGACTTGAGGTCTCTATGTGCACGTTAAGTAAGGCATCTCAAAGTTGCAATGTCTTAAACCAGATGCTTTTCCTTCCAAAGCTGCTTTTCTTCCAGGCTTCCTTGTTTCAGTCAATGCCACGAGTTGCCTAGTGGCACAGTATAGCCCTTGGAGTCATTCTGCATACCGTTTCTCATACCCCTCATCCAGCCCACTGCCAGATCAGCTCAACCTTTCAAATATTAATACGTGCTCTTGCCTCCACAGTCCAATCTACTGTCAGCTTTTGCCGACCGACTGAAGTTTCCTAGTTCTTTCTGGTTCTATTCTTGTCCCTACCAGTCTTTCAGCACAGCAGAGTTAACTTTTTTTATTTTTTTGAGACGGAGTTTTGCTCTTGTCACCCAGGCTGGAGTGCAATGGCGCAGTCTCGGCTCACTGCAACCTCCGCCTCCCGGGTTCAAGCGATTCTCCTGCCTCAGCCTCCTGAGTACCTGGGATGACAGGCATGCATCACCATGCCCAGCTGATTTTGTATTTTCAGTAGAGACGAGGTTTCTCCATGTTGGTCAGGCTGGTTTCAAACTCCGGACCTCAGGTGATCCGCCCACCTTAGTCTCCCAAAGTGCTGGGATTACAGGCATGAGCCACCGTGGCCGACTGAGTTAACTCTTAAACCAGTTCACACTACTGTCCTCTCAGAATTTTCCAATGGCTTCCCATCACATGTAGAATAAAATCCAAGTTCTTCACCATGGCCTTCCAGGCCCTACTCCATCTGGTCTCCTGCCCCATCTCCTACATGCCCTTTGCTTACTCTGCTCTGGTGAGACTGACTTTCCTGATGATCCTAGCACATGCCAGGCTTATCCCCACATTTGGGCCTTTTGCCCTTCCTTCCTGTCCTCTGCCCCATGACACTCTTCTCAGATCATTGTATGTCACTCATTGACTCCAGGTCTCTGTTAAACTTCTCACTTCCTCAACGATGCCTTCCCTGCTGACCTACTTTGCTTTGTCTCTCTGTATCACATTCATCACTGACCTGTCACTCCTAACTTTTTTTTTTTTTGAGAGAGCGTCTCATTCAGTCGCCCAGGCTGGAGTGCAGTGGTGTGATCTCGGTTCACCGCAGCCTCCGCCTCCCAGGTTCAAGCAATGCTCCCGCCTCATCCTCCTGAGTACCTGGGACTACAGGCGTGTACCACCACGCCCAGCTTTTATGTATTTTTTATTTTTTTGAGATGGAGTTTCGCTCTTGTTGTCCAAGCTAGGGTGCAATGGCACGATCTCAGCTCACTGCAACCTCTGCCTCCCGGGTTCAAGCAATTACTCTGCCTCAGCCTCCCGAGTAGCTGGGATTACACACGCGCATCACCACGCCCGGCTAATTTTTTGTATTTTTAGTAGAGATGGCATTTCACCATGTTGGCCAGGCTGGTCTTAAACTGCTGACCTCAGGTGGTCTGCCCACCTCGGCCTCCCCAAGTGCTGGGATTACAGGTGTGAGCCACTGCGCCCGGCCAACTTTATTTAGTAACGATGGGTTTTCACCATGATGGCCAGGCTGGTCTCAAACTCCTGACCTCAGGTGATCTGCCCGTCTCAGCCTTCCACAGTGCTGGGACTACAGGCATGAGCCACTATGACCAGCCCATTTGCTTATTTATTACATCCCCTCTCCTCGCACGTAAACTCCATGAGAGCAGGGACTCTTTCTGGCCACCTCTGTGTATCTCCTATGTGTCAGAACAGTCCCTGGCATATGATGGACGCTGACATGACCTTTCTCTTGCCTCCCCCATGCCCAGAAGTGATCGTGGCCTTGGCTGTATGTGGCTCCATCCTCTTCCTCCTCATAGTGCTGCTCCTCACCGTCCTCTTCCGGATGCAGGCCCAGCCTCCTGGCTACCGCCACGTCGCAGATGGGGAGGACCATGCCTGACAACCACTCAGCCCGCTTCCCTCCGCCTCCTAGGGGAGGTGGGCTGGGCCCTCGCTTCTGACTGTTGCTGCTCCCCAGCCCATGGACGGGAGATCCTGGGTTGGGCCTCCCTCTGATGACCCCAGCCAGATGAGCGAGTGGGGCTCAGCGTGGCCCGTGGTGCCTGTCACTCAGCATTCCCATGCCTGATGTTTACCAAGTGCTGTGTTGGACACTGGCTTTCTCCAAACAGGATTTGCCTCCTCCATGCTCCCTACACACCTGAGATGTAAACTGGCCGTCAGTGTTCACTCAGGACCTAGGATTAGAAAACGGCAGAGTTGGTGCTGGATCCACCTTGCGCTTCTATCAAGCCCCGTTCTTTTTCCTCCAGCCTGGAGTCTTTGGCAAATAGCTCAGAGGACACGGTCTTGCCTCTCAGTGCTTATTTTAGTGAGAAAAACAGCAAATACCAGGGGTACAAACATTGGCTCCCAAAGAACTGGATCACCCAACAGCCAGCCAGCCACATTTCCCTGTGTCTGGCTAGAGCCACCGTTAGACTCAGACAGAATGCTTCAGGAACCTTTGTCACCCCTTCAATTGGAGCAGGATGGAAGGGTGTCTGTACTTGGGAGGGAGTGGGGAGTGGTGGGAGGGGAGTTGCTTGTCACATGGAATCAGGAAACTGCTGTCCCTCAGCTGGGCTGGGGTCTCCAGGGACCTGAGGTACATGCAGGTTGTAAGCTGGAAAAGAAAGTTGTAGACTGTGGCCCAGAATAGGGCTGGGGCAGCTCCCAGAGAATGAATAGTGTTGTTTCCTATTGGACTGATAGTGCTGTTTCCTGTGCCTTTTCATTTCTGAGACGCAAGAAGCTCTCTGACCAGGTTACTTCTGGAAGATCCACACAAAAGCTCAGTCGGGTATGGTTTTATTGGCCATATCAAAAGTGAGCAGAAATCAAATAACTGCTTGATCCCTCCGCTACCACCCACTGAGAGGAGGAGAAAAGTCATTCAGTTCCAAGATAACCTTGGTTCCAGGCTAGATACAGAGGGGCCCTTGGGGCAGCTGCGTCACCAACTCTGGAGCAGTCTCTGGAGGTAGGTCCAGAGCATTAACACGAAAGTGTCCCAGTCCCACAGCGCCCCAGCTCCCAGCACCCCTGCTCCAACCCTAGCCGTGGATACTTTTGGCCCTTTAACAAATCGCCACCTCTGCTCGCAGGACTTGATCCCATGTGTGGGCTCCAAGGCCTTGTCTGGCCCACACCTTCTTTAGTGTCTCTCATTTCCGGGTCCTGGCTTCCTCCTGGCTCCAGATGAGAATGTGGTAACCTAGGAGGAATGAGACCAGTCTGACTTACACCTTCCATTACCAGTCTCTCAGAGCCTGGGGCTGGCCTGCAAACCTAGGATTTGGTAAAGAAATACTAGGAAGGCCAGGCACAGTGGCTCACGCCTGTAATCCCAGCACTTTGGGAGGCCAAGGCGGGCGGATCGTGAGGTCAGGAGATCGAGATCATCCTGGCTAACACGGTGAAACCCCGTCTCTACTAAAAATACAAAAAATTAGCTGGGCGTGGTAGCGGGCACCTGTAGTCCCAGCTACTCGGGAGGTTGAGGCAGGAGAATGGCGTGAACCCAGGAGGCGGAGTTTGCACTGAGCCAAGATCGTGCCACTGCACTCCAGCCTGGGGGGACACAGCGAGACTCCATCTCAAAAAAAAAAAAAGGAATACTAGGAAACTGGCCGGCATGATGGCTCATGCGTGTAATCCCAGCACTTTGGGAGGCCAAGCTGGACGGATCACCTGAGGTCAGGAGTTTGAGACCAGCCTGGCCAACATGGTAAAAGCCTGTCTCTACTAAAAATATGAAAAAAATTAGCTGGACGTGGTAGCAGGCACCTGTAATCCCAGCTACTCGGGAGGCTAAGGCAGGAGAATCTCTTGAACCTGAGAGGCGGAGGTTGCAGTGAGTCAAGACCATGCCATTGCACTCCGGTCTGGGCCACAAGAGTGAAACCCCGTCTCAAAAAAAAAAAAAAAAAAAAGAAAGAAAGAAACATTAGGAAACTGGACAGTAGCCAGGCATTGCATGACCAAGACAAAGCCAGAGGCATGGAGGGCCTCGGCTAAAGAGACCACTGTCTTCCAGCCATCTTCCGCGGGCCACTGCCCTGGGGTGAATGTGGCAGGGCAGGGCTGAGGCTGGCCCGCACTGAACCTTGGGAAGTAGGATTGGGCTCGGCAAGTCAGATACATCCTCTTCCTACTCACCCATTGCAGAGGCCAGCGTGTCCCCCATGGGATTGAACTCATTGAGCTGCAGAGACAAGAGTGTCAACACAAGGAAAGGGTGAAGGTATTAGCAGAGACATAGAAGGGCACACAAAACCTAATTTCTGGTCATTTTTGGTCAATAAGGTAGGTTGAATCCCTGCTTCCTCCCATCATTATTTGAGGGCCCAAGCCTCACCGAACTGATGCCAGAAGATTCTGGGTCATAGAGCTGACACATCATCTTCCCTGAGTTTCCATCAAACACATCGATCGTCCTCATTTCATAGGGGGTACAACTTTTGAAATTAGGATCTGGGTATCGGCCTACAACAATGAGGTTGTAGCGAGGATGCCAGGCTGCCTAGGAGGTGGAGAGGCCGGTCATGAGAGTAAACGCAGAACATGACCAAGAGGGACATCAAACATCAACAAAGAGGGACATCAAAAGTATTCTTTGGGCTGAGCGCGGTGGCTCACGCCTGTAATCTCAACACTTTGGGAGGCCGAGGTGGGCGGATCACGAGGTCAGGTGATCGAGACCATCCTGGCTAACATGGTGAAACCCTGTCTCTACTAAAAATACCAAAAAAAAAATTAGCTGGGCGTGGTGGCACATGCCTGTAGTTCCAGCTACTCGGGAGGCTGAGGCAGGGGAATCACTTGAATCTGGGAGGCGGAGGTTGCAGTGAGCCAAGATGATGCCACTGCACTCCAGCCTAGGGGACAGAGCAAGACTCTGTCTCAAAGGGGAAAAAAAAAAAAGGTATTATTTGCCAGTAACAAGCCAACCTAATAATGGAGGTAAGTCTTACAGAAAACGACAAGAATGGTTTTTGGTTGTGTTTGCCTCTGCCATTGCACATTTTTAATCCCTAGCTGGCCTCCCTGGCCCTTAGGGCAGCTTCAGGCCTTCTCCCTCACTTGCATTTCCTAAGATCATGCTAACTGATAAACGTTTTCACCTCAGCCTGACCCAGATATTAGCCTAAGAGGTCAGCCTACAACAAAGCAAAAGAAGCCTCTGATGACCAAAACCTAACAGGACTTCAGTTCTGGAGGAACCCCACTATCATCCCGCCTCCGTCAGCATGAATTACTAAGAGTTGAGTATAGAATTGCTACTGGCTAAAAAAGAGAAGGAAACCCATGTTCCCCAGATCACCCCACTGAAAACAAATCTGGCAGTTATTAAAATGACAAAATTGGATGGGATTTTCCTAATTAAACTTCTCAAGGAAGTTTTGAAGGAGGAAAGACATGGTTAGCAGGAAGGAAGAAATAGTACATGCAAAGGCTTAGAAGTAAGTCACAAATCACAGGAAGCTGTAATGACTTATGACACCTGGCTAGATACAAACTGGGACATGGGGACAGATGGATTATTAGGAACACCGATGGATTAACAGGAACACCAATTGGGGAAGGATTCTTGACATTACTTATTAAGAGCTTGGATGTGATTGAGGTACATGGGGGCCACTCAATATTCAATCATCATTTATTGAGTACTTACCAATACTTACCAGGTGCTGGGCATGGGGCCAAGTGCGTTAAGTATACTGACTCATCGTCACAACAACCCTATCAGTTAGAGACTAGTATTCCCTTTTTGCAGATGAGGAAACAGATCCAAAATATAAATAATTTGCCCAAGGATTCTAACCCGGGGGGTCTGGCTGCTGGAAACTGGTGCTCTCCACCACTAGGCTGAACTGACCAGAGAAGTACAGGCATAAAACCTGAAGATCTGAAGAGGATCTGTAGTTTTGGAAAAGGACACAGAACTAGCAGAGCTCAGGCTGCATGGGGGCTCAGGCAAGAAGGCATCAAAGGACTTGAAAGCCATTAGTCTTGGGGACTAAGGATAGAGAAGCTATTAACAAGACCCTGCGAAAAGGTGGGAAAATAAAAGACTTATTTTTATTATTAGAAGCACAGAAACCTGCAAGACAAACTAAGAAGGCAAAGTTGCCAGGCGTGGTGGCTCATGCCTGTAATCCCAGCACTTTGGGAGGCCAAGGCGGGAGGATAGCTTCAACCTAGGAGTTCAAGACCAGCTTGGGCAACATGGCAAAACCCCATCTCTACAAAAAATAAAAAAATTAGCTGGATGTGGTGGCACACACCTGTAGTCCAATCTACTCCCAAGGCTAAGATGGAAGGATTGCTTGAACCCAGGAGGTTGAGGCTGCAGTGAGCTATGTTTGTGCCACTGCATTCCAGCCTGGGTGACAGAGCAAGACCCTGTTTCAAGAAAGAAAAAAAAAAAAAAAAGGACCAGCCTGGGTAACAGAGGAATACCCTGTCTTTAAAAAACAAAAAGCAGGCCGGGCGCAGTGGCTCAAGCCTGTAATCCCAGCACTTTGGGAGGCCGAGACGGGCGGATCACGAGGTCAGGAGATCGAGACCATCCTGGCGAACACGGTGAAACCCCGTCTCTACTAAAAAAATACAAAAAACTAGCCGGGCGAGGTGGCGGGCACCTGTAGTCCCAGCTACACAGGAGGCTGAGGCAGGAGAATGGTGTAAACCCGGGAGGCGGAGCTTGCAGTGAGCTGAGATCCGGCCACTGCGCTCCAGCCCTGGCGACAGAGGGAGACTCCGTCTCAAAAAAAAAAAAAAAAAAAAAAAGCAAAAAAGAAACACAAAAACAAAACAATGAGGCAGGAGGATCGCTTGAGCCTGGGAGATCAAGGCTGCAATGAACCATGATTGCCCCACTATACTCCCAGCTGGGTGACAGAGCGAGACCCTGCCTTAAAAAAAATAAATAAATAAAAGGTGAAGGTTTGTGGGTCAACTGTACACAGGTAACTGAAGCTGAGAAGACAGAACAGAGGGTCAGGATCTTAGAAAATGCTCACCGTGAGATCAGAGCTGGGCTGAAAAAACTCAGAAAAATACTTTATCAGAGAGACAGAAAGAAAACTCAACCATATGGAATGGCAGAAGTGGGATAAAAGGAAGAGAGAGAGCCAAAGGGTAAGAGATGCTCTGTGCTTGGGCCAGGAGCGATCTGGGGTGGCAGGCTTACCACATCAGCCCTTCCCCACCGTGGGCAGACCTGCTCCAGCCTCATGATCACAGCTTCCTTCTGGGAGCTCCTTCCCTCCGCCACTCACCTTGATGGGTGTGAGGTGCTGGAAGTGACGGTGAGGGTGTGGGATCAGGCCCAGGGGGCAGTCCCACTGGGAAGCAGAGTAAATTCGGATCTCGCTCTTCTGGTCCGTGGTCAGGAGCCGGGCTCCATCGGGACTGAAACAAGCTGGCAAAGTGAAAAGCCCCTGAGCTGAAGGAACCACGAGCCCCCTGTGGTCCTGGCCTTGCAGGCCTTCTCCTGCAGGGGTACCCTCCCTACCACTCCTCTCTAGACAGGAGCGGAAAGGAAGAGGTGAATCTGGGCTATGAACAACAACAAAATTCTGGAAACTCAGCAGTTGATGGGGACAGCCACAGCCACAAAGATTCCCAGACATCAGCTTGGCAGACGCTATCAGGGGTAAAGGTTTGTGGTAGTGGCTTCCACGCTGAGGGAACACCCCAGCAGTAGTCAGATAGGCAGGGTCTGCAGGAGGGATGAAGTCTGGGATATCACACCTGCGTTGACAGGATGCCTGTGCGGCAGCGAGTAGAGGAAGCTGGCTTTCCCTCTAACCTGGCGCAGGTCCCAGATTTTCACTGTTTGATCTACGGAGGCTGTGGCCAGGAACCAATCACAGCATGGGTTCAGGGCCACATGCGTCACTTTCTTTTTGTGCATTCTGAGATTCCAAAGCTGCAGAGAAGAGCTCGGTTCAGGTGGGGACACAGAACCGAGGCGGGGATGAGGGAGGGAAAGGCAGGACCTGGGAGAACGCACCTCTTTGCCGTCCATGTTCAGCAGGATCACGTTCCCCACGTTGTCTCCTGTGACCACCATTCGGCTACTGGCGGACACATCCAGGCTACAAAACCAGATGCTGGAGGGAAAGACTGTGTTGTAAGATTCTTGGGGACAGAGATAGGCCTGTTTACTCACTGTTGCTGCTCCAGTGACTAACCCACAGTGGGCATTCAATAAATATTTGTTGAATGAATGAATAACTGTCTTGCTGTGGATTCCTAGCGAGGAACATTCAGACTGCTCTACCGTCCAGACAGAGGGAATGGGGTAATGGGGCTCAGAAATCTGTCCGGTTACTGCTGGGCCCAGGATCCCCAGCTCCTAAGAGTCTCTGAAGCAGACAAAGCTCAAACCATAAAGCAAGCCTCAGGGCACGCCCGCCCCCACACCCCGGGTTCTAAGCAATCCTCCTTTACTGCTCTCTCCTTTCACTCTCCACCCTTTGGGCCAAAGGAGACACAAGCCAAACAGGGATTGCCTTGCTCTGTTCCTCAGAGCTGGCTGGAAAGGCACTTCTGCCCCCTTCTGAACACTGAGGGAAAAACACACAACCAGGAGCTCTTCTGGTCCCTCAAACCACTGGACTGGGAGGCTGACTAGGGGTGCTTCAGGGATCCTGCTATCCAGCCAGAGGAGCTCAGCTCAGTTTTTCTCTCAAACCCTCAAATCCATGCTACACTGACTTTTGCCATCCCTTATGAATATCTTCAAGCAAGAAGATTTCTTGCGGAAAACGAGCCTGGAGCCTCGTCTATCCAATCACCTGCTGAATTGCGCATGCACTCCTCATCCCTGCAGGACAGCCCAGGATCCCATCCAATGCTAGTTACACCCCAGCACCCTCACTTAATTCCTCAGGGAGCAGTCAGAGTCCCGGCTCTAGCTGGAAATCAAAGTGACGAGTATTTTGTAATTTTTTTTTTTTTTTTTTTGGAGATGGAATTTCACTCTTGTTGCCCAGGCTGGAGTGCAGTGGCGCAATCTCGGCTCACTGCAACCTCTGCCTCCTGGGTTCAAGCTACTCTCTTGCTTCAGCCTCCCAAGTAGCTGGGAATTACAGGCACCTACCACCACATCCGGCTCATTTTTTGTATTGTTAGTAGAGATGGGGTTTCACCATGTTGGCCAGGCTGGTCTTGAACTCCTGACCTCAGGTGATCCACCCACCAGGCATGAGCCACTGCACCCAGCTGCATTCTGTAATTTCTCCAGCCACTTTCTCTTGGGAAGTTCAGAGCACTTTATGGACAAGATTCCATCCATGTAAGCTTGCACCCAGGAACGGCTCAGGTCATTACACCACAGCGAGTGCAGGGAATTCAGTCTCAAGTTCTTAGCTGCTGCTCCATTCTCTAGGTGGCTTTCTGGGCCTATGCCATGCTGGCTTATCTAGTGAAGGTCCAGGTCTAGTCTAATACAGGTATGACTTACAGAAGAGCTGAGGCTCCAGAACACCTTCCCAAAGCAGTAACCCACCTGGACCAAAGTGAGGGTGGCCAAGGAACAGTTTGAGAAAGAGAAAGAAGGGCGGAAGGTGGCTGACATCTTTCCTTTCTTCCCTGTGCCAGGTTGGGTTGAGGAAATGGGATCTGGATGCTCTTGCCGGAACTACACCTAAGCTTAGAAGCCCTTTCCCCACCTAGTTAAACTACTCACTTGATGGTGTCTGAGCTGGCAAAAACTCGTAGAATGTTGCCTTTAAAGTCTTGCAGCCTAGTTGTTCCCTCCATTGAGGAGGCGTAAAACTGGTTGGTATTGAGAGGGTTAAACTTCAGCCCAGTGATGCTCCCTCCAGCTCCAATCTAACATGAGGAAGGAAAAAGCCAGTGAGTGATGATGGGCCTGGCAGTGAGGAACCAGGCCTGGGCACGCGTGCTGCGCTGTCACGGAAGCACCAACGAGCAGTGCGTGGGGCCAGGTCAGCTCGGACACCTAAACACTAGGACGCTCTCCACAGAGCCTTCACTTCTTTTTCTTTTCCCTTGAAATAGGGTCTTTCTCTGTCACTTAGGCTGAAGTGCAGTGGCACGAACACGGCTCACTGCAGCCTCAATCTCCCAGGCTCAAACGATCCTCCTACCTCAGCCTCCCAAGTAGCTGGGACTACAGGTGCACACACCATGCCCAGTTCATTTTTGTATTTTTTTTTTTTTTTTTAAAGATGGGGTTTTGTCATGTTGCCCAGGCTGGTCTTGAACTCTTGAGTTCAAGCGATCTGCCCACCTCGGCCTCCCTAAGTGCTGGCATTACAAGTGCTAATTTTTAAAAAATTGTTGGTAGAGACAGGGTCTCATTGTGGTGCCCAGGCTGGTCTCGAACTCCTGAGCTCAAGTGATCCTCCTACCGTGGCTTCTCAAAGTGCTAAGATTATAGGCATGAGCCACTTTGCCTGGCCCCTTCTTTTCTTTTTCTTCCTTTCTTTCTTTCTCTTTCTTCCTCCCTCCCTCCCTCCCTTTCCTTTTTTTTGTTTTTTTTTTTTTTTGAGATGGAGTCCCACTCTGTCACCCAGGCTGGAGTGCAATGGCGTGATCCCAGCTCATTGCAACCTCTGCCTTCCAGGTTCAAGCGATTCTCCTGCCTCAGCCTCCCAAGCAGCTGGGATTACAGGTGCCCACCACCACGCATGGCTAAATTTTGTATTTTTAGAAGAGACAGGGTTTCACCATGTTGGCCAGGCTGGTCTTGAACTCCTGACCTCAGGTGATCCGCCAGCCTCAGCCTCCCAAAGTGCTGGGATTATAGGCGTGAGCCACTAAGTCTGGCCTCCCTTCATTTCTTAAGGCTTTATTTTTACTTTCTTTTTTTTAATTAACATATAGCAAATTTGGGGTATACAGTTCTCTGAATTTTAACATATGTATAGATTTAAATAACCACCACCCAAATCAAAATGCAGAACATTTGCAACAGCCCAAAAACTCCATTGTGCTATCCCATTGCAATCACACCCTCCCCTCGCCCCCAGCCCCTGGCTGATCTGTTCTCCATCACTATTGTTTTGCCCTCATAGAATGTCCAATAGACCAGGCACAGTAATCCCACCACCTGGGAGACTGAGGCGGGGGGACTGCTTGAGGCCAGGAGTTCAAGACCAGCCTGAGCAATATAGGGAGAACCCCCATCTCTACAAAAAAAAAAAAATATATATATATATATATACACACACACACACACACACACACATATATATATATATAGACATGGTGGTAGGTGCCTGTGGTTCTAGCTCCTCAGAAGGCTGAGGTGGGAGGATGACGGAACCCTGAAGGTCGAGGCTGCAGTGAGTTGTGATCGCATCACTGCACTCTAGCGTGGGTGACAGAGCAAGATCCTGTCTCTAAAAATAAAATTAAATTAAAAATAGAATTAAAAATAGAATGTCATGTAAATGAATTAGGCAGTATGCAACCTTTTGAGACTGTCTTGTTTCATGTCACTCATCATGCCTCTGAGATTCATCTGAGTTTGCTTTATCAACAAGCTCATCTCATTTTATTGCTGAGGTATTATTCCATTTTATGGATGTGCCCTAATTTGCTATTCCCACAGTCCTCTCTTTAGAAGAGCTTCAGCTCAGAGCAGTGGCGGAGTTAGGAGGGCAAGAGTCAGATCTGTGCCCCTTCCTATTCTTCCAGTCATCCCAGAAAATTATGATGAAAGTAATCATGATAATATCAATGGCTTAACCTTATTAATTGCTTACTATGTATTAGGCACTGTTTTTTGGGGGGGATTTTTTTTTTTTTTTTTAGATGGAGTC
The DNA here is from genome assembly GCF_049350105.2 of Macaca mulatta. NCBI lineage: Eukaryota > Metazoa > Chordata > Mammalia > Primates > Cercopithecidae > Macaca > Macaca mulatta. Next base: position 18,369,405 of record NC_133419.1, read on the forward strand.
TTGCTCTGTCGCCCAGGCTGGAGTGCGGTGGTACAACCTCAGCTCACTGCAGCCTCCACCTCCCGGATTCAAGCAATCCTCCTGCCTCAGCCTCCTGAGTAGCTGGGATTACATGCCCGTACCATCACACCCGGCTAATTTTTGTATTTTTAGTAAAGACGAGTTTCACCATGTTGGTCAGGCTGGTCTCGAACTCCCGACCTCAGGTGATTGGCCTGCCTCAGCCTCCCAAAGTGCTGGGATTACAGGCGTGAGCCACTGTGCCCGGTCAGGCATTGTTTTAAGAACTTTACATCCCCAAGAGGGAAACTTCTCCACTTCTCTGCCTTTCTCCACCTTTTCCACTTCTTCCTTACGCTGCAGCTATCCCAGCCTCATAGAACTGTACAAGTTCCTCTATGCAACAATCACTTAGCTATCGCAACATACTAACTGGCACGTTCCCTTCCCTCTATAAAACGTTCTAACCTCACGGTCATTCTAATGCTCACGGTCTGCCAAATGCTGGCTGGTAGTATGATAATCTTCTGCTCCCTCCAGTTGAGTTCTATGCTTACCAAACCAAGGGTTGGTTGTGGTTGTTCTCAAATCTGTTTATTCCAGTTGCATCTTTTATTGTAATTAATACCAAATTTAATCAAGCATGTAAACTGATGAAATACGTGCAAAAACAAAGGACATTGTTACTTCTACAAAAGCCGTGTTGAAAGCTTTGGGAGAACTCGGTAATGAGTTGCAAAAAGAATAGCCATTGGCTGGGCACAGTAGCTCACATCTATAATACCAGTATTTTGGGGCGCTGGGGTAGGAGAATCGCTTAAGGCCAGGAGTTCGAAACCCTGATGCAGTGGTGCAATCCTGGCTCAGTGTAGCCCCAACCTCCTGGGCTCAAGCAGTCCTCCCGCCGCCTCAGCCTCCCAAGTAGCTGGGGCTATAGGTGTGTGTCACCAATTTTTATTATTTATTTATTTTTTTTAGAGACCGGGTCTCACTATGTAACTCAGGCTGGTCTCAAATTCCTGGGCTCAAGCAATCCTTCCACCTCAGCGTCCCAAAGTCCTGTTACAGGCATGACCCACTGGGTCCAGCCTCTATAAAAAATTATTAAAAATCAGCTGGGAGTGATGGTGCACACCTGTGCTCATAGCTATTCGAGAGGCTGAGGCGGGATGATGACTTGAGCCCAAGAGTTCAAGGCTGCAGTAAGCTATGATCCTACCACTGCATTCCAGCCTGGGCGGCAGAGCAAGACCCTATCTCTATTGGAAAAAAAAAAAAAAAAAGAGCCATCAAATTAAGCACGGGGTGAGACACTTATAAAAGATTAAGGTAATAAAACTGTAAAGAGAATCTGCAATCAGATTGCTTCACAACTGTCTTTACTTTGTATACTGCAAACCATAATTTCGTATCAATGTCTTCAATTCAAATTCAACACCACAGAGTTGATTCGAGTTTCTCTCTTTCCATATTTATAATTCCCTTCTTTGACAGTGAAAAATGTAGTTCCCATTATACTCAATATACTTACATATTTGATTAATCTCCTTGTATTTAACCAGTCTTCCACTATTGCTGCCACACACCCCCCAAATGCACATCTTCCTTAGGATGCTTGGACTCTTGTACCCTCCCGAGGGCACAATCACCCTCTCCTCTCTCTCCACTCCCTCAACCACGCAGACACAACTTCCTTGCCCACATCAGGCGCCACTGCCGTCCCCTCTCCATGCAAAAGCCCTGCTCACCCCACTTGACTCCGCCACCCCACTCTAGACCTCCCTGTGGGTCAGCCTCCTTACCCCCGCTTCACACTTCACTGTTCCATGCCTGGCCTCCTCTACTCTCCACCCCTGCCTGCATGGATGCCCCTCTGATCTTGCTTGGGTCCAGTCTCTATGTACTGAGCTGCTGCCACCTGCCACCTGTACTGACACCCACCTCAGCTTCAGGGGCCCAGCATCTGGTACTTCCAGCACTGTAGCCTCCCCACTACATAAACATCTATCTTGCTTGATCCTACCTAATGACTTTTGGTTTGAACTGTTCAGGAAGGGAAAAAGATGATGATGAAAGAGGAAGATAGATAGATAGATAGAAAGAAATAATTTTTTTTTTTTTTTTTTTTTGAGATGGAGTCTCACTCTAGCCCAGGCTGGAGTGCAATGGTACGATCTCAGCTCACTGCAATCTCCGCCTCCCAGGTTTAAGCAATTCTCTAGCCTCAGCCTCCCAAGTACCTGGGATTACAGGCTCACGCCACCACACTTAACTAAGTTTTGTATTTTTAGTAGAGATGGAGTTTCATCATGTTGGCCAGGCTGGTCTCGAACTCCTGACCTCATGTGATCTGCCTGCCTCGGCCTCCCAAAGTGCTGGGATTACAGTCATGAGCCACCAGACCTGGCTGAGGAAGAGATACTGATCTTTCTTTTTTTAATTTTTATTTATTTATTTTTTGAGACAGAGTCCCACACTGTTGCCCAGGCTGGAGTGCAGTGACACAATCTTGGCTCACGGCAACCTCTGCCTCCTACGTTCAAGCAATTCTCCTGCCTCAGCTTCCCGAGTAGCTGGGATTACAGGTACCTGCTACCATGCTCGGTGAATTTTTGTGTATTTTTAGTAGAGACAGGGTTTTGCCATGTTGGCCAGGCTGGCCTCAAACTCCTGACCTCAGGTGATCTGCCCACTTTGGCCACCCAAAGTGCTGAGATTACAGGAGTGAGCCACCGCACCCAGCTAGATATTGATCTTAAATCCTCCCTCTCCACAGACTAGAAAACGAGGGAATCATTCCCAAGCTAATGAGGGCAGCATAATCTTTTTTTTTGAGACAGAGTCATGCTCTGTTGCTCAGGCAATCTCGGCTTACTACAACCTCCACCTCCTGGGCTCAAGCAATTCTCAGAAATCAGCATAATCTTTTTTTTTTTTTTTTCTGAGACAGAGCCTCACTCTGTTGCCAGGCTAGAATGCAGTGGCGTGATCTCGGCTCACTGCAACCTCTGCTTCCCGGGTTCAAACAATTCTCCTGCCTCAGCCTCCCAGGTAGCTGGGATGACAGGAGTGCACCACCACACCCAGTTAATTTTTGCATATTTAGTACAGACTGGGTTTCACTATGTTGGCCAGGAGTCTCCATCTCCTGACCTTGTGACCCGCCCGTCTCAGCCTCCCAAAGTGCTGGAATTACTGGAGTGATCCACCGCGCCCGGCCAGAAATGAGCATAATCTTGATACACAAATGTGACAAGGATTTGGCCAATTTTACACATGAACACAGATGCAAAGATCTTAAAATATTTGCCAACTCAATCCAGTAATATTTAAAAATGATAAATACATCATGTCCAGGATGAACTTATTCCAAGAATGCGAGGTTGGTTCACTATTAAAAATCAATCAGGCTAGCTTAGCATGTTGGTAGGTGCCTGTAATTCCAGCTTCTTGGGAGGCTGAGGCAGGAGAATTGCTTGAACCCGGGAGGCGGAGGTTGCAGTGAGCCAAGATCACGCCATTGCATTCCAGCCTGGGCAACAAGAGTGAAACTCCATCTCAAAATTAAAAAAAAAAAAAAATCAGGCCTCAAAAGAAACAATCCACAGAGTGAAAAGGCAATCTATGAAGTGGGAGAAGATATTTTCAAATCATAGATCTGATAAGAGGTTAATATCATGGCCGGGCACAGTGTCTCACCCCTGTAATCCCAGCACTTTGGGAGGCCAAGGCGGGCGGATCACCTGAGGTCAGGAGTTTAAGACCAGCCTGGTCAACATGGTGAAACCCTGTCTCTACTAAAAATACAAAAATTAGCCGGGCATGGTGGCTCATGCCTGTAATCCCAGCTACTCAGGAGGCTGAGGCAGGAGAATTGCTTGAACCCGGGAGGTGGAGATTGCAGTGAGTGGAGATTGCGCCATTACACTCCAGCTTGCACGACAGGAGCGAAACTCCATCTCAAAAAACAAAAAAAAAAACAAAAAAGAGGTTAATATCCAGAATATATAAAGACCCCCTACAAAACAACAACAAATAACCCAACTAAAAGCAGGCAAAGAGGAGTTCAAGACCAGCCTGGGAGACTAGCAAGACCCAGTCTCTATGGAAAAAAAATTTTTTTTAAGTTAGTAGGTCCTTTCTGTAAGAGACAGCGAAAAAAACAAAACAAAACAAAGTTAGCAGGGTATGGTGGCGAGCACCTGCAGTCCCAGTCTTAGCCAGAGTGGCTAAGGCAGCAGGATGACTGGAGCCCAGAAGTTCGAAGCTGCAGTGAGCTATGATCATGCCACTGCACTGCAGCCTAGGTGACCAAGTAAGACCCTGTTTCAAAAAACAAAAAAAAAGGCAAAGGACTTGAATAGACATTCCTTCAAAGAAAATATACAAATGGCCAAGAAGCACACGTAAAGATGCTCAACATCACTAATCATTTGAGAAATGCAAATGAAACTACACTGCTATCACCTCACATCGCTTAGGACAGCCACTATCAAAAAAACAGAAAAGGCTGAGCATGGTGGCTCACGCCTGTAATTCCAGCAATTTGGGAGGCCAAGGCAGGTGAATCACCTGAGGTCAGGAATTCAAGACCAACCTGGCCAACATGGCAAAACCCATCTCTACTGAACATACAAAAATTAGCTGGGCATGGTGGTGTGTGCCTATAATCTCAGCTACTCTGGAGGCTGAGTCAGGAGAATCAGTTGAACTTGGGAGGCAGAGGTTGCAGTAAGCTGATTCTACGCCACTGCATTCCAGCCTGGGTGACAGAGGGAGACTCCATCTCAAAAAAAAAAAAAAAAAAAAAGAAAAGAAAAGAAAAGAAATGTTGGTGAGGAAGTGGGGAAGTAGGAACATTTGTACACTGCTGATGGGAACATGAGATGGTATAGCCAGTATGGAAAACAGTATGGTGGTTCCTCAAAAAATGAACAACAGAATTACCATTTGATGAAGCAATCCTACTTACTGGCATTAGCCCCAAAGAACTGAAGTCGGGGTCTCAAAGGGATATTTGCACACCCATATTCACTGCAGCATTATTCACAGTAGTCAAAAGATGAAGTCAACCTAAGTGTCTGCCAGTGAATAAACAGATAAACAAAAGGTGGTACACACGAATGATGGAATATTATTCAGCATTAAAGAAGAAGGAAATTCTGCCACATGCTACAACATGGATGAATCTTAAAAAACTGTATTAAGGGAAATAAGCCTGTCACAAAAAGATAAATACTGTATGATTCCACTTAGATGAGATATCTAAAGTAGTCAAACTCACAGAAACAGAAAGTAGTACTGTGGTTGCCAGGAGATAAGGGGAGGAAGAAGTGGAGACTTGTTGTTCAGTGGGTGTAGAGTTTCAATTTTATAAGAAAAAAGTTCTAGTGATCTGTTGTACAACGTGAATATAGTTAACATTACTAAACTGTATACTTAAAAATGGTTAAGATTGTAAATTTTGTTACGTGTTTTCTACCAGTTTTTTTTTTTTTTTTTTTTTTTTTTTTTGAGACGGAGTCTCGCTCTGCCGCCCAGGCTGGAGTGCAGTGGCCAGATCTCAGCTCACTGCAAGCTCCGACTCCCGGGTTCATGCCATTCTCCTGCCTCAGCCTCCCGAGTAGTTGGGACTACAGGCGCCCACCACCGCGTCCGGCTAGTTTTTTGTATTTTTTTAGTAGAGACGGGGTTTCACCGTGTTAGCCAGGATGGTCTGGATCTCCTGACCTCGTGATCCGCCCGTCTCGGCCTCCCAAAGTGCTGGGATTACAGGCTTGAGCCACCGCGCCCGGCCAGTTTTTTTTTTTTTTAATAGAGATGGAGTCTCGCTCTGTTGTCCAGGCTGGAGTGCAGTGGCATAATCTCGGGCCACTGCAACCTCTGACTCCCGGGTTCAAGTGATTATCCTGCCTCAGCCTCCCAAGTAGCTGGGATTACAGGCACCCACCACCATGCCCAGCTAATTTTTTTGTATTTTTAGTAGAGATGGGGTTTCACCATGTTGGATGGAGATCTGTCCATCTCAGCCTCCCAAAGTGCTGGGATTACAGGTGTGAGACACTGAGCCCGGCCCACAATTTTTTGTAAAAAAGCAGTATTACATGTTAGAGTTTTTTGTTTTGTTTTGTTTTTTTAAGACACAGGATCAGGCCAGGCACAGTGTCTCACGCCTGTAATCACAGCACTTTGGGAGGCCAAGGCAGGCAGATCACTTGACGTTAGGAGTCCGAGACCAGCCTGGCCAATATGGCGAAACTTGGTCTCTACTAAAAATACAAAAATTTGCTAGGCGTGATGGTGCACACCGGTAATCCCAGCTACTCGGTAGGCTGAGGCAGGAGGATGGCTTGAACCTGGGAGGTGGAGGTTGCAGTGAGCTGAGATCGTGCCAGTGCATTCCAGCCTGGAGGACAGAGTGAGACCCTGCCTCACAAAAGAAAGAAGAGGAAATAATAAATATGAGGAGAGAAATGGAAGACATGAAAAAAAAAAGACCCAACTTCTAGAGGGGATATGCAGTATCTGAAATGAAAAATACACTGGGCTACTTTGCCTATGGAATAGCCCTGCTCTGCACAAGCAGGAAAGAGAGGAGAAAAGAGAAGAGAGAAGAGAGAGGGGAGGGGAGGGGAGGGGAGGGGAGGGGAGGGGAGGGGAGGGGAGGGGAAGGAGGAAGGAAGGAAAGAAAGAAAAGAAAAGGAAGGGGAAGGGAAAGGGAAAGGGAAGGAAGGGAAGAAGGAAGGGATTGACAGCAGGTCAGATATTACAGAAGTGAAGATCAGTGAACAACTGCACAAAATGAAACAGGGAAAAAGACAAAAATTAACAGTACAACAATGACCTGCTGGACAATATGTAATTGGAGACCCAAGAGAAAAAGAACTATTTGTAAGAAATAATGGGTTGGGTAAGGTGGCTCATGCCTATAATCCCAGCATTTTGGGAGATCAAGGTGGGCGGATCACCGGAGGTCAGGAGTTCCAGACCAGCCTGGCCAACATGGTGAAACCCCGTCTCTACTTAAAAAAAAAAAAAAAAAAAAAAATTAGCCAGGCGAGGTGGTGGGTGCCTGTAATCCCAGCTACTCCAGAGGCTGAGGGAGGGAGAATCGCTTGAACCCTGGAGGTGGAGGTTGCAGTGAGCCGAGATCATGGCACTGCATTCTAGCCTGGCCAACACAGCAAGACTTTGTCTCAAAAAAAAAAAAAAAAAAATTCACAAATCAAATCAAAGAAGCTTAGTGATCTCCACAAGCACATCATCATAATTTTTTTTTTTTTTTTTTTTTTTTTTTTTTTTTTTGAGATGGAGTCCCTCTCTGTTGCCCAGGCTGGAGTGCAGTCGTGTGATCTTGGCTCCCTGCAAGCTCCGCCTCCCGGGTTCACGCCATTCTCCTGCCTCAGCCTCCCAAGTAGCTGGGACTACAGGCGCCTGCCACCACGCCTGGCTAATTTTTTTGTATTTTTAGTAGAGACAGGGTTTCACCGTGTAGCCAGGATGGTCTCTATCTCCTGACCTCGTGATCCGCCCGCCTCGGCCTCCCAAAGTGCTGGGATTACAGGCATGAGCTACCGTGCCCCCCGGTCTCATAATCATTTTTAAAGCCACCAGAAGAAAAATTACATAGGGAAGAACATAAGGATAGCAGCAAACTTCTCATCAGGATGTTTTGTTTTTTTAATTGAGACAGGATCATGATCTGTCACCCAGACTTGCCGAGCTCACTGAAGCCTTGGACTCCTGGGCTTAAGCAATTCTCCCACCTCAGCCTCCAGAGTAGCTGGAACTGCAAGTTCAAGCTACTGCTAATTTTTAAGATTTTTTTGTAGAGATGAGATCTTGCTGTGTTTCCTAGGCTGGTCTTAAAGTCCTGGCCTCAAGAGGACCCCCATCCTCAGCCTCTCAAAGTGCTGAGATTACAGGCATGAACCATTGTGCCCAGCTAGAAATCATCTTTATTTTTATTTATTTATTTTTGAGACACAGTCTCACTCTGTCACCCAGACTGGAGTGCAGTGATGCCATCTTGGCCCACTGCAACCTCTGCCTCCCAGGTTCAAGCACGATTCTCATGCCTCAGCCTCCCAAGTAGCTGGGATTACTGGTGAGCACCACCAAACCCAGCTAATTGTTGTATTTTTAGTAGAGGCGGTGTTTCATCATGTTGGCCAGGCTGGTCTGGAACTCATGACCACAAATGATCCACTTGCCTTGGCCTCCCAAAGTGCTAGGATTACAGGCGTAAGCCACCACGCCCGGCCTAGAAATCATCTTTAAAGTACTGAAGAAAGAAAACTGCGAACCAATATATGGTACGTGATAAATAAATACAATTTTAATTCGTCAATTAAAAAATAAAAGTTAAATAATTTTAAAAACTGTGAACCTAGAATTCTATACTTAGCAAAAACATCCTCCCCCAGAATAAAGGCAAAATACTTTTTGAGACAAACAACAGTGGAAAGTATTCATCAACAATCTGCATTATAAGAAATATGAAAGGAATTTCTTCAGGCAGAAGGAAAATATTACCAAAAGGAAATCTGGATCACATGAAAGAATGAAAGCACTGGAAATGACAATATGTGGGTAAATAGAAAAGCCTTTTCTCATTTAAAAAGTATCTTTAAAACATTCCTACTCAATAATCCAGCCATTCCACTGCTAAGTATTTACCCAAGAAAAATGAAAACATATATCCACACAAATACTTGTATGTGAATGTTCACAGCCACTTTATATGTTGCATTCAAAAACTAGAGAACATTCCAAATATCCTTCAATAGGTAAATGAATAAACTGTAGCATATCAATACAATGCGACTGGGTGCAGTGGCTCACGCCTATAATCCCAGCACTTTGGGAGGCCGAGACAGGAGGATTGCTTGAGGCCAGGAGTTTGAAAGTAGCCTGTGCAACACAGTGAGACCCCTGTCTCTATAACAAAATTTAAAAATTAGCCAAGTATGGTGGCCTGTGTGTGTAGCGCCAGCTACTCAGGAGGCTGAGGTGGGAGAATTGCTTGAGCCGAGGAGGTTGAGGCTATGCTGAGCCATGATCATGCCTGCGTGACACAGCAAGACCCTGTCTTTAAAGAAAAAAAACCAGCCGGGTGCGGTGGCTCACGCCTGTAATCCCAGCATTTTGGGAGGCCGAGGCGGGTGGATCATGAGGTCAGGAGATCCAGACCATCCTGACTAACACGGTGAAACTCCATCTCTACTAAAAATACAAAAAAATTAGCCGGGTGTGGCGGTGTACGCCTGTAGTCCCAGCTACTTGGGAGGCCGAGGCAGGAGAATGGTGTGAACCTGGGAGGCGGAGCTTGCAGTGAGCCGAGATCGTGCCACTGCACTGCCCCTTTTTTGAGACAGCAAGACTGTCTCAAAAAAAAAACCCAAAAAACCCAAAAAACAATGAACCATTATTCAGAAAGATAAAAAACAACAACAAAAAAACTACACATAAAAATGTAGATAAATTTTAAATAATTATACTGAAAGAAATTAGAACAAAAATAAAAGAGCATATGTTCTATGATTCTATTTATATATAATTCTAGAAAATGTAAATTAATCTCTAAAAATAAAAAGTAGATCAGCAGTTTACAGTGAGTAAGATATTGGGTGGAGAGGAGTGGATTACAAAGGGTCATAGATAACTCATCTATCTCTCACGCCCCAAATATACTACAAAGGGGGGAAATGTGAGTTATTTTAATTGTGGTAATGGCTTCACAGTTGTACACATACGTCAAAACTCATCAAATTTTACAAATTTTTATTTTTATTTTTATTTTTTACTGCTCCTATGGAGTAGGACTACCCCATAGGCTGAGAATAGCCAAATTGTACACTTAAAATAGGTGCAGTTTATGTCCACTATACCTCAATAAAGATATAATTTTAAAAACCCAGGCCAGGTGCAGTGGCTCACGCCTGTAATCCCAGCACTTTGGGAGGCCAAGGTGGGTGGATCACTTGAGGTCAGGAGTTCGAGACCAGCCTGGCCAATATGGTGAAACCCCGTTTCTACTAAAAATATAAAAATTTAGGCCGGGCTCGGTGGCTCAAACCTGTAATGCCAACACTTTGGGAGGCCAAGGCAGGTGGATCACCTTAGGCTAGGAGTTCAAGACCAGCCTGGCCAACATGGTGAAACCCCGTCTCTACTAAAAATATAAAAATTAGCTGGGCGTGGTGGTAGGCGCCTGTAATCCCAGCTACTCAGGAGGCTGAGGCAGGAGAATCACTTGAACTCGGGAGGCAGAGGTTGCAGTGGGCCGAGATCACACTACTACACTCCAGCCCGGGCAACAGAGTGAGACTCTGTCTCAAAAAATCAAAACAAAACAAAAATTAGCTGGGTGTGGTGGTGCATGCCTATAATCCCAGCTACTTGGGAGGCTGAGGAAGAAGAATTGCTTGAACCAGGAGGCAGAGGTTGCAGTGAGGCGAGATCGCACCACTGCACTCCAGCCTACAAGACAGAATAAGACTCAGACTCGGAAAAAAAAAAAAAATAGTGTACACATGCACAGAGGGATGCTGAAAATGGGGGTTTTGGATCATATTTAATTTATTTTCTATACTTTTCTCTGTATTTTTTTATGGTAAGAATACATTGTTTTGTTTTTTTGAGAGATGGAGTCTCTCTGTGTCGCCTAGGCTGGAGTGCAGTGGCACCATCTTGGCTCACTGCAACCTCCACCTCCCAGGTTCAAGTGATTCTCCTGCCTCAGATTCCCGAGTAGCTGGGACTACAGGCGTGTGCCACTACTCCCGGCTAATTTTTTATTTTTAGTAGAGACAGGGTTTCACTATGTGTTGGTCAGGCTGGTCTTGAACTCCTGACCTCAGGTGATCCACCCGCCTCGGCCTTCCAAAGTGTTGGGATTACAGGCGTGAGCCACTGCACCTGGCCCCATACATTGTTTTTATAATAGTAATAAAATTAAGCTATCTTCATTGTGAAACTGTAATACATGTTCCCTTGACAAGGGCCTGAAGAATGTAGAGGTCACAGCCAAAGTCAGATGACTAAAGAAGTGACAAAATGAGGCACTGTTACTCCTCCAGTAACTGGTCTCAAATCAGCATTCTGCTGTCAGCATCTGGGAGCAAAACCAGACAGTTCTCCAGACTGCCATACCCTTCCTTTGCTCCAACCTAGCTCCCTGCAACTGCAAGTCACGAAATTCAATGCCTAGACCAATCTTCATTACAGTGTAAAGAAAGCTTACACTGTAAAGAAAGTTACATGCATGTCATAAGGTGATGCAAAAAAAAAAAAAAAATCTCAGTCTGGCACAAGTTCAAAGCACTTGTCATTACCCTGTTAGTCAGGAAGATCTTCCCCTAGAATACCCTACACTGCTTCTTCCCATCTCCAGGCATAAGCTAAATTCCTCTATTCCCATGTCCTAGACTCCTGGAGAAAACAAGAAAACAAATTTCTTCCTGTCTGAGCTCTGGATTCTGACTTCAACTTCATGCTGCCTTATTGGCGGTCACCTGCCTCTTTAGCTAGGCAGGAAGCCTACCCTTCTCTGTCCACGGCACTCCTCTGACTGCCTTTCTGGGGGCTGCTGGCACTTGTTCCTTGAACACCCATCTCACACCTTGAATTCCAGTCTCCCACACCTGTCTAACCTGGCCTTTTCTGGTGGGCTGGTCTCCAAATCCCTCCACTTAAGAGACCTCCTCCTGGGTTCCCCCCATCTCTACCTTTAAACCAGAGTTAGAAAAATAGTGGGCTGAAGCAGAATTCAGCTGAGATGTGTGTTTAATTTTATTCAGTGCCAATATTAAGAAGTTCTAGAGGCCCGGCACAGTGGCTTAGCCCTGTAATCCCAAGCAGTTTGGGAAGACAAGACAGAAGGATTGCTTGAGGCCAGGAGTTTGAGACCAGCCTGGGCAAAGCAGAGAGACCACATCTCTAAAAATTAGCCAGGCATGGTGGTGCGCACCTGTAGTCCCAGCTACATGGGAGGCTGAAGCTGGAGGACTCCTTGAGTCAGGGAGGTGGAGGCTGCAGTGAGCTATGGTTGTGCCACTGCACTCCAGCCTGGGTGACAGAATGAGACTCAAAAAATAAAAAAAAATAATAAAATAATGAAGTTCCGGAGACTGGTTACACAATTTACCTAATGCCATTGAACTGTGCACTTAAAAATGGTTATGAAAGTAAATTTCGGGCTGGGCGCGGTGGCTCAAGCCTGTAATCCCAGCACTTTGGGAGGCCGAGACGGGCGGATCACGAGGTCAGGAGATCAAGACCATCCTGGCTAACACAGTGAAACCCCGTCTCTACTAAAAAATACAAAAAACTAGCCGGGCGAGGTAGCGGGCGCCTGTAGTCCCAGCTACACGGGAGGCTGAGGCAGGAGAATGGCGTAAACCCGGGAGGCGGAGCTTGCAGTGAGCCGAGATCCAGCCACTGCACTCCAGCCTGGGCGACAGAGCGAGACTCCGTCTCAAAAAAAAAAAAAAAAAAAAAAAAAGAAAGTAAATTTCATGTTATATATATTTTATCATTTTTTTAAAAAAGTTTTAAATGGCTAAGGTGATAAATTTTATGTTACATGTATGTTACAATTTTTTTTTTTTTTTTTTTTTTTTTTTGAGACGGAGTCTTGCTCTGTCGCCCAGGCTGGAGTGCAGTGGCCAGATCTCAGCTCACTGCAAGCTCCACCTCCCGGGTTCACGCCATTCTCCTGCCTCAGCCTCTGGAGTAGCTGGGACTACAGGCACCCGCCACCTCGCCCGGCTAGTTTTTTGTATTTTTTTAGTAGAGACGGGGTTTCGCCGTGTTAGCCAGGATGGTCTCGATCTCCTGACCTCGTGATCCGCCCGTCTCGGCCTCCCAAAGTGCCGGGATTACAGGCTTGAGCCACCGCACCCGGCCTTATTTTACAATTTTTTTAAAACTCAAGATATTTGAAATTTAAAAAATGAGGATTTGTGGCTTTGTTTGAAAAAATCACATCTGATAGCACAAGACCTACATTTTTGCACAACGGTCATTTCTAGTTTACCCCTGACGCTACCACCATACATTCTTTTTTTTTTCCCACTCTGTTTGGCTTCTGGAGCCATATAAGTTTGTGACTCCTGCTCTAAACCCAGTGTCACTTTTCACAGCACAGCCGTCCAACGTTAGCCACCAGCTGGGCTGGCTAAAGGTCTTAGAGGGGATGACACACTCACCTCTCAGCAACGGATGAGAAACTGACACAACAAAGACTATCCCCAAGAACTCTATGCCAAACCTCACCCAATCACACTACGTCTTTCCCTCTTTTCTCTCCATTTCCCTAATATTGCTCCTCCTTGCTCATCCATGGAGTCTTCTCTATTGATTCCAATTCACAAGGGGTTCTTCCTTCTTTCACATTCTGTAGCACTTGGCATCTGTATTGTTAATTACCTCGTATGTATACATCCTATCTGCTCAATTACACTTCAAGTCCCTCATTCATTCAACAAATATAAAGCAGCTACTCTAGGCCAGACTGTTCCGGGCACCGGGAATAGAGTGGTGAACCAGACAGGCAAGGTGTCTGCCATCAGTGGGCAAACACATACAAATAAGCATCAGATCTCAGACACTGGCCAACGCTTGGGGGAAACGTGAAGCAGGGTAATGATACCGGGAATGACGGTGGAGGAGTGGGATCTACGTTATGAGTAACGACCACCAGTGAAAGCCTCTTTGCAGAGGTAGAATCAGCAAAGACCTGCATGAGAAGACGCCAGCCATGAGAAGACCATGGGGAAAAGCACTCCAGTCAATGGGAACAGCAATTACAGAGACTGGGTTTCAGGAATAGAAACAACTGGTGTGGCTACAGCATAGGAAGTGAGAAAAGACAGTGGTGTAAGATGAGGTCAATGTGGTAAGAAGGAGCTTCAATTCTTTTTTTTTTTCTGAGATGGAGTCTCACTCTGTTGCCCAGGCTGGAGTGCAGTGGTGCGATCTCGGCTCACTGCAACCTTCGCCTCCCGGGTTCAAGCGATTCTCCTGCCTCAGCCTGCCGAGTAGGTGGGACTACAGGCGCGCACCACCACATCCAGCACATTTTTTGTATTTTTAGTAGAGACGGGGTTTCACCGTGTTGGCCAGGATGGTCTAGATCTCTTGACCTCGTGGTCAGCCCACCTTGGCCTCCCAAAGTGCTGGGATTACAGGAGTGAGCCACCGCGCCCAGCCCAGAAGGGGCTTCAATTCTATGGATGATCAATAGTCTATATCTTCTAGTATTTTAAGGGCAGGCATTAGAAAAATATATACCATCACCATTTACGTATTTGAAAATGCCCACAGTTACTTTTGATCCCAGTCCTCTTCCTGACAATTACTGGGTGACATCAATATCCCTTTCATTCCTTCAATAAACACTCCTTATTTTTATTTTATTTTACTATTTTTTTTTTTGAGATGGAGTTTCACTCTTGTTGCCCAGGCTGGAGCGTAATGGCGCAATCTTGGCTTACTGCAACCTCACCTCCCAGGTTCAAACGATTCTCCTGCCTCAGCCTCCTGAGTAGCTGGGATTACAGGCACCTGCTACCACGCCCAGCTAATTTTTGTATTTTTAGTAGAGACAGGGTTTCAGCATGTTGCCCAGGCTGGTCTCAAACTCCAGACCTCAGGTGATCCGCCCGCCTCGGCCTCCCAAAGTGCTGGGATTACAGGCGTGAACCACCGTGCCCGGCCAGCAAACACTTCTTTAGCACGACCTGGCATGGGGAACTGCTCACCCCTTTGATGAAGGTGGGTTTGTCCTTGATGCCAAAATTCCAGAGCATGATATCTCCCCCTTTGGAACCCACAGCCACAGTGCTGGGGTGAGTCGGGTGCCACGCCAAGGATGTAGCCCTCCTGTCAAAGGGGGCAGCCTTTTGTAATATCCGGTAAGAATCCAGAGTGTGCAAAAAGGACTGCTGGAGCCCCTGCCACAGAGAGAAATGAATTAGGTTGAATTAAAACCCAAGTTCTGGGTAAACTGCCAATCTCTGCCTCCTTCATAGATGAGCCCTAGAGCCAAGTCCTCCCACCAAAGGAAAGCTAACCGCCTGCCCTGCATGAAAATATTTGCAATGTACATGAACTAATAATCTGGGAAAGCAAAAGGGGCAGAGTGCATTCCAGCTGGGACCTTTACAACATAAGACTTTTTTTAGATGGCTGAGTGCCCAGTAGGCCAGTCACCACAGTCTGGGTGATCGGACCACTCTGACAAGCTGGTGAACCAAGCCATCATCTAATTTGGGAGCATGCAATAGTAAAAATGCACGTGCAAACCCTTGAGGACTTGAGGCAAAAAATGCCTTACCTGCTGGACAGATGGCCAGGAAGCTCTGCCCAGCTTATGCTGGTGGAGGGTCCTGACGATGCTGTGGCATGGCGGCAGGATCTGTGGGCCAGCCAGCCCCGCCCAGAGGCAGTCTGAGTCACCTCTTCTGCTAGGACCTGCCAAGCAGAACAGACATATTTTCCTCTCCAATCTCACGAAAGGTTTTTCTGCTGAATTCCCTGAAAGGAAGCCTTGTTTCATTCGGCATGGCTAATCTCTGTCTCATCATCTCCTGAGGCCTTTCCGTGTCTGTGCGGTCTCACCCAGCACCGGAAATAAAAAAAAAAAATGAGTAGGGATTTGGCCCCTTCCCCAAAACACTCCCCCAAACAGTAAGACTGAAATGAAAGTAAATAATCGTGCAGGGTTCCTGAGACCCCAGCCAAAGAAACACACAAGAATAAAGTACACTGCAGAACTCTTCCCAGTTTGGGCTGCAAAACGAGATGGGACAGGGTCACAATTTTATAAATCACATATAATGCACAATAAAAATATTTTAGGGGAGCATGGCAGAAGTCACCGTTTAGGAAAAGAAGGAATAGGAAGGCCTGGAAATGCTCTTAACTAGGTTACTTCTGGGGAGGTGAGTGAAATTAGAATAGCAATAAAGCAACAACTCCGGATCACCAAACTTGCATTTGAGGACCCAATCACTATAGGTCCGACGTCCTGACAACCAATTCTTTCTTCACATGGACAAAACCCACTTGATTAACAAGCCCCAGCTCCAGTTTTTGAGTGTCTCGAAACTCCTTATAGCCCCAGGTTCAAGCCCCAGTAAACCTCAGAGAATGAGCTTTCTAAGGAGGGAAGGAATTGGGGGCTCTCACAACTGACCACCTAGCACGTGCAGCTAACAAGCGTGACTATGAAATCCAGCACACACAGTGCCAGGAAAGGTAGTATTCTCTGAAGCCGTCCAAACTGTGCAAGAACCCTGCTACAAACAAGGAATCTGACAAGTCCGTGTGTCTGTTGTTACGGAGCTTGTCTGCTTCCTGTCACCTGGCGGGAGAGGTGTTGAAGCCTAAACGTTCTGGTGTCAAAGAACCTGCAGGTAGAATGCACAGCCGGCGGCATCCGTGACCTGCGCCGGCCTCGGGAGCCTCGGAGCACCCATCCCCCGCTGCAGCCTCCTGCGCGAGCACCCCTAAAGGCGGAAATATTCAAGCAGCAGGCACAGGCAGTACCGGAGCCCTTCGCACAGAGCTTCTTGGCCTCGGGCTCCAGCTCCCGGGGACTCCTGCTCCTCTTGTTCCTGGGGCGTAATACAATCTCGGAGGTCTTCTGGGTTTCTGGGCGTTTCTTGGGAGCCATCGCGTCCTCCGTGCGAAGGGGTACTGTGCTCTATGCGAAGATCATGGAGGGAGGATTGAGAGACCTCTGGGGAGAAACAAGGCGGGGACTACAAAACTGCGGGGCCACAGGTAGCCGACTAAGCCAACTTCCCGCCAAACATGCCCAGGGCTTGTTCAAACCAGCTCCGAGCTCCGGCCCCACCCGTCTAGGAGACCCCGCCCCTTCCTGGAAGGAGGGGGCGCGGGGAGGGGGCGGTGCCAGCGCTCTCGGGAGGGGCGGGAACTGCGCCAGGGCCTGTGCCAGCCCGGGTCAGCTGACCTGCCCGGAGCAAAGATGGCCCCCGGCTTTATGTTTTATTTTTTCAGCCACAGGGTCTGGCTCTGTCGCCCACGCTGGAGAGCAGTGGCGCGATGATAGGTCAGTGCAGCCTCCACCTCCTGGGCTCAAGCGATCCTCCCACCTCAGCCTCCTAAGTAGATGGGACTACAAGCGTGCGCCACCCCGCCCGGCTAATTTATCTCTCTCTCTCTTTTTCTTTTTTTTTTCTTTTTCTGGAGAGACGGGGTCTCGCTATGTTGTCCAGGCCGGTCTTGAACTCATGGGCTTAAGTGATCATCCAGCCTTAGCCTCCCGACACGAACCCTCCTCAGACGAGGCGCTGCCAGGCCTCTGCGGGTCCGGGGAGGAGGCCTGGTACCAGCCAAGGCCCTGGCTCCCGCCTTGCAACTGGTGATGACTCCCGCTCGGGCTTTGGGATTGGCTGGTAGCTACAGGGTGTAGTTGGGGCGTGGCGGCTTTGTAGAGAGCTAGTGCCTTTCCTAAGTTAGAAGCTGCGCTGTACCAGCGGTCAGCTTTGCAGTCGGAATCCAGAAACTACAGCCCCATCGAATCCAAGCTGCTTCTCTGTGAAGGGAGAATGATTGGAACGCCTTGCCTTTTTTTTTTTCTTTCTTTTTTTTTTTTTTTTTGAGACGGAGTCTCGCTCTGCCGCCCAGGCTGGAGTGCAGTGGCCGGATCTCAGCTCACTGCAAGCTCCGCCTCCCGGGTTCACGCCATTCTCCTGCCTCAGCCTCCCGAGTAGCTGGGATTACAGGCGCCCGCCACCTCGCCCGGCTAGTTTTTTGTATTTTTTTTTTTTTTTAGTAGAGACGGGGTTTCACCGTGTCAGCCAGGATGGGCCTTTTTTTTTTTTTCTAGAGACGTCGTCTGTCTTCTGTTACCCAGGCTGGAGTGCAGTGATGTAGTCACTCAAGCTTCACTGATCCTCCCACCTCAGCCTCCCAAGTAGGCTTGCAGACCTGCGTCCTCAAGCTTGACTAATTTTTGTATTTTTGTAGAGACAAGGTCTTGCTATGTTTCCCATGTTGGTCTGGACCTCCTGGGCTCAAGTGATCCTCCCACCTCGGCCTCCCAAAGTGCTGGGATTCTAGGCATGAACCACTATGTCTGACCCTCACTGCTTTTTTGTTTGTTTGGTGGTTGGCCGGTTTTTTTTTTTTTTTTTTTTTTAAGACAGGACCTCTCTGTCACCCAGGCTGGAGTGCAGTGGCAGGACGTGGGCTCACTGCAGCCTCGACTTCCTGGGCATCGATCCTCCCACTTCAGCCTCCCGAGTAGCTGGGACTATAGGTGCGTGCCACAACACCCAGCTAGTTTTTGCATTTTTTGTAGATACAGGGTCTTCCTATGTTGCCTAGGCTGGTCTAGAACTCCTGGCATCCATCCATCTCGGTCTGTCAAACTGCTGAGATTACAGGTGTGAGCCACCGTGCCCAGCCTCCTCACTGATTCTTTTTTTTTTTTTTTTTTGAGACAGAGTCTTGCTCTGTCACCCAAGCTGGAGTGCAGTGGCACAATCTCGGCTCACTGCAGTCTCTGCCTCCCGGATTCAAGCGATTCCCCTGCCTCAACCTCCAGAGCAGCTGGGACTAGAGGCGTGCACCACCACCACACCCAGCTAATTTGTTTGTATTTTAGTAGAGACGGGGTTTCACCATGTTGGCCAGGATGGTCTCAGTCTCCTGACCTCGTGATCTGCCTGCCTCAGCCTCCCAAAGTGCTGGGATTACACCATGCCCAGGCTCTCAGCCTCTCACTGCTTTTAACTAAGACTTGCCTAACCTATTGAGTGTCCACCTAGGAGCAGCCTGGGACAGTGATGGGCCAGAGGGCATGTGGCCAGTGGGACTTAGAACTCCTACGCCCTGGCTTCAGCCAAAGTCCAAGTCTTGAAGGTTCAGAGGTGAGGCCACGCTGTCCTGCCTAGCCTGAGAAGAGACAGTTTGGATGTGCCCTAGTTTCTACAAAGAGGTAGGCAAAGCCCTTCTGCAAAGGGGTTACTCAGGCACTGCTGGGCCTTTCCTCCACCCACTAAGCCCCCTGCCTGACAGTTTGTGGGGGTGGGAGGAGATATACAAAAATACATTAATGGTAGGCAATTGCGTTGGCTCAAGCCTGTAATCCCAGCACTTTGGGAGCCTAAGGCAGGTGAATCACTTTAGGCCAGGAGTTCAAGACCAGCCTGGCCAACATGGTGAAACCCCGTCTCTACTAAAAATACCATCAGGTGTGATGGTTCACGCCTGTAATCCCAGCGCTTTGGGAGGCCAAAGCGGGCAGATCACTTGAGGTCAGGAGTTCGAGACTAGCTGGACCAACATGGTGAAACCTCATCTCTACTAAAAATACAAAAATTAGCTGGGGCGTGGTGGCAGTCGCCTGTGGTCCCAGCTACTCAGGAGGCTGAGGTAGGAGAATTGCTTGAACCCAGGAGAGGGAGGCTGCAGTGAACCAAGATCATGCCATAGCACTCCAGCCTGGGTGACAGAGCAAGACTCCATCTCAAAAAAATAAAAATAAAAATAAATAAATACAAAAAAAGTAGCTGGGCATCATGGCACGCACCTGTAATCCCAGTTATTCAGGAGGCTGAGGCAGGAGAATCACTTGAACCTGGGAGGCAGAGTTTTCAGTGAGCTGAGATAGCACCACAGCGCTCCAGCCTGGGTTACAGAGTGAGACTCCATCTCAAAATAAGCAAACAAATAATAATAATAATTGTTTAATGCATTAATGGTAGATCCTGCTCTCAAGGATTTTTCAGACAGATAGGGACAGAAGATGTTACCAAAATCAACTCTTGGTCCTGTGTGGTGGCTCATGCTGGTCATCTCAGCACTTTGAGAGGGCACGGGAGTAGGATCACTTCAGCCCAGGAGTTGGAGACCAGCCTCAGCAATACTGAGACCCCTGTCTAAAAAATTAAAAAATACACAACTTAGCTAGGTATGGTAGCACGCGCCTATAGTCCCAACTACTTGGGAGGCTAAGGTGGGAGGATCGCTTATGCCCAGGAGTTTGGGACTGCAGTGAGCTATGATTGTGCCACTGCACTCCAGCCTGGATGACAGAGGTTTACCCTGTTTCTAAATAAATAAATAAAAATTGGCCAGGCACGGTGGCTCACGCCTGTCATTCCAGCACTTTGGGAGGCTGAGGCAGCCGGACCACCTGAGGTCGGGAGTTCGAGACCTGCCTGACCAACATGAGAAACCCCCGTCTCTAGGAAAAATACCAAATTAGCAGAGCGTGGTGGCACATGCATGTAATCCCAGCTACTCAGGAGGCTGAGGCAGGACAATCGCTTGAACCCAGGAGGTGGAGGTTGCAGTGAGCTGAGATGGTGCGATTGCCCTCCAGCCTGGGCAAGAAGAGCAAAACTGTGTCTCAAAAATAAATAAATAAATAAATAAATAAATAAATAAATAAATAAATAAATATTGGCCAGGCGCAGTGGCTCATGCCTGTAATCCCAGCACTTTGGGAGGCCAAGGCGGGTGGATCACAAGGTCGGGAGATCGAGACCATCCTGGCTAACACGGCAAGACCCCATCTCTGCTAAAAATACAAAAACAATTAGCCAGGCATGGTGGTGGGCACCTGTAGTCCCTGCTACTCGGGAGGCTGAGGCAGGAGAATGGCATGAACCCGGGAGGCGGAGCTTGCAGTGAGCCAAGATCGCACCACTGCACTCCAGCCTGGGCGACAGAGCGAGACTCCATCTCAAATAAATAAATAAATAAAAAAAAATTAAATAAGCTCTTGCAATGGAATGAATGCTCCAAAACGTAAATTGGAAGGCCGGTTGCAGTGGCTCACGCCTATAATCCCAACACTTTGGGAGACTGAGGTGGGTAGATCACCTGAGGCCAGGAGTTTGAGACCCACCTGGCCAACATGGTAAAACCCATCTCTACTAAAAATACAAAAATTAGCCAGGCGTGGGGCGCGTGCCTGTCTTCCCAGCTACTCAGGAGACTGAGGCATGAGAATCGCTTGAACCCAGAAGGCAGAGCTTGCAGTAAGCTGAGATCACATCACTGCACTCCAGCTTGGACGACGGAGTGAGACTCTGTCTCAAAAAATAAAAAACTTTTTTAAAAAAGAAAGGGCAGGCCAGGCACGGTGGCTCATGCCTGTAATCCCAGCACTTTGGGAGGCTGAGGCAGGCGGATTACCTGAGATCAGGAGTTCAAGACCAGCCTGGCCAACATGGTGAAACCCTTCATTTATATATACATATAATTTATATAATATATATAATTTATATAATATATATAAATTATATATAAATTAGCTGGGCGTGGTGGCACACGCCTGTAATCCCAGCTACTTGGGAGGCTGAGGCAGGAGAATTGCTTGAGCCCAGGAGAGGGAGGTTGCAGTGAGCCAAGATCGTGCCACTGCACTCCAGCCTGGCTAACAGAGCAAGACTCTGTCTAAAACAAACCAAACAAACAAACAAACAAAAATAGAAATGGCTTTACCTGGGAAAGGGGCAAGCTGGGAGCTACTCCTCTGCTAGCCTAGAGCTGTGTTTTCACAGCTGTGTTGCAGAAGCAAACTGTTCTCCCCTCTCTCCTTATTCAGACCAACCAATATGCCAACTCAGACTAACCTGTCCTTCAGCAGGGTGCTCAGTTGTAGGGGATATTGAAGTGTAAGAAATGGACTTTGCCTCTAAAAGATTTACAACCTATTGGGAACAGAAGAAAAACACACGTGAAACAAGTAAAATACTTCAAGATAGGGATATATTTGAAGACTAACTATGCTATGCCAATCAAGGGTTTTTGGTTTTTGGTTTTATAGAAACAGGGTCTCACTATGTTGCCCAGACTGGCCTTGAACTCCTGGGCTCAAGCCATCTTCTAGCCTCAACTTTTCAAATTGCTTTGATTACAGGCATGACCAATTAAGGTTTTTAGATGCACGCAGGAAAGCTAATTCTATGGAGAAAGTAGTACTGTTGTAACCGCCCAAGGGGTTCACTTTGCCCGAGCCGATTCATCAAGACAGGGGAATTGCAATAGAGAAAGAGTAATTCACGCAGAGCCAGCTGTGCGGGATACCGGAGTTTTATTATTACTTAAGTCAGCTTCCCCAAGCATTTGGGGAGCAGAGTTTTTGTTGGTGGTGGTGGTGTTTTGGTTTTTCTGTTGTTTTGTTTTGAGACAGAGTCTCGCTCTGCCACCTAGGCTGGAATGCAGTGGCACAATCTCAGCTCACTGCAGTCTCCACCTCCTGGGCTCAGAGAATTCTCCTGCCTCAGTACCCAGAGTGGCTTGGATTACAGGCATGCGCCACCATGCCCAGCTAATTTTGTATTTTTAGTAGAGATGGGGTTTCACCATGTTGGCCAGGCTGGTCTTGAACTCCTGACCTCAGGTGATCCACCCGCCTCCACTTCCCAAAGTGCTGGGATTACAGGTGTGAGCCACCACGCCCAGTCGGGGAGCAGAGTTTTTAAGAATAACTTGGTGACTGGGGGAAGCCAGTGAGCCAGGAGTACTGACTGGTCAGGGATGAAATCACAGGGAGTTGATGTTGTCTTCTTGCTCTGAGTCAGTTCCTGGGTGGGGGCCACAAGATCAGGTGAGCCAGTTTATTGATCTGGGTGGTGCCAGCTGATCCATCAAGTGCAGGGTCTGCAAACTATCTCAAGCACTGATCTTAGGAGCAGTTTAGGGAGGGTCAAAAGCTTGTAACCTCCAGCTGCATGACTCCTAAACCATAATTATTTCTAATCTTATGGCTAATGTTAGTCCTACAGAAGCAATCTAGTCCCTAGGCAAGCAGGAAGATGGTCTGCTTTGGGAAAGGACTGTTATCATCTTTGTTTTATGTATTGTTTGTTTGTATGTATGTATGTATGTGTTTATTTTTGAGGCAGTCTTGCTCTATCGCCCAGGCTGGAGTACAGTGGCGCAATCTCTGCCTCCGGGGTTCAAGCAGTTCTCCTGTCTCAGCCTCCCTGGTAGCTAGGACTACAGTCACACGCCACCTTGCTCAGCTAATTTTTATATTTTTAATAGAGACGAGGTTTCACCATATTGGTCAGACTGGTCTCGAACTCCTGACCTCAGGTGATCCACCCACCTTGGCCTCCCAAAGTGCTGGGATTACAAGCATGAGCCACTGTGCCCGGCCATCGTCTTTGTTTCAAACTATAAATTATAAATAAATTTCTCCCAAAGTTAGTTCAGCCTATGCCCAGGAATGAAAAAGGACAGCTTGGAGGTTAAAAGCAAGATGGAGTTGGTTAAGTTAGATCTCTTTCACTGTATCAGTTATAATTTTGCAAAGGCGGTTTCACTGTCTTTGGGAAGACCTCACGGGGAGATGGAATTTTGTGCAGTTTGACTTGAAAAAAGTAGTGTTTGGCTGGGAAAGGGAAAAGAGCCTCCTAGGCAAGGAACAGGAACAGCTTGGTAACATTCAGGAACAGGTATGAGTTCTGAGAAAGGCAATGAAGCCCTGGCATGTGGTAGTGGGCCTGGTACTATCAGCTAGGCCTTGGTGTTCCACTGAAGTGAACAGTTTCACAGTACGTCAACACCAGACAAGGCTACTCTGTGGCCATGATAAACCAAGACAAAAACATCACGGCCAGGCACAGTGGCTCACGCCTATAATCCCAGCACTTCGGGAGGTCGAGGTGGGTGGGTCATGAGGTCAGCAGTTCAAGACCAGCCTGGCCAAGATGGTGAAACTGTCTCTACTAAAAATACAAAAATTAGGCAGGCACGATGGCAGTCGCCTGTAATCCCAGCTACTCAGGAGGCTGAGGCAGGAGAATCGCTTGAACTTAGGGGCGGAGGTTGCAGTGAGCTGAAATCACACCACTGCACTCCAGCCTGGGTGACAAAGTGAGACACTGTTTCAAAAAAAAAAAAAAAAAAAAAAACATCACGGCCGGGCGCAGTGGCTCATGCCTATAATCCCAGCACTTTCGGAGGCTGAGGTGGGCAGATCATGAGGTTAGGAGTTCAAGGCCAGCCAGACCAACATGATGAAATCCCATCTGTACTAAAATTACAAAATTTAGCTGGGCGTGGTGGCGTGGGCTTGTAATCCCAGCTACTCAGGAGGCTGAGGCAGGAGAATTGCTTGAACCCGGGAGGCAGAGGTTGCAGTGAGCCGAGATTGTGCAACTACACTCCAGCCTGGGCGACAAAGCAAGACTCTGTCTCAAAAAACAAACAAGAAAATCATCACTCATGTCAGAACACAGGCAAAAATATGGACATTGTCCAAAACACCGAAATGACCAAAAATTTCCCTGTTTTCGCCAATGTGATTCACTGCAGCTGCTTTCCCAATCACAACTTTAGTTTTGCTGCTTTCCTCCCACCTTATAGATAACATTTATTAAGGTACAGGATGTGGGAGGACAAAAAAACTTCCTTCTACCTTCTCAGGTTCTGTAGCTGAGACTAAGAATTAAACCGGCCAGGCCGGGCACGGTGGCTCATGCCTGTAATCCCACCCCTTTGGGAGCCTGAGGTGGGTGGATCACCTGAGGTCAGGAATTCGAGACCAGTCTGGTCAACATGGTGAAACCCCATCACTACTAAAAAAAAAAAAAAAAAAATACAAAGATTAGCCGGGCGTGGTGGGGCGTGCCTGTAATTCCAGCTGCTCGGGAGGTGGAGAAAGGAGAATCGCTTGAACCTGGGAGGCAGAGGTTGCAGTGAGCGGAGATCGTGTCACTGCACTCCAGCCTGGGTGACAAAGTGAGACTCCGTCTCAAAAAAAAAAAAAAAAAAAAGAATTAAACTGGCCACGTGCCATGTGTGGTGGCTCATGCCTGTAATCCCAGCACTTTGAGAGGCTGAGGTGGGAGGTTTGAGCCTAGGAGTTCAAGACTAGCTGGGCGACATAGTGAGACCTCATCTCTACAAAAATAATTTAAAAATTAGCTGACGTGGTGGCGCAAGCCTGTGGTCCCAGATATTTGGGAGGCTGAGGTGGGAGGATTGTTTGAACCTGGGAGGTTGAGGCAGCAGTGAGCTGATGGTGCCATGGCATTCCAGCCTGGGAGACTGAGGCCCTGTCTTAAAAAAAAAAAAAAAAGAAAGAAAAGAAAAGAAAAAAACCTGATGTAAGACAGATATACAGAAGAAAGGCATACAAATTTTTTTTTTTTTGGGGGGGAGACTCTCTCTTGCTCTGTCGCCCAGGCTGGAGTACAGCGGCACAATCTCGGCTCACTGCAACCTCTGCCTCCCGGGTTCAAGCGATTCTCGTGCCTCAGCCTCCCGAGTAGCTGGGACTACAGGCACCCGCCACCACACCAGGCTAATTTTTTTGTATTTTTAGTAGAGATGGGTTTCACTGTGTTTGCCAGGATGGTTTTGATCTCCTGACCTCGTGATCCGCCTGCCTCAGCCTCCCAAAGTGCTGGGATTACAAGTGTGAGCCACCACGCCCAGCCAGGCATACAAATTTTATTTAATATTTTTGTGTGTATACATGGGAGACTTTAGAAAGAAAATGAAGACCCAAAGAAGCTGTTAGGCTCAAAAGCTTATATACCTTTACCTTTTCACACAAAGAACAATCAACTGTGGGCTGGGCTCGGTGTCTCACGTCTGTAATCCCAGCACTTTGGCAGGCGAGGGGGCAGATCACCTGAGGTCAGGAGTTCAAGACCAGCCTGGCCAACAGGGTGAAACCCTGTCTCTACAAAAATACAAAAATTAGCCAGGCGTGATGGCACATGCCTGTAATCCCAGCTACTTGGGAGGCTGAGGCAGGAGAATCGCTTGAACCCAGGAGGCAGAGGTTGCAGTGAGCCGAGATTGTGCCACTGCACTCCAGACTGGGTGACAGAGGGAGACTGTTTCAAAAAAAAAAAAAAAAAAAGAACAGTTAATTGTTCACAACTGGGCACAGTGGGGATGAGACAAGACAAAGAGGCTTGAACTAGGGGCAGTAAATTGTGAGACAGTGACTAGGAAATAGATGGAGGAAAGTAATGGAAGGTAGGGCTTATTTTAGTAGGTTGGTTTATACAGGTTCTCAGTCTCTTTCTTCCTGGTTTAGGTAAGGAACCTTTCTCATGGGAAATTTTATGACCTCTTTTAGGTAGAAAGGGAGAGGTCAGAGATCCTTTCCTGTATCTTCTGTTTCTCTTGTGCCTTCAGCCCAGTATATAATCAGTATACTAAAGTGGCATATTTTGAGGTGGCATGCTCTGAACCACTTCAGTAACCAATCTTAAGGGCCAGGCACCGTGGCTCACCCCTGTAATCCCAGCACTTTGGGAGGCCGAGGCAGACGGATCACCTGGGGTCAGGAGTTCGAGACCAGCCTGGCCAACATGGCAAAACCCCGTCTCTACTAAAAATACAAAAATTTAGCTGGGTATGGTGGCGCATGCCTGTAATCCCAGCTACTCGGGAGACTGAGGCAGGAGAATTACTTAAACCCCGGAGGTGAATGTTACAGTGAGCCGAGATCGTGCCACTGCACTCCAGCCTGGGCAACAAGGGCAAAATTCTGTCTTGAAAACGACGACAAAAAAACAATTATAGTATTACCCCCACTTCCTGACAGCCTCCAATTTAGAGCAAAGCCCTGTTTCTTTGACTCTTCCCCAAATCACCCAATGCAAGTCAAATCCTGTAATAAGTCCTTTCTAACACCCTCTTAGACAGATGTCCCATCATTCCCCCAGTACACATTCTCCATTGCAAACAGCAATACACCCCAATTTCAGCTACAGGATTGTTCCTGGTGGTGTCTGGCTGGGAACAGTGACATTTATTGGTAGGATAGGAGGCAGCTTGAAGAGATCCTCATATTGAAGATCTTTCAAGAGTCAGAGGGGCTGGCTGGGCACAGAAGCGTGTGCCTGGAGTCCCAGCTGGTCAGGAGGATAAGGCAGGAAAATCACTTGAGCCCAGGAGTTTGAGGCCAGCCTGGGCAACATAGTGAGGCCTCTCTTGCCTCTATTTCTTTTAAAAAATGTAAGAGGAGGCCGGCCGCAGTGGCTCACGCCTGTAATCCCAGCACTTTGGGAGGCTGAGGCAGGCGGATCACCTGAAGTCAGGAGTTCAAGACCAGAGGGGCCAACATGGTAAAACCCTGTCTCTACTGAAAATACAAAAATTAGCCGGGCATGGTGGCGCATACCTATAGTCCCAGTTATTTGGGAGGCTGAGGCAGAAGAATTGCTTAAACCTGGAAGGTGGAGGTTGCAGTGAACCGAGGTTATACCACTGCACTCCATCCTGGGCGACAGGGTGAGACTCTGTCTCAAAAAAGAAAAAAAAAAAAAAAAGGCTGGGCGCAGTGGCTCATGCCTGTAGTCCCAGTACTTAGGGAGGCTGAGGCGGGTGGATCATGAGTTCAGGAGATCAAGACCATCCTGGCTAACACTGCGAAACCCCGTCTCTACTAAAAATACAAAAATTAGCTGGGCGTGGTGGCATGTGCCTGTAGTCCCAGCTACTTGGGAGGCTGAGGCAGGAGAATTGCTTGAACCCAGGAGGTGGAGGTTGCAGTGAGCCAAGATGGCACCACTGCACACCAGCCTGGGTGACAGAGCGAGACTCTGTTTGAAAAGAAAAAAAGTAAGAGGGGCCAGATAAAGGGGGTGATTGGATGGCAGGCAGAAGAATCATTAATTCTACTGACATTTATTTAAAATCTACTCTCCTCTTCACTGTTCCAAAGGGAATGCTCAGCCAGGAGCGGTGGTTCACGCCTGTAGTCCCCGCGCTTTGAGAGGCCGAGGCAGGAGGATCACTGGAGCCAGGAGTTCAAGATTACAGTCAACTATGACCGTGCCACTGCATTCCAGCCTGGGTGACAGAGCCAGACTCCTGTCTTTTTATTTTATTTTTTCCTGAGAGACCAGGTCTCATTCTGTCACCCAGACTGGGGTGCAGTGGTGCGATCTCGGCTCACTGCAACCTCCACCTTCCAGGCTCAAGTACTTGTCCCCTGTCAGCCTCCTGAGTAACTGGGACTACAGGCTTGCATATGCCCAGCTAAGTTGTTGTTGTTGTAGAGACAGAGTCTCACCATGTTGCCCAGGCTGGTCTCGAACTCCTGGGCTCAAGCAATCTGCCCACCTTGGCCTCCCAGAGTGCTGGGATTACAGGTGTGAGCCACTGTGCCTGGCCTAGACTCCTGTCTTTAAAAAAACAAAAACGAAAAAGAAATGCTGAAATGGAAAACACTCTTTGCCCCCAACGGAGTGTGTCTTTTAAGAGTGGGAGACAAGTAAACCTACAACTACAATAGAATGTGACAAGCTTGCTGAAAGAAGAGGCATTGGGGGGCGGGGGGCACAGAAAAGGAGCACTTTAAGTCAGCTTCAAATGGGGTAAAGAATGAACAGTGTTGGCCAGGCACGGTGGCTCACACCTGCAATCCCAGCACTTTGGGAGGCTAAGATAGGAGGATCACTTGAGGCCAGGAGTTCAAGACCAGCCTGGGCAACATAGCAAGACCATGCCTCTACAAAAAAAAAAAAAAAAAAAAAAAAAATACTGGGGCATGGTGGCTTGCACCTGTAGTTTCAGCTACTGGGAATGCTGAGGTGGAGGGATCACTTGAGTTCAAGGCTGTAGTGAGCTGCGATTGTGCCACTGCACTCCAGCCTGCGCAACAGAGACAGACCCTGTCTCAGAAAAAATAAATAAATAAAAAGAAAGAAAGAAAAAAGAAAAGACAGTGTCAAGGAGGTCTTCCCAGAGAAGGTGACACTTAAGCTGAATCTTGAGAGATTGAGCCAGCGGGAGTGGGAGGGCGTTGCAGGCAGAGGGAGCAGGAAATGCATGGGCAGGGAGGCCACCTCTAGCTATAATGGATTTATGAGAACAGGAAATGTCCTGCTTAATGCCACGTTTTCCCAGAATCCATTTTTAGGACTGGAGAGGTTTTCCATGGTGGATAGAAAGAACGATGTGCGGGCCAGGCACGTTAGCTCACACCTGTAATCCCAGCACTTTGGGAGGCCGAGATGGGTGGATCACTTGACGTCAGGAGTTCGAGACCAGCCTGGCCAACATGGCAACACCCCATCTCTACTAAAAATACAAAACTTAGGCATGGTAAACCTGTAATCCCAGCTACTTGGGAGGTGGAGCTAGGAGAATCACTTGAACTTGGGAGGCGGCGGTTACAGTGAGCCGAGATCGTGCCACTGGACTCCAGCCTGGGCGACAGAGGGAGACCATCTCAAAAAAAAAAAAAAAAAAAAAAAGCGCCATGTTTGAGCAGGGAAGACCTGCCTTGCACACTCCTGTAAAGCGCTTTGTTTCAGGCTGTGCTTTGAGGCATCTTAACTAACCCCAGGCTTTACTTTGGCTCCCTTTGCTACACAGCAAAACAACTTCCTAGGGGCTTAAAGTCATCCATTCCCATCTGATGAGCCCTCAGATGCAGGGTGGACACAAAATTTTAATACTTTATTTATTTATTTATTTATTTATTTATTTATTGAGATAAGGTCTCACTCTGTTGCCCAGGCTGCAGGCTGGAGTGCAGTGGCATGATCATAGCTCACTGAAGCCTCAACCTGTTGGGCTCTGGTGATCCTCCCACCTCAGCCTCCCCAGTAGCTGGGACCACAGGCATGAGCCACCACACCCAGTTGATTTTTGTATTTTTTGTAGAGACAGAGTTTTGCTATGTTGCCCAGGCTGGTCTCCAACTCCTGAGCTCAAGCGATCCTCGATCCTCCCGCCTTGGCTTCCCAAAGTGCTGGAATTACAGGTGTGAGCCCCCATGCCTGACCTGATACCTACTTTTTGATGCTGCTAATCTGATAGTGAGGAGGATGGGGCGGCCCTGCTCTGCTTTCTTGCCATGGAGAGACCACGTCATAAAGCCCTGTTTACAGACGTTTTGCTCCTGTCTGTGACACTACTTCGACCTAAGGCATCACAAGGCAACTCACTGAAAAGCTGCTGGGGATAGCAAATCAAGGTCTCAGGTTCACTCACACTGGAAGCTGGGCAGACCATGAGCATGACCCTAAATAATGCCAGTTTCTTTGATCTGCAAAACAATATTTGGCTTTGTCGGGGTGTTTTCTAGAACAGGTAACATAGCACAGTGGAAAGAGCATTGGACTTGGGCTATGGGATTTTGGGTTCATCCTTTCAGTTTTCTAGGCTTTAGTTTCCTCATCTTAAAATGAAAGGGGAGGGACTAGATGGTCCCTTGGATCCCTTCCAGTTTTGGGACCTGTGGATTTCATGATTTGCTGTAAAAGCAGCAGAAGTCTGTTTTTTTGTTTTGTTTTTTTGTTTTGCTTTGTTTTGTTTTGAGATGGAGTCTAGCTCTGTTGCCAGGGTGGAGTGCAGTGTTGCAATCTCGGTTCACTGCAACCTCTGCCTCCGGGTTCAAGCAATTCTCCTGCCTCCCGAGTAGCTGGGATTACAGGCACGTACCACCACACCCAGCTAATTTTTGTATTTTTAGTAGAGATGGGGTTTCTCCATGTTGGTCAGGCTGGTCTCGAGCTCCCGATCTCAGGTTATCCGCCTGCCTTGGCCTCCCCAAGTGCTGAGATTACAGTATGAGCCACCGCGCCCTGCCTAGCAGCAGAAGTCTTTCAACTCCAGGCTCCCTC